>NC_091058.1:115727070-116038904 GCF_000393655.2 Nicotiana sylvestris | reverse complement strand
TCACGCGGTATCTGTTAGGGTGATCCTCTCTCACCTTACCTTTTCATTTTATGTATGGAATTACTTACTCATAAAATCGATATGGTTGTTGATTATCAACTGTGGAAACCCATTCGCCTTTCTACACATGGCCCCGCCTTTTCTCACTTATTCTTTGCGGATGATATTATTCGCACTTCTACGACATCAACACGCAATTGTCATGCCATCATTGACATACTCAACGAATTCAATCGTGTCTCTGGTCAAAAAATCAACTTCACCAAATTAAAATTTCTTTTCCAAAAATGTTTCCTCCCAGGACAAGAATTTTATTCTCTCATCCTTCAACATGCTTGAAGGCACATCCTTTGGTAAATATTTGGGTTTTCCAATTTTTACCGAACGGCCCAAAAAATGTCACTTCCAATTTATCCTTGATAACATTAAACACCGGCTCGCGGGCTGGAAACAAACTTCCTTACTATGGCAGCGCGCACGACTCTATTTAACTCCACTCTGAATAGCTTTCCCAATCTCGTCATGCAATACATAAAAATTCCTCTAAATATACTCTCCCAATTAGAGTGTTGTCAATGTAATTTTCTCTGGGGCACCACTCCCAATAAAAAGAAAACCCACCTCGTCAACTGGAATACTGTCACCAGGCCAAAAGCTCAAGGTGGCCTCGGGATATATTGCCTCACACAGAAAAACCAATCCTTATTAGCTAGCTAGGCCTGGCGAATGCTCCGCAATCCCTCTTCCTTATGGGTTGCTACCCTTCTTCATAAATATTTTACCATATAACCAATCCACAAGCTCCTGGCTCTTTTATTTGGAACAATATCCTCATAGGCTGGCACCTCTGCCAAAAAGGCATCCGGTGGCTCATAGGCGACGACACATTCATTAACTTTTGGTCGGATCCTTGGATCGGATCTAACCAACCCCTGCGTCAATGTATCACTAGGCCTCTACTCCGCCACACTCTTCTTCATACTGTATCCATTTACCTTATCCATCGCCAATGGGACCTCACCCGCATCGCTTTCGAACTACCATCCGAGCTCTTACAACAAATCCTTAATACATATATTCCTTCCCACACCACTACACCCAATTCTTTTGCCTGGGCTCTAAATTCCAGGGGCACCTTCACCACCAAATCACTCTATCACCACTTACTCCCCACCTACTCCAGACCCTCTTTTACTTGGATCTGGAAACTCCGGCTACCGCCAAAACTTAAACACTTCGTCTGGCTGATCAGCCACAACCGCCTCCCTACTGCTAGCCATTACCACCATATAGGCTTCCTCTAAGATGCCATATGCATCCTGTCACGACCCTGGTTCACTCTCCATGAACCATCGTGACGGCACCTAGTCCTCTACAACTAGATAAGCCTAAATTTGCGGAAGATAACCAAAATGCGGAATATAAACAATTAAAGCAGAAAGAAGAGTGATAAAAAAAGACAGTGTTAAAACGTGTCGCTCGGCATACACAACACAACATTTCTCAGAACCAAGTACACTATCCTAAAACCCGGAAACTCACGGAACCACAAGCCTTTGGAATATCTAACAGTCTAACTCTAGAATATCTAACAAGAAAGAAAATACAGAAGGACAATGTTTAACAGCTAGAATAGAAAGGGACTTCTCGATCTGCAGATGCGGCATATGTACCTCGAAGTCTCTAGAGCAGTTGCCTGCCTCAAGGATGATAGGCTTGAGTAGCGGTACCTGGATCTACACATGAAAAATATGCGCAGAAGGGGCATGAGTACACCACAACGGTACTCAGTAAGTGCGAAGCCTAACCTCGGTTGGGTAGTGACGAGGAAGGTCAGAGCCCTACTGAGGTTAAATAAAATATACAGATCAACAGTATAGAACAGAGCAGTATAAATAAGTACGGCAGTAAAATAACATAGGATGTACATGACATCAACAACTATACAGAAGCAAGGTAAGCACGGAAAGGAAATACAGCTCAGCACTAATAATAACAATCGGAGATCTCCCAGGATACCGTCCTGTAGTCCCATATGTACATATCCAATAGATCTCCCGGGATCCCGTCCCATAGTATAACTCATAGTGCGCGGGGATCTACCGGAATCTCGTTTCGTAGTCCCAAATGTAAATACCCAGTACTGGGGGAATCTACCCGGTGCATTCTCATAGTTCCATATAACTGTGCAGGGGGATCTACCGGAATCCCACATCCGTAGTCCTAAAATAAACAGATAAGGGAGAGCTACCGGAATTGTACATCCATAGTCCTAAAATAAATAGACAAGGGGGAGATACCGGAATCTCACACTTGTAGTCCCAAAATAAATACACAGCAGCAACAGAAAAATATACAGAAATGGCAAGGTTTCATATTAAGGCAATAAGTGATCCTAGCCTAGCATGCTGCACAGAATTCAGGTAAGGCAAGTTGAGCAAATAAAACAATTAAGTCACTTAGACATGCTTTCCTAAGCTAACAACAGACTTAATAGTGCAAGTAATAGAAACAGAAAAGGAAACATACTAGTAATTACTTAAAGAAAATCGGATTTCCAACAATTAGCACAAGTACGCACTCGTCACCTCACGTACAAGGCATTTCAATTACCAAATATATCAATCCTAAGGGGAAGGTCCCCCACACAAGGTTAGACAAGCCACTTACCTCGAACCTTCTCAATAATCAATCCGAAACCACGCTCTTGCCACGAGTACTCGACTCCAAATGGCCCAAATCTATTCAATTCAATTGCATAATGTAAATAACACTTCAAGTAACTGATTCTACAATTAAATTCTAAACTAATAGGCGAAATTATGTAAAATGACCAAAACGCCCCTCGAGCCCATGTCTCAGAATCGGGTAAAATTTATATTTCCGGAAACCTCGCACTCTCACGAGTTCAGTCATATCAAAAGTACCAAAATCACACCTCAATTTGTCCCTCAAATCATCACTCAAAGTCCTTTAATTAGACAAGCCCTAACCCCCACCCCCAATTACCACTGATTTTCCTTATTTTTTCATGTTTAAATTGATAAAAATCAATCCAATAACGAGTTTAGGGACCAAAGACCTTACCCCAATGAATTCCTCTGAAAATCCTCTTGAAAAGTGCTCCCCAAGCTTCTTCCCGTCTTGAAAAGATGAAAAATGGCTAAATTTCGCGAAGGCAAGAATTTATATGTCCTGCCCACCGATTCCGCATTTGCAGCGCTAGGACCGCTTATGCGGTCCTGCTTCTGTGAGAAGTTTTTCGCATCCGCGACTTCCACTTAAACGCCAATTTCCGCATGTGCGGTTACCCTTCCGCAGGTACGGTATCGCTTCTGCAGTGAATTACCCGCATCTGCGGAACCCGCTGGTCCTCCCCAAATCCGCATCTGCGCTTGCTCCGCCGCTTCTGCGGCTCCACACCTACGGGACCCAAGCCACAGGAGCGGTTATGACAGAAGACCAGTTGATGCTGCAACTTCCAACTCCAAAAATCCTTCCGTCAACCATCCGAATTCATCCCAAGGCCTCTGGGACCTCAACCAAACATGCCAACCAATCCTAAAACATCATTCAAACTTGTTCCAACCTTTAAAACGCTCAAAACAACATCAAAACACCTATTTTTCATCGGATTCAAGCCTAAGAATTCCAAAAACTCTAAAAGTACGCTTTCGATCAAAACGTCTATCAAACCTTGTCCAAATGACTTGAAATTTTGCACACACGTTACATTCAACACTACGGAGCTACTCCAACTTCCGGAATTCCATTCCAACCCTCGAATCAAAATCTCACTATCGGACCGGAAACTTCAAAAATTTAACTTTCGGCATTTCAAGGCTAAATTAGCTACGGACCTCCAAAACACAATCTGAACACGCCCCTAAGCCCGAAATCACCTAATAGAGCTAACGGAACCATCAGATTTCCATTTGGAGGCCGTCTTTATACTGTTCCAACTATGGTCAACTTTCCAACACTTAAGCTCTCAATTAGGGACTAAGTGTCCCAAAACTCCCCGAAACTCAAAATCGAACGTCCCGGCAAATCAAAATAACAGAAATAAACTCTGGAAAATAAGTTAATAGGGGATCGGGGCATTAATTCTTAAGACGACCGACCGGGTCGTCACATCCTCCTATACTTAAACATTCGTTCATCCTCGAACGAGCATAAAGACATACCTGAAGTAGCGAAAAGATGAGGGTAACGGCTGCGCATATCCTGCTCGGTCTCCCAGGTTGCCTCCTCGACTGGCTGGCCCCGCCATTGAACCTTCACGAATGCAATGTTCTTTGACCTCAACTTCTTAACCTGCATGTCCAATATTGCCACTGGCTCGTCAACATAGGATAGATCCTTGTCCAACTGGACTGAACTAAAATCCAACACGTGCGACGGATCACTGTGATACCTCCGGTGCATCGAAACATGGAATATCAGATAAACTCCGGCCAAGCTGGGAGGTAAGGCAAGCTCATAAGCAACCTCCCCAACACGCCTCAATATCTCAAAAGGGCCAATAAATCTCGGACTCAACTTTCCTTTCTTCCCGAATCTCATAACGTCCTTCATAGGCGAAACCCAAAGCAGAACCCGCTCTCCAACCATATAGGAAACATCACGAACCTTCCGATCCGCGTAACTCTTCTATTTGGACTGGGCTATACGGAGTCTATCCTGAATTACCTTAACCTTCTCCAAAGCATCCTGAACCAGGTCTGTGCCCAACAATCTAGCCTCACCCGGCTCAAACCAACCCACCAGGGATATACACCATCTCCCATATAAAGCCTTATACGGTTCCATCTAAATGTTGGACTGATAGCTATTGTTGTAAGCAAACTCCGCCAATGGCAAGAACAATTCCCAATACCCTCCAACCTCAATCACACACGCACGGAGAATATCCTCAAAAATCTGAATAGTGCGCTCGGATTGTTCGTCCGTCTGAGGGTGAAATGTTGTACTCAACTCCACCCGAGTACCCAACTCATGTTGAACGGCTCTCCATAACCGTGATGTGAACTGAGTACCTCTATCTGAAATGATGGAAACCAGAATACCATGTAGACGAACAATCTCCTAGATATAGATCTCCGCCAACTGCTCCGAGGAATAAGTAGAACACACAGGAATAAAGTGAGCAGACTTGGTCAACCGATCCACAATCACCCAAATAGCATCGAACTTTCTCAAATTCCGTGGGAGCCCAACTACAAAGTCCATGGTGATCCGCTCCCACTTCCACTCCGGAATCCCTATCTGCTGATGTAACCCACCCGGTCTCTGGTGCTCATACTTCACCTGCTGACAGTTGAGGCACCGAGCTACAAATCCAACTATATCCTTCTTCATCCGCCTCCACCAGTAGTGCTGCCTCAAATCCTGATACATCTTCGCGGCACCCGGATGAATAGAATACCGCGAGCTATGGGCCTCCTCCAAAATCAACTCCCGAAGCCCATCAACATTGGGTACACAGACCCGACCCTGCATCCTCAATACCCCATCATCACCAATAGTCACATCTCTGGCATCACCGTGCTGAACCTTGTCCTTGAGGACAAGCAAATGAGGGTCATCATACTATCGCTCCCTGATACAATCAAATAAGGAAGACCGAGAAACCACGCAAGCTAGAATCCAACTAGGCTTCGAAAGATCCAATCTCACAAACTAGCTGGCTAATGCCTGAATATCCATTGCCATAGGCCTCTCTGATGTTGGTAAATAAGCCAAACTCCCTAAACTCTCTACCCGGCGACTTAAAGCATCGGCCACCACATTGGCCTTGCCCGGATGATACAAAATAGTGATGTCATAGTCCTTTAGCAACTCTAACCACCTCCTCTGGTGCAAATTTAGATCCTTTTGCTTGACAAGTGCTGTAAGCATCGATGGTCAGTATAAATCTCACAGGGAACCCCGTATAAATAATGGCGCCAAATCTTCAGGGCGTGAACAATAGCATCTAACTCAAGGTCGTGAACATGGTAGTTCTTCTCATGCACCTTCAATTGTCTAGATACGTAGGCAATCACCCTACCGTCCTGCATCAACACCGCTCCGAGGCCAACCCTCTAGGCACCACAATAGACCATATAAGATCCCGAGCCTGTAGGCAATATCAAAACTGGGGATGTAGTCAAAGCTGTCTTGAGCTTCTGAAAGCTCGCCTTACACTCCTCCGTCCACTGGAACGGAGCACCCTTCTGGGTCAACCTGGTTATAAGGGATGCAATCGATGAAAACACCTCTACAAAACGATGGTAGTAACCCGCCTGGCCAAGAAAACTGCGGATCTTGGTAGTTGAGGATGGTCTGGGCCAACTCTGCACGGCCTCTATCTTCTTTGGATCCACTAGAATACCCTCACTCGATACCACGTGGCCTAAGAATGCCACTGAATCCAACAAAAACTCACATTTCGAGAACTAATCATATAACTTCTTCTCTCTCAGAGTCTGAAGCACAGTCCTCAGGTGTTGCTCATGATCCTCCCGACTCCGGGAATACACCAGAATATCATCAATAAAGACAAAAATGAATGAGTCAAGATACAGTCGGAACATACTGTGCATCAAATGCATAAAGGTTGCTGGGGCATTGGTCAGCCCAAATGATATAACAAGGAACTCGTAATGACCATACCGAGTCCCGAAAGCAATCTTCGGGATATCTAGCTCTTGAACCTTCAACTGATGGTAACCTGAGCGCAAATCAATCTTAGAAAACACCCATGCGCCCTGAAGCTAGTCAAACAGATCATCAATGCGAGGTAAAGGATAACTGTTCTTCACTGTAACCTTGTTCAAAGAATCTCCCACAGGAGTAGAAACATAAATAAGGGAACTCAAAGAATCCCAAGATACACCCAAATGCGGAGCAAAATAAGAAGACACATAAGAATAAGTGGAGCCTGTATCGAATAGAACCGATGCATCTCTATGACAAACTAGTATAATACCTGTGATGACAGAATCAGAGGCAACAGCCTTGGTACGGGAAGGAAGGGCATAGTATCTGGCCTGGCCTCCCCCTCTAGGGCGACCTATACCTCCCGAACCTCTACCTCTAGCTGGCTGATCAGGTGGGGTAGCAATTGGAGCTGTAACCATAGCCTGGGAACTCTGCGGGGCACGTTGTGGCTAAAAAGTGTATGGAGGTGCACCCCTCCCAAGTCTGGGGCAATCCTCACCATATGATGTGTGTCACCACACTCAAAACAAGCTCTGGGAGGACGTGGTGGCTGCGACTAGCTCAGGCCAGGTCTGCTGGAATGACCTTTGAAAGCACCCCGCGTAGGAGGCGCGCTAGATACCGGTGGTGCATAATAAGGCTCTTGAGGTCTAGGAAGAGCTGGAATACCACTAGCTGCTGGAAGAGCCGAATGATCAAGGCGACTCATATAACCCCTACCATGACGACCTATAATTGGGGCACGGGCACTAGAGAAATGGCCCGACTCTTGAGACCTCTTGTCTTCCATCTTCTCTCTTTCCCTAGCATACATATGTTATATCCTCCTAGCAATGCTCACCACCTGCTGATAAGAAATATCCATCTCCAACTCACGAGCCATACTAGACCCGATGCTGGGAATAAGGCCCTCAATAAACCGGCAAACCCTCTCGCGAATAGTAGAAACCAAGGCTGGTGCATGCCAAGCCAAACTAGTGTAATAGACAACATACTCTGAGACAGTCATAGCACCCTGGCGTAAATGCTCAAACTCTGCGCGCTATGTGTCTTTGAGGCTCTAAGGAACATACTCTCTCAGGAACAGATCTGAAAACTGAGTCTAAGTCAGTGAAGAAGCCTTATCTAGATTGTCTAACTCATAGGTGCTCCACCACTCATAGGCAGCTCCTCGAAGCTGGAAAGTAGTGAAGGAAACCCCGCTCGATCTTGATATACCCATGGTACGGAGAATGCAGTAACTCTCATATAGAAATCCCAGAGCATCCTCCGATGCTAGACTGCTGAATATAGGAGGCTTGTACTTCTTGAACCTCTCAAGCCTTAGCTGCTCCTCCTCGGAAGCCGCTGCCCTATCCTCGGGCTGAACTGGCACTACAGGCGTTATAGGGATAATCTCAGGGACCTGCTCAACATGCACTCACTGCTCAAGAGTGCGAGCGGTAGGAGTATGTGCTCCTCCCCCGGCCTGAGATATAGCTGCAGCAAGGGGAAGCAACCCTACCTGAGCCAGAGTGGTGTACATGCTTATGAACTGTGCCAAAGTCTCCTGAAGGGCTGGAGTAGTAGTAGCAGTAGGTCTCGCGCAGGTGCTCTAGCTGCACCACGTGCGCGTCCTCAGTCTCTACCCCAGCCCCGACCTCTAACGGCTACAGTAGGGGGAGGGGGTGTCTGATCATCTCGGGTATCACATGTTCTCACCATCTGTGAGAGAATAGAAGACAAAAGTTTAGAATTGTGATGTCAAAATATTGCACGACAAGGAAATCAAATGAAGTGGAATTTTCCTAACAGTTACATAGCCTCTCGTAGATAAGTACGGACGTCTCCATACCAATCAGTGAGACTCTAATAAACCGACTTGTGATCCATGACTCCTATGAACCTAGAGCTCTGATACCAACTTGTCACAACCCCGGTTCACCCTCCGTGAACCATCGTGACGGCACCTAGTCCTCTACAACTAGGTAAGCCTAAATTTGCAGAAAGTAGAGTGATAAAACAAGACAGTGTTAAAATGTGCCGCTCAGCATACACAACACAACATTTGTCAGAGCCAAGTACACTATCCCAAAACCTGGAAACTCACGGAACCACAAGCCTTTGGAATATCTAACAGTCTAACTCTAGAATATCTAACAAGAAAGAAAATATAGAAGGGCAATGTTTAACAACTAGAATAGAAAGGGACTTCTCGGTCTGTGGACGCGGCAGATGTACCTCGAAGTCTCTAGAGCAGTCGCCTACCTCAAGGATGGTAGGCCTGAGTAACGGTACCTGGATCTGTACATGAAAAACATACGCAGAAGGGGCATGAGTATACCACAACGGTACTCAGTAAGTGCCAAGCCTAACCTCGGTTGGGTAGTGATGGGGAAGGTCAGGGCCCTACTGAGATTAAATAAAATATACAAATCAACAATATAGAACAAAACAGTATAAATAAGTACGGTAGTAAAGTAACATAGGATGTACAGGACATCAACAACTATACAGATGCAATGTAAGCATGGAAAGGAAATACAACTCAGCACCAATAATAACAATAAGTGATCTTCCAGGATACCGTCCTATAGTCCCATATGTACATATCCAATGGATCTCCCGGGATCCCATCCCATAGTCCAACTCATAGTACATGGGGATCTACCGGAATCCCGTTCCGTAGTCCCAAATATAAATACCCAGTACTGGGGAAATCTACCGGGTGCATTTCCATAGTTCCATATAACCGTGCAGGGGGATCTACTGGAATCCCACATCCGTAGTCCCGAAATAAACAGACAAGGGGGAGCTACCGGAATCCCACATCCATAGTCCCAAAATAAATAGACAAGGGGGAGCTACCGGAATCCCACATCCGTAGTCCCAAAATAAATACACAGCAACAACAGGAAAATATACAGAAATGGCAAGGTTTCATATTAAGGCAACAAGTGATCCTATCCTAGCATGCTGCATAGAATTCAGGTAAGGCAGGTTGAGAAAATAAAACAATTAAGTCACTTAGAAATGCATTCCTAAGCTAACAACAGGCTTAATAGTGCAAGTAATAGAAACAGGAAAGGAAACATAGTAGTAATTACTTAAAGAAAATCGGATTTTCAAATATTAACACAAGTACGCACTCGTCACCTCACGTACAAGGCATTTCAATTACCAAATATACCAATCCTAAGGGGAAGGTCCCCCACACAAGGTTAGACAAGCCACTTACCTCGAACCGGCTCAATAATCAATCTGAAACCACGCTCTTGCCACGAGTACTCGACTCCAAATGGCCCAAATCTATTCAATTCAATTGCATAATGTAAATAACACTTCAAGTAACTGATTCTACAATTAAATTCTAAACTAATACGCGAAATTATGTAAGTAATGCCCCTCGGGCCCACGTCTCGGAATTGGGTAAAATTTATATTTCCAGAAACCTCGTACTCTCACGAATTCAGTCATATCAAAAGTACCAAAATCAGACCTCAATTTGTCCCTCAAATCATCACTCAAAGGCCTCCAATTAGACAAGCCCTAACCCCCCAATTACCACTGATTTTCCTTAATTTTTCATGCTTAAATTGATAAAAATCACTCCAATAACGAGTTTAGGGACCAAAGACCTTACACCAATGAACTCCTTTGAAAATACCTCTTGAAAAGTGCTCCCCAAGCTTTTTCCCATTTTGAAAAGATGAAAAATGGCTAAATTTCGCGAAGGCAAGAATTTATATGTCCTGCCCAGCGATTTCCGCATTTGTGGACCGCCCGTTTCTGTGAGAACTTCATCGTATCTGCGACTTCCACTTAAACGCCAATTTTCGCATCTGCTATTACCCTTCCATAGGTGCAGTATCGCTTCTGTGGTGAATTACCCGCATCTGCGGAACCTGCTGATCCTCCCTAAATCCGCATTTGCGCTTGCTCTGCCGCTTCTACGGCTCCGCACCTGCGGGACCCAAACCGCAAGTGCGGTTATGGCAGAAGACCAGCTGATGCTGCAACTTCCAACTCCAAAAATCCTTCCTTTAACTATCCAAATTCATCCCGAGGCCTTTGGGACCTCAACCAAACATGCCAACCAATTCTAAAACATTATTCAAACTTGTTCCAACCTTCGGAACGCTCAAAATAACATCAAAACACCTATTTTTCATTGGATTCAAGCCTAAGAATTCCAAAAACTCTAACAATACGCTTTCAATTAACAATTCTATCAAACCTCGTTCGAATGACCTGAAATTTTGCACACACGTCACATTCAACACTACGGAGCTACTCCAACTTCCAGAATTCCATTCCGACCCTTAGATCAAAATCTCAATATTGGACCGGAACCTTCAAAAATTCAACTTTCGGCATTTCAAGCCTAAATTAGCTACGGACCTCCAGAACACAATCTGAACACGCTCCTAAGCCTGAAATCACCTACTGGAACCATCAGATTTCCATTTTGAGGTCGTCTTCACACTGTTCTAACTACGGTCAACTTTCCAACACTTAAGCTCTCATTTAGGGATTAAGTGTCCCAAAACTCCCCGAAACTCAAAACTGAACGTCCCGACAAATCAAAATAGCAGAAATAAACTCGGGGAAAAGAGTTAATAGGGGATCAAGGCATTAATTCTTAAGACGACCGGCCGGGTCGTCACATCCTCCTACACATAAACATTCGTTCGTCCTCGAATGAGCATAAAGACATACTTGAAGTAGCAAAAAAGATGAGGGTAACGGCTACGCATATCTTGCTCGGTCTCCCAGGTCGCCTTCTCGATCGACTGGCCCTGCCATTGAACCTTCACGAAAGTAATGTTCTTTGACCTCAGCTTCCTAACTTGCCTATCCAATATTGCCACTGGCTCATCAACATAGGATAGATCCTTGTCCAACTGGACTGAACTGAAATCCAACACGTGTGATGGATCACCGTGATACCTCCGGAGCATCGAAACATGGAATACCGGATGAACTCCGGCCAAACTGGGAGGTAAGGTAAACTCATAAGCAACCTCCCCAACATGCCTCAATATCTCAAAAGGGCCAATAAATCTCGGACTCAACTTTCCTTTCTTCCTGAATCTCATAACACCCTTCATAGGCAAAACCCGAAGCAGAACTCGCTCTCCAACCGTATAAGAAACATCACGAACCTTCCGATCCGCGTAACTCTTCTATCTGGATTGGGTTGTACGGAGTCTATCGTGAATTACCTTAACCTTCTCCAAAGTATCCTGAACTAGGTCTATGCCCAACAATCTAGCCTCATCCGGCTTAAACCAACCCATCGGGGATCTATACCATCTCCCATATAAAGCCTCATATGGTGCCATCTGAATGTTGGACTGATAGCTGCTGTTGTAAGCAAACTCCGCCAATGGCAAGAACAGATCCGAAGACCCTCCAACCTCAATCACACACATACGGAGCAAATCCTCAAAAAATCTGAATAGTGCGCTCGGACTGTTCGTCCGTTTGAGGGTGAAATGTTGTATCAACTCCACCCGAGTACCCAACTCATGCTGAACAACTCTCCATAACCGTGATGTGAACTGAGTACCTCTATCTGAAATGATGGAAACTGGAATATCATACAGACGAACAATCTCCTGGATATAGATCTCCGCTAACTGCTCCGAGGAATAAGTAGAACACACAGGAATAAAGTGAGCAAACTTGGTCAACCGATCCACAATCACCCAAATAGCATCGAACTTTCCCAAAGTCCGTGGGAGCCCAACTAAAAAGTTCATGGTGATCCGCTCCCACTTCCACTCCGGAATCTCTATCTGCTGAAGTAACGCACCCGGTCTCTGGTCCTCATACTTCACCTACTGACAGTTGAGGCACCAAGCTATAAATCCAACTATATCCTTCTTCATCCGCCTCCACCAGTAGTGCTGCCTCAAATCCTGATACATCTTCGCGACACCCGGATGAATGGAATACCATGAGTTATGGGCCTCCTCCAGAATCAACTCCCGAAGCCCATCAACATTGGGTACACAAATCCAACCCTGCATCCTCAATACTCCATCATCACCAATAGTCACATCTCTGGCATCACCGTGCTGAACCCTGTCCTTGAGGACAATCAAATGAGGGTCATCATACCGCCGCTCCCTGATACGATCAAATAAGGAAGAGCGAAAAACCACACAAGGTAGAATCTGACTGGGCTCCGAAAGATCCAATCTCACAAACTGGCTGGCTAAGGCCTGAATATCCATCGCCATAGGCCTTTCTGATGCTGGTAAATAAGACAAACTCCCCAAACTCTCTACCCGGTGACTCAAAGCATCGGCCACCACATTGGCCTTGCCCGGATAATACAAAATAGTAATGTCATAGTCCTTCAGCAACTCCAACCACCTCCTCTGGCGCAAATTTAGATCCTTTTGCATGAACTAGTGTTGTAAGCTTCGACGGTTAGTATAAATCTCACAGGGAACCCCGTATAAATAATGGCGCCATATCTTCAGGGCGAGAACAATGGCAGCTAACTCAAGTTCATGAACAGGGTAGTTCTTCTCATGTACCTTCAATTGTCTGGACGCGTAGGCAATCACCCTACTGTCCTACACCAGCACCGCTCCAAGGCCAACCATCGAGGCATCACAATAGACCGTATAAGACCCCGAGCCTATAGGCAATATCAAAACTAGGGTTGTAGTCAATGTTGTCTTGAGCTTCTGAAAGCTCGACTCACACTCCTCCGTCTACTAGAACGGAGCACCCTTCTGGATCAACCTGGTCATAGGGGCTGCAATCGATGAAAACCCCTCCACAAAACAACGGTAGTAACCCGCCAGGCCAAGGAAACTACGGATCTTGGTAGTTAAGGATGGTTTGGGCCAACTCTGCATGACTTCTATCTTCTTCGGATCCACTTGAATACCCTCACTCGATACCACGTGGCCTAAAAATGCCACTGAATCCAACCAAAACTCACATTTCGAGAACTTAGCATATAACTTCTTCTCTCTCAGAGTCTGAAGCACAGTCCTCAGGTGCTGCTCATGATCCTCCCGACTCCGGGAATACACCAGAATATCATTAATAAAGACAATGATGAATGAGTCAAGATATGATCGGAACATACTGTGTATCAAATGCATAAAGTTTGTTGGGGCATTGGTCAACCCAAATGACATAACAAGTAACTCGTAATGACCATACCGTGTCCCGAAAGCAGTCTTTGGGATATCTGGCTCCCGAATCTTCAACTGATGGTAACTAGGCACAAATCAATCTTAGAAAACACCCATGCGCCCTGAAGATGGTCAAACAGATCATCAATGCGAGGCAAAGGATAACGGTTCTTCATTGTAACCTTGTTCAACTGGCGATAATCAATACACATACGCATATAACCATCCTTTTTCTTCACAAACAAGACAGGAGCACCCCAAGGTGATACACTGGGCCAAATAAAACTCTTATCAAGCAATTCTTGTTACTGATCCTTCAACTCCTTCAACTCAAGAGGAGCCATACGATACGGAGGAATATAAATGGGCTAAGTGCCTGGTAACAGATCAATGCCAAAATCAATATCTCTATCAGGCGGCATGCCCGGAAGATCAGCTGGAAACACATCAGGAAAATCCCGTACTACTAGGACTGAATCAACTGAAAAGGTATCAATACTAACATCTCTCACATAAGCTAAATACGTGTTACACCCCTTCTCAACCATACGCTAAGCTTTAAGAAAAGAAATAACTCTACTGGGAGTGTGATCTAAAGTATCCCTCTACTCAACACGCGGTACACCTGGTATAGCCAACGTCACGGTTTTGGGGTGACAATCAAAAATAGCATAATGGGGCAACAACTAGTCCATGCCTAAGATAATGTCAAAATCTACCATGCTGAGCAATAATAAATCGGCTCTGGTCTCAAAACCACTAAGAGTAACCAAACACGACCGATAAACGCAGTCCACAACAAGAGAATCTCCCACAGGATTAGAAACATAAACAGGGGAACTCAAAGAATCTCGAGATACACCCAAATGCAGAGCAAAATAAGAAGACACATAAGAATAAGTGGAGCCTGGATCGAATAGAACTGATGCATCTCTGTAACAAACCAGTATAATACCTGTGATGACAAAATCAGAGGCAACAGCCTCGGTACGGGCAGGAAGGGTATAGTATCTGGACTAGCCTCCCTCTCTAGGGCGACCTCTACCTCTCGGACCTCCACCTCTAGCTGGCTGAGCAAGTGGGGTAGCAACTGGAGCTGTAACCATAGCCTGAGAACTCTCCGGGGCACGTGTGGCTGAGAAGTTTATGGAGGTGCACCCCTCCCAAGTCTGGGGCAATCCTCACCATATGACGTGTGTCACCACACTCAAAACAAGCTCTGGGAGGATGTGGTGGTTGCGACTAGCTCGGGCCAGGTCTGCTAGACTGACCTCTGAAAGCACCCCGCGCAGGAGGCGTGCTAGATACTGATGGTGCATAATAAGGCTCCTGAGGTCTAGGAGGAGCTGGAATACCACTGGCCGCTGGAATAGCCAAATGAACAGGGTGACTCATATAACTCTTACCATGACGACCTGCAGTTGGGGAACGGGCACCAGAGAAATGGCCCGACTCTCGAGACCTCTTGGCCTCCCTCTCCTCTCTCTCCCTAGCATGCATATCCTAACTCCTCCTAGCAATGCTCACCACCTGCTGATAAGAAATATCCATCTCCAACTCACGAGCCATGCTAGACCTGATGGTGGGAATAAGGCCCTCAATAAACCGGCGAACCCTCTCGCGAACAGTAAAAACCAAGGCTGGTGCATGCCTAGCCAAACTAGTGTAACAGACAACATACTCTGAGACAGTCATAGCACCCTGGCACAAATGCTCAAACTATGCACGCTATGTGTTCCTGAGGCTCTGAGGAACATACTCTCTCAGGAACAGATCTGAAAACTGAGTCCAAGTCAGTTAAGAAGCCTCATCCGAACTGTCTAACTCATAGGTATGCCACCACTCATAGGCGGTTCCTCGAAGCTGGAAAGTAGTGAAGGAAACCCCGCTCGATCCTGATATATCCATGGTACGGAGAATGCGGTAACTCTTATCTAGAAATCCTAGGGCAGCCTCCGATGCTAGACCGCTGAATATAAGAGGATTGTACTTCTTGAACCTTTCAAGCCTTAGCTGCTCCTCCTCGGAAGTCGCTGCCCTATCCTCGGGCTGAACTGGCACTACAGGCATTACAGGGATAATCTCAGGGACTTGCTGAACATGCACTCGCTGCTTAGGAGTGCGGGCGGTGGGAGTCTGTGCTCCTCCCCCGGCTTGAGATGTAGCTGCAGCAAGGGGAAGCAACCCTGCCTTAGCCAGAGTGGTGTACATGCTCATGAACTGTGCCAAAGTCTCCTAAAGGGCTGGAGTAGTATTAGCAGTAGGCGTGTCAGGTGCCTGGACTCCGGCTGGAACTGCTGGTGGTACCTCGGCGGCAACTCGCGCAGGTGCTCTGGCTGCACCACGTGCACGTCCTCGGCCTCTACCCCAGCCCCGACCTTTGACGACTATAGTAGGGGTGCGGGTGCCTGATCATCTCAAGTAGCACGTGTCCTCACCATCTGTGAGAGAATAGAAGACAGAAGTTTAGAATTGTGATGTCAAAATATTGCACGACAAGTAAATCAAATAAAGTGGAATTTTCCTAACAGTTACATAGCCTCTCGTAGATAAGTACAGACATCTCCATACCGATCAGCGAGACTCTAATAAACCGGCTTGTGATCTATAACTCCTATGAACCTAGAGCTCTAATACCAACTTGTCACGACCTCGGTTCGCCCTCCGTGAACCATTGTGATGGCACCTGGCCCTCTACAACTAGGTAAGCCTAAATTTTTGGAAGATAACCAAAATGCGGAATATAAACAATTAAAGCAGAAAGAAGAGTGATAAAAAAAGACAGTGTTAAAACGTGTTGCTCGGCATACACAACACAATATTTCTCAGAACCAAGTACACTATCCCAAAACCTGAAAACTCACGGAACCACAAGCCTTTAGAATATCTAACAGTCTAACTCCCGAATATCTAACAAGAAAAGAAAATACAGAAGGGCAATGTTTAACAACTAGACTAGAAAGGGACTTCTCGGTCTGGGACGCAGCAGATGTACCTCGAAGTCTCTAGAGAAGTCGCCTCCTTCAAAGATGGTAGGCCTGAGTAGTGGTACCTGGATCTGAACATGAAAAACATGAGCAGAAGGGGCATGAGTACACCACAATAGTACTCAGTAAGTGCCAAGCCTAACCTCAGTTGGGTAGTGACAAGGAAGGTCAGGGCCCTACTGAGGTTAAATAAAATATATAGATCAAAAGTATAGAACAGAGCAGTATAAATAAGTACGGTAGTAAAATAACACAGAATGTACATGACAACAACTATACAGAAGCAAGGTAAGCACAGAAAGGAAATACAGCTTAGCACCAATAATAACAATCGGGGATCTCCCAGGATACCTTCCTGTAGTCCTATATGTATATATCCAATGGATCTCCCGGGATCCCGTCCCGTAGTCCAACTCATAGTGCGCGGGGATCTACCGGGTGCATTCCCGTAGTTTCATATAACCGTGCAAGGGGATCTACTGGAATCCCACATCAGTAGTCCCACAATAAACAGACAAGGGGGAGCTACCGCAATCCCACATCCATAGTCCTAAAATAAACAGACAAGGGGGAGCTACCGGAATCCCACATCCGTAGTCCCAAAATAAATACACAGTAGCAACAGAAAAATATACAGAAATGGTAAGATTTCATATTTAGGCAACAAGTGATCCTACCCTAGCATGATGCACAGAATTCAGGTAAGGCAGGTTGAGCAAATAAAACAATTAATTCACTTAGACATGCTTTCCTAAGCTAACAACAAGCTTAATAGTGCAAGTAATAGAAATAGGAAAGGAAACATACTAGTAATTACTTAAAGAAAACCGGATTTCCAATAATTAGCAAAAGTATGCACTCGTTACCTCACGTACAAGACATTTCAAATACCAAATATACCAATCCTAAGGGGAAGGTCCCCCACACAAGGTTAGACTAGCCACTTACCTCGAACCTTCTCAATAATCAATCCAAAACCACGCTCTTGCCACGAGTACTCGACTCCAAATGGCCCAAATCTATTCAATCCAATTACATAATGTAAATAACACTTCAAGTAACTGGTTCTACAATTAAATTCTAAACTAATACGTGAAATTATGTAAAATGACCAAAATGCCCCTCGGGCCCACGTCTCGGAATCGGGTAAAATTTATATTTCCAGAAATCTTGCACTCTCACGAGTTCAATCATATCAAAAGTACCAAAATCGGACCTCAATTTGTCCCTCAAATCTTCACTCAAAGGCCTCCAATTAGACAAGTCCTAACCCCCCAATTACCTCTGATTTTCCTTAATTTTTCATGCTTAAAGTGATAAAAATTACTCCAATAACGAGTTTAGGGACCGAAGACCTTACCCCAATGAACTCCTCTGAAAATCCCTCTTAAAAAGTGCTCCCCAAGCTTCTTCCCGTTTTGAAAAGATGAAAAATGGCTAAATTTCGCGAAGGCAAGAATTTATATGTTCTGCCCAGCGATTTCTGCATTTGTGGCCCTGGAACTGCTTCTGCGAGAACTTCGCTGCATCTGTGACTTCCACTTAAACGCTAATTTTCGCATTTGCGGTTGCCCTTCCGCAGGTGCAGTGCTGCTTCTTCGGTGAATTACCCGCATCTGCGGAACCTACTCGTCCTCCTTAAATTAGTATTTGCGCTTGGTCCTTCGCTTCTGCAGCTCCGCACCTGCGGGACCCAAACCGCAGGTGCAGTTATGACATAAGACCAGCTGATACTGCAACTTCCAACTCCAAAAATCCTTCCGTCAACCATCCGAATTTATCCCTAGGCCTTTGGGACCTCAACCAAACATGCTAGCCAATCCTAAAACATCATTCAAACTTCTTCCAAACTTCGGAATGGTCAAACCAACATCAAAACACCTATTTTTCATCGGATTGAAGCCTAAGAATTCCAAAAACTCTAAAATACGCTTTCGATCAAAAAGTCTATCAAACCTCGTCCGAATGACCTGAAATTTTGCACACACGTCACATTCAACACTACAGAGCTACTCCAACTTCCAGAATTCCATTCCGACCCTCAGATCAAAATCTCAATATTGGACCGGAACCTTCAAAAATTCAACTTTCGGCATTTCAAGCCTAAATTAGCTACGAACCTCCAGAACACAATCTGAACACGCTCCTAAGCCTGAAATCACCTACTGGAACCATCAGATTTCCATTTTGAGGCCGTGTTCACACTGTTCCAACTACGGTCAACTTTCCAACACTTAAGCTCTCATTTAGGGACTAAGTGTCTCAAAACTCCCCGAAACTCAAAATTGAACGTTTCGGCAAATCAAAATAGTAGAAATAAACTCGGGAAAGCAGTTAATAGGGGATTGAGGCGTTAATTCTTAAAACAACCGGTCAGGTCATTACACGCCCTATGCCTCTCCCAACCTGAAACAATTACACATTTATTCCTCCACTGCCCTATTGCAGTACACTTTTGGTCCACTCTATCCATACTCCCCGATATAGCGACACTTCAGAGTACTGTTGACCCCCGTCTCACATGGCTCAAACATTTCATTTTCCTTACTACTACACCAAACTCCCTCAATGTACCCAATAACATACTTATCCCCTTTGGCATGTGGCACATATGGCTAGCCCGTAATGGAAAGCTTTTTCGTTCCCATCATCAACCACCCTCCGCGCCTCATACTCTTCGTATGGTTGCGGAATTCTACTATCTAGTTTCCCCCTTCCCCCGCCACACCACATCTACCTACATCCCTATGTACCTCAAGTGGCGCCTTTCCCCTCTGGGTTACTTTAAACTAAATATTGATGGTTCAACAGCACATCACACTATACATGGGGGCATTGATGGAGTCATCCGTGACTCAATGGGTAACTGGCTTCTGGGCTTTGCAGGATGCTGATTTGTTCAGGAGAGCGTGGAAGTTGAGCTACTTGCACTCTAACAGGGTCTCAAACTAGCCTTCATACACGGCTATATACCCGTTGAAATCAACTTAGATGCCCAAGCTATTATTACTCTACTTCATACTTCTCATCCGTTTTATGCTCATATTATCTTTGGTTGCAGGTCCCTGATCGCCCAACTGAATGATCTAGTCGTCCTTCACATGTACATGGAGCAAAACCAAGTAGTTGAATCTCTAGCAAAACATGGTTTCTAGATAGAGGCTTCACCCAGCATCACTGTTTTTTATCAACCACCGCCTTTTGTCCAAAAGCCGCTAGAGGATGACCGATTGGGCACACTTTTTGTTAGACGACTACAACCTAACTGTCAGACTACCACCGTTGGCAAGGTTTTTTGCAATGCTCCAGCAATGGCCTCCTCAACTAATAGTTTCCCCTATGCTTTCCCCTCTTGTCACGACCCATCCAGAGGTCGCCCCCTAGGATGTTGTGTATGTTACCTCCTCCTCCTTGTAACGTTCCATCTTAATATAATATAAAGCAGTATCTTTTGCACCAAAAAAAGAAGAAGCAGACTATGCTAGCTGCTCCAATAAAAAGGTTATAGAATTTACTCTATTTGACTATACTTTAAACACATTATAAACATTGATTATAGTTTAAGAAACTTGTCTAAGCGGCTACTTGCTGCTATGTTTTTCTTTTTCTTTTGGTAACTATCCACTTTCATTAATTACCAAGTAAAATATTTACAAATCCAGCTAGACTTTATAGTTCAGTCTGCTAATCAGATATCAAACAAAGAAACTCAATGATTGTGACGAGGCTGAATACACTAGCTAGGAAATCTATAATTCTGAAGAGACATCCTAATATTGTCATTAGCTCTAACATGGCAAGTATACGCTATTTCTCTAGCTATAACATCACTTGAACTCTCTTTCTGTACTAAAATTCTGCTATTCCTCTCAGTCCATATTGCATAAATGAACTCTATGTAGACCATCTTCACATTTCTTGCTTGGTTTGTCTTTCCTCTTGTATTTTTCTCTACCCAGTTTTGCATTTGGTTCCATCAATTTATGGTTGCCCTATGATAACTAGGGATTTTGATACATTTTATACTCCTTCTTGCTTATGTTTTGATTAGAAATTTGTACAAAATAGTCCTAAAAGGCTCACAAGTTGTGCTTGATTGCAGGTTTGATCAACAAAGTGACAAGATGTCAAAGATCAACTCAAAAAGGAGTGAAACTAGCACAAGTACCAAGACAAGACAAGCTCAGGCAAAGCAGGCCCAATGCTGCCACACACCATTCTGTACGGTCCACACAAGTGAAGTTCAGAGAGGTGGATTTCCGGCCAACAGGCAATGCGACCGCATGAGATTTAATGCGGTCCGCTTTGGAGTCACTGCGGCCGCACTTATTTTAGTGCGGTCCGCAGAACCAAGGATCAAAGAAGTGCCAGTTTGGAGATTGAATCCAATGCGATCCGTGCTCCATTTCATGCGGACCGCACTAGAAGCCACCGCGGCCGTACTCGATTCTGTGCGGTCCGCATTGCCAGAGTTCAGAGAGTTGGATTTTCAAGTTCAGAGCGCTAGTGCGGTCGCACGTGATTTTGTGCAGTCCGCACTAGCCCCGCAGGGGTATTTTTGTCCAGATTTTTCAGCTTAGTATAAATAGCTTCTTTTCCCAATTTTAGGTCATCAGATAGATTTTGTACTGAGATGCACTCGTGACTTCGATAGTTTTAGCTATTTTGATTAATTTTAGCTTCATTTCTACATTGAATCTTCTAGTTTATCTTAGCAATTAATTAATATGAGTTTTCTTCATCTATTTCTTTGTTTTCTTCACTAATTACGAGTAGCTAGACCCATAAGCTAGGTGTCATGACCCAAAATCCACTAAGGGTCGTGATGGCGCCGGATACCATTGTCAGACAAGCCAACCAAAATACTTAATTAAATTCTCGTTTTGATAATTTCAAAAACTATGATTTTCCTTCAATTTTTCCAGTAAAAGATAATCGCTTCAAATCGAATACGAATGTTAAGCAGTTAATACAAGATACCCCATAATCATCCCAGAATCCGGTGTCACAAGTGCATGAGCTAATTCTAGGAAGCAATACATTACAACAACCGTCCAGAATACAAATTGGACAGAAAGTAACACAATAATCTGGAAGAGACTCTACTGGCCGCGAGTCATTTTGGGAAGTGCAGCTCACCTAAGTCTCCGTGTCAACCATGCTGCTACGCCCACTAGACCACTAGAGATGCATATGCATGTGCAACAAAAATGCACAGAAGTGTAGTATGAGTACGTAAACAATGTGTACCCAATGAGTATCTCGTCTAATCTCAAAGAAGTAGAGACGAGAGGTCGACTTTGACACATACTAGTGGTCCAATAATATTTTCTCAATAATATAGTAAATCGGTAACTTTTATAAACATGATTGTAATTCAATAGATGAAGCAAGTAAGAAATTCCTTCTTTTATAGAAAACTTCCAAATTCCTTTTCGTCGTTTATACAAATATTCTCAAACCGGGAAGAGGCAATAACAACTTCAATAAGTTTCAAGGCAAGCAATACAAGCATGCACAAATATGCCGAGGTCATACGGCCCGATCCAATAATATTTAAATAGTGCACTGCCAAAGGTTCGAATGACGCGAACCATAGATGCATCTATTTAATCTACCGAGGCGTTCGGCCCGTTCCAGAATTTAAACACACACAAACAGTTAATCAAGAAGTCATCAAGGGACAATTATCCAATGAAAACCAATTCTCTTTTAACAATTCAAGAAGAGGAAGTTTAAATATTTTTAGAAATTCATTTACTAATTCGATGTGATTCAAGCAATTCAAACTGTCAATAAGATTACAAATAATCCAAGTATAGCATGCTTTTGGGTCCTAGACTACCCGGACTTAAATATAATAGTAGCTATGCACGGACTCTTGTCACCTCGTGCGTACATAGCCCCCACAATTAAAAGCACATATTTAGTTATTTGTGCTATGGGGACAATTCCCTCTTACAAGATTAGAAAGGAGACTAACCTCGCTCCGAAGATCCACAATCGGCATTTCTCGTCCTTCCGAAGACTTGAATCGATGTACAAAGCTCTAAAGCTAGCCAATAATAATACAAATCCATTAATATATGCTCAACTACCCCTAATGATCCAATTTATAACAATTTCTAACCCCGATCGAAAATTTGACCAATACACCCCCGGGCCCACGTACCCGGATTCCGAAATTTTTCGAAGAATAAGTTTACCCACAACTTCACGAGCTCAATTATATAATTTTATCTCAATTTCCTACCCAAAATTGCGGCCAAAATAAAAAATACCATTTCTAGGTCCTCCCACAAAAACCCCAAATTTCTACCAAATTTCATGCTCAAATCCGTACATAATTAATGTATTTAACTCAAGATAGGTGGGGATAACTTACCTTGTCGTTGATGATGAAAACCCCCCTCTTGAAACCCTCCAAGAATCGCCCAAGCCAAGAGAAAGATGAAAGAAAATGGCCAAATCCCAACTTTAAAACAACCCACTGCCTCCAGCCCTTTCCGCTTCTACGTCCTCTCCTCCGCAGATGCGGTCTCGCATCTGCGGCGAAATGATCGCATCTGCGGTCATATCTCTCCCCCACCAATTTCACACCTGCGACCATAGGGTCGCTTCTGCGGCTCCGCATCTGCGGCCCTAGTCCCGCAGATGCGGTTACACCAGCAACCAACAACTTCAACCTTCTCCAAAATTCCATTTTCAATCCGTTAACCACATAGAATCCACCCGAGGCCCCCGGGACCCCAACCAATCATACCAACTAGTCCCAAAACACATTACATACTTGCTCCAGGCCTCAAATCATATCAAACAATGCTAAAACCACGAATCAACCTCCAATCCAAGCTTTATGAACTTTAGAATTTCAAACTTCTACTTTCGATGTTTAAACCTATCAAATCACGTCCGATTGCCCTCAAATTTTGCACATAAGTCATATTGCCATTACGGACCTACTCCAATTTTCGGAATTGGAATCCGACCCCGATATCAAAAAGTCTACTTCCAGTCAAACTTCTCAAAAACCTTCAAGTTTCTATCTTTAGCCAAATGACTCCAAAATGGCCCACGGACCTCCGAATTCACTTCCGATTGCGCTCCCAACACCAGAATCACCATACGGAGCTATTCCCCGACTCGGAATCCCAAACGGACATCGATAACACTGAAATACACTTCAACCCAAACTTATGAAATTCTTCCAAAATGTTAACTTCCATAATAGGTGCCGAAACGTTCCCGGGTCTTCCAAAACTCGATCTGGGCGTATGCCCAAGTCCGAAATCATCATACAAACCTGCTGGAACCTTCGAATCCTGATTCTGAGGTCGTTTACCGAAAAATCCAATCTTAGTCAATTCTTTCAACTTAAAGCTTCCGAAATGAGAATTCTCTTTCCAAATCAACTCCGAACTTCCAGGAATTTAATTCTGACTGTTGGCACAAGTCATAATACCTGAAGTGAAGCTGCTCATGGCCTCAAACTGCTAAACGAAGCGCTAGAGCTCAAATGACCGGTCGATTCATTACATTCTCTCCCACTTAAACATACGTTCGTCCTCGAACGTGCTAAGAACTGTGTTGGAGTTGTCCGAAATCACTGTTCAACACCTCGAGCCCCTACCCGTGCTACCACAACTCAACTGGGCACCCTAGCTCGATCAATCTGAAGATATCCTTTTTCACTTAAGCAAATAAGCCTTAGAGCCCAATTCCAACATCCGAAATCCTCTGACAGGCCTGCTCCAACATAAGCTTACCGAATCAATAACTATACGCAGGACCAAAACATGACTGCATACCTTAGCTGAATTCACAACTTGCACCACTTTACTCATAGGACCACAATAACATTCTCTGATCAAATTATTCGAAATTCCACGAATCTGATGCTCCCATTGAACCTCATGACCTACATAAGTCTTGCTCTAACTCTTACAATACCACCATGATGGAAGAGATGTGTAGGAATTCATAACCAACTGCTGAATCAACAAATCATTGGGTTTGTACTCCTAACAAGAACCACCACCTCATTCTGAAGCAAATAATGGTCTTAGCTCATTAATATACTTCATATAATCAGATTGAACTGACCCTAAATCCAATAATCTCGTCTCACCCAGTACAAACTGCTAGGGCATCAAGCCACCCCAAACATGACCAAAAGTCTCATATGATGCCACGATGTGTCAATAGGCTGCCAATTCGAACGCGATACAAAAGAAAAACAAACTCTGGAAGGGACTACTCAACTCGTGCAACTAATATGAACTTTCCTAAGGAAATGGAAAACAAACACACATAAGATGAAGTATGAACTTTCCTCAGGCAATGCTCCAGCAATGGCCTCCTCAACTAATAGTTTCCCCTATGCTTTCCCCTCTTGTCACGACCCATCCAGAGGTCGCCCCCTAGGATGTTGTGTATGTTACCTCCTCCTCCTTGTAACGTTCCATCTTAATATAATATAAAGCAGTATCTTTTGCACCAAAAAAAGAAGAAGCAGACTATGCTAGCTGCTCCAATAAAAAGGTTATAGAATTTACTCTATTTGACTATACTTTAAACACATTATAAACATTGATTATAGTTTAAGAAACTTGTCTAAGCGGCTACTTGCTGCTATGTTTTTCTTTTTCTTTTTGGTAACTATCCACTTTCATTAATTACCAAGTAAAATATTTACAAATCCAGCTAGACTTTATAGTTCAGTCTGCTAATCAGATATCAAACAAAGAAACTCAATGATTGTGACGAGGCTGAATACACTAGCTAGGAAATCTATAATTCTGAAGAGACATCCTAATATTGTCATTAGCTCTAACATGGCAAGTATACGCTATTTCTCTAGCTATAACATCACTTGAACTCTCTTTCTGTACTAAAATTCTGCTATTCCTCTCAGTCCATATTGCATAAATGAACTCTATGTAGACCATCTTCACATTTCTTGCTTGGTTTGTCTTTCCTCTTGTATTTTTCTCTACCCAGTTTTGCATTTGGTTCCATCAATTTATGGTTGCCCTATGATAACTAGGGATTTTGATACATTTTATACTCCTTCTTGCTTATGTTTTGATTAGAAATTTGTACAAAATAGTCCCAAAAGGCTCACAAGTTGTGCTTGATTGCAGGTTTGATCAACAAAGTGACAAGATGTCAAAGATCAACTCAAAAAGGAGTGAAACTAGCACAAGTACCAAGACAAGACAAGCTTAGGCAAAGCAGGCCCAATGCTGCCACACACCATTCTGTACGGTCCACACAAGTGAGGTTCAGAGAGGTGGATTTCCGGCCAACAGGCAATGCGACCGCATGAGATTTAATGCGGTCCGCTTTGGAGTCACTGCGGCCGCACTTATTTTAGTGCGGTCCGCAAAACCAAGGATCAAAGAAGTGCCAGTTTGGAGATTGAATCCAATGCGATCCGCGCTCCATTTCATGCGGACCGCACTAGAAGCCACCGCGGCCGTACTCGATTCTGTACGGTCCGCATTGCCCGAGTTCAGAGAGTTGGATTTTCAAGTTCAGAGCCCTAGTGCGGTCGCACGTGATTTTGTGCAGTCCGCACTAGCCCCGCAGGGGTATTTTTGTCCAGATTTTTCAGCTTAGTATAAATAGCTTCTTTTCCCAATTTTAGGTCATCAGATAGATTTTGTACTGAGCTGCACTCGTGACTTCGATAGTTTTAGCTATTTTGATTAATTTTAGCTTCATTTCTACATTGAATCTTCTAGTTTATCTTAGCAATTAATTAATATGAGTTTTTCTTCATCTATTTCTTTGTTTTCTTCTCTAATTACGAGTAGCTAGACCCATAAGCTAGGCGTCATGACCCAAAATCCACTAAGGGTCGTGATGGCGCCGGATACCATTGTCAGACAAGCCAACCAAAATACTTAATTAAATTCTCGTTTTGATAATTTCGAAAACTATGATTTTCCTTCAATTTTTCCAGTAAAAGATAATCGCTTCAAATCGAATACGAATGTTAAGCAGTTAATACAAGATACCCCATAATCATCCCAGAATCCGGTGTCACAAGTGCATGAGCTAATTCTAAGAAGCAATACAATACAACAACCGTCCGGAATACAAATTGGACAGAAAGTAACACAATAATCTGGAAGAGACTCTACTGGCCGAGGGTCATTTCAGGAAGTGCAGCTCACCTAAGTCTCCGTGTCAACCATGCTGCTACGCCCACTAGACCACTAGAGATGCATATGCATGTGCAACAAAAATGCACAGAAGTGTAGTATGAGTACGTAAACAATGTGTACCCAATGAGTATCTCGTCTAATCTCAAAGAAGTAGAGACGAGAGGTCGACTTTGACACATACTAGTGGTCCAATAATATTTTCTCAATAATATAGTAAATCGGTAATTTTTATAAACATGATTGTAATTCAATGGATGAAGCAAGTAAGAAATTCCTTCTTTTATAGAAAACTTCCAAATTCCTTTTCATCGTTTATACAAATATTCTCAAACCGGGAAGAGGCAATAACAACTTCAATAAGTTTCAAGGCAAGCAATACAAGCATGCACAAATATGCCGAGGTCATACGGCCCGATCCAATAATATTTAAATAGTGCACTGCCAAAGGTTCGAATGACGCGAACCATAGATGCATCTATTTAATCTACCGAGGCGTTCGGCCCGTTCCAGAATTTAAACACACACAAACAGTCAATCAAGAAGTCATCAAGGGACAATTATCCAATGAAAACCAATTCTCTTTTAACAATTCAAGAAGAGGAAGTTTAAATATTTTTAGAAATTCATTTACTAATTCGATGTGATTTAAGCAATTCAAACTGTCAATAAGATTACAAATAATCCAAGTATAGCATGCTTTTGGGTCCTAGACTACCCGGACTTAAATATAATAGTAGTTATGCACGGACTCTTGTCACCTCGTGCGTACATAGCCCCCACAATTAAAAGCACATATTTAGTTATTTGTGCTATGGGGACAATTCCCTCTTACAAGATTAGAAAGGAGACTAACCTCGCCCCGAAGATCCACAATTGGCATTTCTCGTCCTTCCGAAGACTCGAATCGATGTACAAAGCTCTAAAGCTAGCCAATAATAATACAAATCCATTAATATATGCTCAACTACCCCTAATGATCCAATTTATAACAATTTCTAACCCCGATCGAAAATTTGACCAATACACCCCCGGGCCCACGTACCCGGATTCCGAATTTTTTTGAAGAATAAGTTTACCCACAACTTCACGAGCTCAATTATATAATTTTTTCTCAATTTCCTACCCAAAATTGCGGCCAAAATAAAAAATACCATTTCTAGGTCCTCCCACCAAAACCCCAAATTTCTACCAAATTTCATGCTCAAATCCGTACATAATTAATGTATTTAACTCAAGATAGGTGGGGATAGCTTACCTTGTCGTTGATGATGAAAACCCCCCTCTTGAAACCCTCCAAGAATCGCCCAAGCCAAGAGAAAGATGAAAGAAAATGGCCAAATCCCAACTTTAAAACAACCCATTGCCTCCAGCCCTTTCCGCTTCTGCGTCCTCTCCTCCGCAGATGCGGTCTCGCATCTGCGGCGAAATGATCGCATCTGCGGTCATATCTCTCCCCCACCAATTTCACACCTGCGACCATAGGGTCGCTTCTGCGGCTCCGCATCTGCGGCCCTAGTCCCGCAGGTGCGGTTACACCAGCAACCAACAACTTCAACCTTCTCCAAAATTCCATTTTCAATCCGTTAACCACATAGAATCCACCCGAGGCCCCCGGGACCCCAACCAATCATACCAACTAGTCCCAAAACACATTACGTACTTGCTCCAGGCCTCAAATCATATCAAACAATGCTAAAACCACGAATCAACCTCCAATCCAAGCTTTATGAACTTTAGAATTTCAAACTTCTACTTTCGATGTTTAAACCTATCAAATCACGTCCGATTGCCCTCAAATTTTGCACATAAATCATATTGCCATTACGGACCTACTCCAATTTTCGGAATCGGAATCCGACCCCGATATCAAAAAGTCTACTTCCAGTCAAACTTCTCAAAAACCTTCAAGTTTCTATCTTTAGCCAAATGACTCCAAAATGGCCCACGGACCTCCGAATTCACTTCCGATTGCGCTCCCAACACCAGAATCACCATACGGAGCTATTCCCCGACTCGGAATCCCAAACGGACATCGATAACACTGAAATACACTTCAACCCAAACTTATGAAATTCTTCCAAAATGTTAACTTCCATAATAGGTGCCGAAACATTCCCGGGTCTTCCAAAACTCGATCTGGGCGTACGCCCAAGTCCGAAATCATCATACAAACCTGCTGGAACCTTCGAATCCTAATTCTGAGGTCGTTTACCCAAAAATCCAATCTTAGTCAATTCTTTCAACTTAAAGCTTCCGAAATGAGAATTCTCTTTCCAAATCAACTCCGAACTTCCAGGAATTCAATTCTGACTGTTGGCACAAGTCATAATACCTGAAGTGAAGCTGCTCATGGCCTCAAACTGCTAAACGACGTGCTAGAGCTCAAATGACCGGTCGGTTCATTACATTCTCTCCCACTTAAACATACGTTCGTCCTCGAACGTGCTAAGAACTGTGTTAGAGTTGTCCGAAATCACTGTTCAACACCTCGAGCCCCTACCCGTGCTACCACAACTCAACTGGGCACCCTAGCTCGATCAATCTGAAGATATCCTTTTTCACTTAAGCAAATAAGCCTTAGAGCCCAATTCCAACATCCGAAATTCTCTGAAAGGCCTGCTCCAACATAAGCTTACCGAATCAATAACTATACGCAGGACCAAAACATGACTGCATACCTTAGCTGAATTCACAACTTGCACCACTTTACTCATAGGACCACAATAACATTCTCTGATCAAATTAATCGAAATTCCACGAATCTGATGCTCCCATTGAACCTCATGACCTACATAAGTCTTGCTCTAACTCTTACAATACCACCACGATGGAAGAGATGTGTAGGAATTCATAACCAACTGCCGAATCAACAAATCATTGGGTTTATACTCCTGACAAGAACCACCACCTCATTCTGAAGCAAGTAATGGTCTTAGCTCATTAATATACTTCATATAATCAGATTGAACTGACCCTAAATCCAATAATCTCGTCTCACCCAGTACAAACTGCTAGGGCATCAAGCCACCCCAAACATGACCAAAAGTCTCATATGATGCCACGATGTGCCAATAGGCTGCCAATTCGAACGCGATACAAAAGAAAAACAAACTCTGGAAGGGACTACTCAACTCGTGCAACTAATATGAACTTTCCTCAGGAAATGGAAAACAAACACACATAAGATGAAGTATGAAAACTGCATTCAACATCACACTATTGCGGTGCACAACCCGATCCAAACCACATACCCATGGCGGCGTGCCACCTGATCAACATATAAAATTCACCTAAGGAGATGCACATTGAGCTAAATTGCTCCTATATCGGTCACAAGCATGCTAAGTGCATAATACCATCCCTGAGGGGACATATAGCGCTATGGGATACAAAACTCAAGCATAACTGAGGTGCGGTATACGATCTGAATCTCAAAAGCCATTTTGCTCATATAACATCATCTCTACACGGAACCTCAACACATAAGTAATTCACCAAGACGTCTCATAACTCACACGGCGCAATATATCATTACATGAAATAACTGACGGCGAAATAACACCCTAACTACTTTTCGATAAGGAGAACATTACTGAGATGAACACATCTGGCCTGATATAGAGCCCATATTCACATTTAAATCCATCCACAGACCTCAAGATGATTCTGATCGCACTGAACTAGGCTAATAACCTTTCCAAAGGTCCATAATAACTCCCCTTTTTCTCATAACGCATGAGAACAACCATTCTAACCAGAGTAATCATCCATGGTCCACACCCAATAAATCAAGTGTCCTCTAGGCATCAATTCTCAAATCAATGATCTCACCACAATCTTTATACTTGATTTAACTCTTCGACCAATCCAGTGACCACATGCCATACTTATACAACCTTCCCGTAGGGCACACCCCCACAACTTTTCGTGACAGATAACAGGTCTGTACATCCAAACCACCGGCCACACTAACACTAAAAAGCGATCAAGAATCCTTAACTAGGATGCAAAGCCTTTTTCACAAAACACTGATCTCATGTGGCGTTGAAGGCAATACCCATTTACTTTAAACATAGAAACCCCTTTCATTCTCATCCGAGCTCGTGACATCCTTGTCAACACTGAACTGCAACCTTGATCCTCACTTCAAATTCCATACCACTCACTGTGCCCATCATGCCAATATACGATAGAACATGATTTTCGTCATAACTCCGGAACCACTAATAGATTAACACTTCATCATATAAAAACTGTTTACTTAACTCACTTCAGGAGAACAATAGCAACACACAGGTGAATTCTCATAACCGTAGAATATGCAAATCTCCAAGTAGTGGTCGAAACCACCATAACCCTTCTGGGATCCGCCTACACGTAACAGGCCACAATAGAAGAATACTTTTGAATGACATCAATTACGGCGGCCGACAAGCCTCACACGTACCATCACAAATCACTTGCATAACTTGATCACGTTGAAGGAACTGATCACTACCACCCATATGCCAATTCAACTATGGCTAACCAATCTATCTTCTTCCAATTTATCTTTGGTTGCCTCAGAAATAATAATAACTCCATTCAACATATAACACACTCCATCCGCACTCATCCCGAGTGACCTTAAATCACGTGTTGTCTCAAATTCCACGAGCTATTTCATACCTCCCTTGTGCGCACATTCGCATCCTCAACTGGTATGCCCATTCTGATAATCTCTCTACGAATCCGAAGTCCTTTCTCATTTTCCTCCCAAATACAGCACTGCAAGTCAAAACATCATATAACATTCCGGGCCTCTTCTCATAAGCTTCTACAAAGCTTGATCCTTAACCGTACCTATAGGCTCGAAATCATTAGGTACCACACTTTACCCCTTTGAATCCACCAGGACCGTTGTTGAGAGCCACTCGCTCTGACTTTGTCCCGAATATAATCTACTCCATGAATCTTCTAGCACATGAATACCCTCTCGACGAAGCACCCGGCAGAATCACCTTCCTTGAAACCCGCATCTATACCAGGCATAAATCCTGAATCCTTCCCCAAATCTGAACATGAGCCAATGAGGTCAAACGTAGCACACCTTTAACAGTCCCTTTTGCTCAAATTACCACTTATGTCTTTTTCCCGTAGATGAAATAACCCATCAATATGCTAATAACCAAAAACCTCGCAAGTAGTTAACCATGCAACCCAATCATAGGCGGTGGGACTCTCCCACTTAGCTTGAAACCTCTATTACACAACTCTAGAATTCACCCGGATTCTTTATCTCTTATTGACATAACCTTGCACAATCAACCATCAAAATTATCAGAATCTTCCTATAAAACCCCTTTTATACTCTAAATCATCAACCATATTCGCACGACCGCCCTCTTTGCTGTATAACTAATAGAATTCTTCGTAGAAGCCTCGCCAACTATGCGACCGCTAACCTGCTCACAGGGAATAACCCACCTGTGGAAATCACTTTCTGACATCTTCCAATGTTGTTGCACGGGGTACAATCACTTACGACATCAATAACCTATCGTGATTCCGAGCTCACTCTCTAGCTGCACGAGTCCATTCACCCCTCATGGACATCAATTAGATGGGCGGCAACATCCTTCAAATTCAAAGTTATGTTGTATCCTTCTTCATTTCAAGCAACTCCTTTCCATTATATCAAATCTCCTGCCGCATAATAGCCCATGCTCCAAATTAAATCCGTAGGCCCCAATCACCAATCTCTAAAATTCCCAAATCATTCCAAACTCTCCTCAAGGAGCGTGGTCACCCTACCAGCAAGCCCATATGCAACTGCGCCACTCTCCTATATTGGTAGAACTCACCTATTTAATCGACTACTCGACCTTTGCTTCTTATACTTGGCCTTCTAGAAATTTTAACCACCACCTGACACTCCCCACATGTCCTTCCTCATCCTTTGCTGCTCAGTTGTTTCCTTAAAAAAATCTATCTTCGTAGCACTTGAACCCACAATTCACTACTAACTTTAAACCTTTCCGGAGATCATCTTTCTCGAGCCATCGACATTAGAAACATCGATTCAATCCTGAACCACCGCACTTCGCGATATCCAACCGTCGTTCCTCTAATATTGTTTCACAATATCCTACCCTAAGGGCGAATTGTAGAAGACCATAACACCAGCGAATTTAACACATACAATCAAAGACGACGACACTACATCACAAATAAAAATTCCACCACGCTCAAAATTACCAAGTCTCGTTACTCCATTACCCCAAATCTGGACATTCATATGCTAACTGTTTTCCCCGCCGGAGATGAAATACCGAATCTCATAATCATGCATTGAGAGAACTCCCTTCCAAATCATTCACTGGCCCACATATAGGCAAGTATCTTACTATCATGTCGATACTGTGCGATAACCAATCATGATCAACCATAGCGATCTGTGCATAGTCTCAAAGCTCTCAGAAATACTGTTACTGAGCTAAAATGACAAGATATCCTCCCGCAAGGCAACAACAATAGCCCAATCAACAATACCGGGAGAAACATCCCGTACCACATCTGTAGTGCCATTATAATCCTTCAATTCTCAATTTATAACCAGCAGTTCACGTTGCGTAAGATTGAGTAGGAAGGAAACAAGGGCATTAGCCTCAAGGAATCAAATCGCACAATGAGGAATCAAGAAAGGAAGTACTCCTAACAGCCCTGTAGCCTCCCGAAGATAAGTACAGACATGTCTTCGTACCAATCCGTGAGACTCTACTAGACTTGCTCATGACTTGTGAGACCTAAGGAAACCTAGTGCTCTGATACCATGTTGTCACGACCCAAAATCCACTAAGGGTCGTGATGGTGCCGGACATCATTGTCAGGCAAGCCAACCAAAATACTTAATTAAATTCTCGTTTTAATAATTTCGAAAACTATGATTTTCCTTCAATTTTTCCAGTAAAAGATAATCGTTTCAAATCGAATATGAATGTTAAGCAGTTAATACAAGATACCCCATAATCATCCTAAAATCCGGTGTCACAAGTGCATGAGCTAATTCTAGGAAGCAATAAATTACAACAACCGTCCGAAATACAAATTAGACAGAAAGTAACACAATAATCTGGAAGAGACTCTACTGGCCGTAGGTCGTTTCGGGAAGTGCAGCTCACCTAAGTCTCTGTGTCAACCATGCTGCTACACCCACTGGGCCACTAGAGATGCATATGCATGTGCAATAAAAATGCATAGAAGTGTAGTATGAGTACAAAAACAACGTGTACCCAATGAGTATCCCGTCTAATCTCGAAGAAGTAGAGACGAGAGGTCGACTTTGACACTTACTAGTGGTCCAATAATATTATCTCAATAATATAGTAAATCAGTGGCTTTTATAAATATGATTCTAATTCAATGGAATGAAGCAAGTAAGAAATTCCTTCTTTTATAATAAACTTCCAAATTCCTTTTCATCGTTTATACAAATATTTTCAAACCGGGAAGAGGCAATAACAACTTCAATAAGTTTCAAGGCAAGCAATACAAGCATGCACAAATATATCGAGGTCGTACGACCCGATCCAACAATATTTAAACTATGCACTGCCAGAGGATCGAATGGCGCGAACCATAGATGCATCTATTTAATCTACCGAGGCGTTCGGCCCGTTCTAGAATTTAAACACACACAGACAGTCAATCAAAAAGTCATCAGGGGACAATTTGCCAAAGAAAACCAATTCTCTTTTAACAATTTAAGAAGAGGAAGTTTAAATATTTTTAGAAATTCATTTACTAATTCGATGCGATTTAAGCAATTCAAACTGTCAATAAGATAACAAATAATCCAAGTATAGCATGCTTTTGGGTCCTAGACTACCCGGACTTAAACATAATAGTAGCTACACACGGACTCTTGTCACCTCGTACATACGTAGCCCCCACAATTAGAAGCACATATTTAGTTATTTCTCCTATGGGGACAATTCATTCTTACAAGGTTAGAAAGGAGACTCACCTCGCTCCGAAGATCCACAATCGGCATCTCTCGTCCTTCCGAAGACTTGAATCGATGTACAAAGCTCTAAAGCTAGCCAATAATAATACAAATCCATTAATATATGCTCAACTACCCATAATGATCCAATTTATAACAATTCCTAACCCCAATCGAAAGGTTGACCAATACGCCCCCGGGCCCACGTGCCCGAATTCCGAAATTTTTCGAAGAATAAGTTTACCCACAACCTCACGAGATCAATTATATAATTTACTCTCAATTTCCTGCCCAAAATCGCGACCAAAATCAAAAATACCATTTCTAGGTCTTCCCACCAAAACCCCAAATTTCTACCAAATTTCATGCTCAAATCCATATATAATAAATGTATTTAACTCAAGATAGGTGGGGGTATCTTACCTTGTAATTGATGATGTAAACCCCCCTCTTGAAACCCTCCAAGAATCGCCCAAGCTAAGAGAAAGATGAAAGAAAATGGCCAAATACCGACTTTAAAATAACTCACTGCCTCCAGCCCTTTCCGCTTCTGCGTCCTCTCCTCTGCAGATGCGGTCTCGCATCTGCGGTCCCAGCTCTCCCCCATCAATTTCGCATCTACGACCATAGGGCCACTTCTGCGGCTCCGCACCTGCGGCCTTAGTCCCGCAGGTGCGGTTACACCAGCAACCAGCAACTTCAGCCTTCTCTAAAATTCCATTTTTGATCCGTTAACCACTTGGAATCCACCCGAGGCCCCCGGGACCCCAACCAATCATACCAACTAGTTCCAAAATATATTACGTACTTGCTCTAGGCCTCAAATCATATCAAACAATGCTAAAACCACGAATCGACCTCCAATCCAAGCTTTATGAACTTTAGAATTTCAAACTTCTACCTTCGATGTTTAAACCTATCAAATCACATCCGATTGCCCTCAAATTTTGCACACAAGTCATATTTGCCATTATTGACCTACTCCAATTTCCGGAATCGGAATCCGACCCCGATATCAAAATATCCACTTGCGGTCAAACTTCTCAAAAACCTTCAAGTTTTTATATTTATCCAAATGACTCCAAAATGGCCCACGGACCTCCGAATTCACTTTCGATCGCGCTCCCAACACCAGAATCACCATACGGAGCTATTCCCCAACTTAAAATCCCAAACGGACATCGATAACACTGAAATACACTTCAACCCAAACTTATGAAATTCTTCCAAAATGTTAGCTTCCACAATAGGTGCCGAAACGTTCCCGGGTCTTCCAAAACCCGATCCGGGCATACGCCCAAGTTCGAAATCATCATACGAACCTGCTGGAACATTTGAATCCCAATTCCGAGGTCGTTTACTCAAAAATCCAATCTTAGTAAATTCTTTCAACTTAAAGCTTCCAAAATGAGAATTCTATTTCCAAATCAGCTCTGAACTTCCCGAAAATCAATTCCGACTATGCGCACAAGTCATAATATCTGAAGTGAAGCTGCTCATGGCCTCATACTACTGAACGACGCGCTAGAGCTCAAAACGACCGATCGGGTCATTACACTAGGGTTGTGGCTCAACCCTAGTGTTGGTAATTGATGGGTCTTGTGTTTTGATGCTTAATTGTCTATGGGTGTTTAATATTTGGACTAATTTCATGTTTAATTGCTGAATTAGTGTTTGCAAATACTAGTTTGTGTTTAGTTGACTTTGGCTCTTCTTGAGAAAGGGAGCCTAAGTCTCTGAAATTGGTCCTACAAGGAATTGGGGCGTACTCAAGAGATTGATATCCCCAATTAAAGGGTTAAACCTAGAGATAGTAATACTCGAGTTGAACCTTGATTGCTTGTGCAAATTTACATACCCAATTTTTCTTGAGAAAGTCAATTCGGAAAAAATCACTTGAACTACCAAGAGGTATAAAGTGGGTAAAATCGTGCAACGGTTATATCATACTCCCCAAATATGTCAATCATGCCTTAGACTCAAGTATCCGTCAATTGACCACATAGGCGAAAGTCACTACCCTGGTGCCTTTTAACCATTTGAACAACTCGCAATAGTTTACTCTTAACTTCTTCTAGTTTAATTTAGCATTGTAGTTTGATAAAATTAGAAGTAAAAAAAAAAACTCAAAAAATGTTTAGAAGTGTAATTTGGAACACATACACAACTCTCAATTAGATAGAAACTCAACTCCAACTTCTAGCTCCCTGTGAAAATCGATCCCGACCTTAATTGGGTAAAAGCTGCTTCGACCCTCTCTTGCTACTCAATAGTAGTGCAGGGTTGGCCTCGATCACCCTAGAAATTTGAAAACAAGTCATTAGTATGTCCTACACTCATATGCTAACTTCACAATCAATAAATAGGTGATCCATGTTCTCCTCTGACAATCTGCACATTACACACCTTGTATCTATTTGCATTCCCCAATTTTTCAACCTTGTTGTTATGATTAGTCTGTCTTAAAGTTGGATCCATGCTATGAAAACTACTTTTGAACTTGCTTCATTCACACACATTAGGTTCTTCCAGGTAATTTTTGGTAGATCCCAAGCATATTCAAGTAGATACTGCATCATGCTCTTGCTGCCATGTGAACCATGCTCCACATTATCCAACTCCCCTCTTGCCTTAAGTATTTTCCTAACAACCCAGCTTGCTTGCTGGGGGATAGACATATTCTCTAGTTGCTTCTCCTTTATGTAATACTCATGTTTCCATTTGATCCATAAAGTGTCTTTATTACTATGCGATTCCCAACAAGTTTTTGTTATGGCTGCTTTGTTCCAAATCTTCAAATTTGTGAGATTTATCCTTCAAGAAGATTTTGGAAAACACATTTTACTCCAAGAATACCAATGATTTCCTGGTGATTTCATTTGCTCCAAATCAGATAAAGCTTCGGCAATAAGCTTCTACAGCCTTCATCACTAGCATGTATTATAAACATTTGTGCCCAGTAAGATTGGATTCCAAATAGTACCGATTTCACCAATTGAACTCTGCCATCATATGACAACTTCTTTACTACCCATATAGACACCCTTGCTGTGATCTTGGTAAATAAGGGTTGCCATTCAACTAATTTCAATTTTCTTGTAGCCAATAGGATGCCTAACTACCTAAATGGTAGTTCCCCTTGTCCATATCCTAATAACCATCGGATATCATGTTTGATAGGTTCTGAGACACCACCAAAATGTATAGCACTTTTGGACAAGTTAGCTTGCAAGCTTGAGGCAGCTGTGAAGACACCAAATTTCTCAAGCAGTAGACCTATAGACGTTACATCTCCTTTGGAAAACATTAGCAAGTCATCCGCAAAGATCAAATGTGTGATATTCATTTTAGAGCATTTAGGATGGTATTTGAAGTGCTTTTCCTCCCACAATTCCCTAAGATTTCTGCTTAGCAAACAAAAAGAGTGACATTAGTCCCGCTGTCTGAGCGCTCTTGCAACATCAAATGGTTTAGTTGGCTCTCCACTTATTACTATGGAGTAGTTGACTGTTATAACACATTCCATCAACCATCTAACAATTTTTTTAGGGAATTGTAGCTCTTCCAGCTTATGTTCTAAAAACCTCCATTCTACAGTGTCATAAGCTTTTTGTATATCTACCTTGATCATACATCTAGGTGATATATATTTCCTTGTATATGTTTTCACCAATCATGAGCCAAGATCATATTGTGTGCTACTTTTCTGTTAGGAATGAATCCTACTTGAGTTTCTATGATGATGCTAGCAATAAATTTTTGTATTCTTCCTGCCAAGATTTTAGCTATGATTTTATAGAGAATAGTACAACAGGCAATTAGCCTATTTTTTTTTATTGTAGCAGGTTTGGCCACCTTTGGAATCAAGGTAACTATTGTGTAGTTAATGCCTCTAAACAGTGTACCTGTTGTGAAGAATTCCTTGAATGATTCTATGAAATCATGTTTAATGATATGCCATGCTTTTTTTTGTAGAGAACTGCATTATATCCATCCATCCCTAGTGCTTTGTCATTTTCTATGGAACATAAGCCTTCATAGATTTTCTTTTCTGTTTCTATTTTGCATAAGTGATCTGCTGAGCATGGTTCAGTAGTTTACCTCTTCTCATAGTCGTTCTATTTGTTGTTGTTACATAGGGTAATGCTGTGACCATAAGTGACTGATGGAACTGTATAATTTTATTCTTTATATCTGCTACTTCAACCAGCCTCCTTCCCTTTTGAGAGTCAATCTCTATGATTCGTTTCTTTTGCTTCATGTCTCTCGTAACAATTGAGAAATAACTAGTGTTAGAGTGTCCAAGCTTTATCCACATTGCCCTGGCCTTTTGTTGCATAACACTTTCTTCAATCATGGACCATTTTTCAAGTTGACAGATGATGTTCTTCTCTTTTATAGCAAGTTCATTTGCATACTGATTACTCATTTTGATATGGATCTCTTGTCGGTCATCTTTGGCTTGATTTATTCTCATTGTGATGCCCTTGAATTCAACTTCATTTAGCATCTTTAATTTTTCCCTAAGATCTTTCTGTTTCGGCCAGATGTTTCTCATTTTGTTCAAGTGCAACCTCTGTGTCCAGTATTCCTCCACTAGCTTAAGATATGGTCATGTTCTTGTCCAGACATTGAAGAACTCGAATGGTGGTTTGATCCTTGGCTCCCTTATATTAGTAGCTATCAATATAGGACGGTGATCAAAGATATGTGGTAGTTTATATTCAGTGGTTAAGTGTCCAAACTACATCATCCATTATGTATTCCCCATAGCTCTTTCTATTCTGCTCTAGATTATATCTCCTCCTTGTTGTTTATTTGTCTAGGTGTAGTAGTCTCCCTTCCATTGTAGTTCATTTAGCATCATGTTTTGAACACATTCTGCAAAATCTCTTATCTCCATACTAGTTACTGTTGCATCATGTAATCTATTCTTGTTTACATAGTATGGAGTTGAAATCTCCCTAAATAACCCAAGGTTTAGAGCTATTATATGCGAGTCTTATTAGCTGATGCCATACTCCTTCCTCTGCTATAGTGTATTGTGGCCATAAACTACTGTCGTATCACAGTCTATTGCTTGATTCCTACTAACCACATTGCAATGTATAAACTGTGCTTCCTGTTGTAGTGTCTTAACCTAGTATATATTGGTGTCCCATATGATCCAAATTCTCTCATTAATTGCATGTGCATAATTGGCTTCAAATCCCATATATGAGCGATTTTATTGCTAATGCTACCTGCTTTATGTTCCTTAAATTGTTTCTCCACTAACCCTACTAACTTGACTTTATTTTCTCTAAGGTATGTAGCCATTTCCTTTTGTTTATACATTTTATTTAACCCCCTCATATTCCGTGCTAACCATTGATAAGTTAGGATTTTAACGTGTTTTATGCCCCTACTTACTTATGCTTTTAGTATAAATTGCTACAAAATAGTCCTAAAAAGGCTCACAGGTTGTGCTTGATTGTAGGTTTGAGCGATAAAGTGACGAAATGTCTAAGATCAGCTCAAAAAGGAGTGAAACCTACTCAAGTATAAAAGAACAAGAAATTCAAGAGGAGAAGGCCTAGTGCGGACCGCACAAAAGTGACTGCAGCCGCACTAGGAGGTTTAGAGACATGGTTATTCAGGTGAAGTTCACACGGCCGTAGTAGGATTTTTGCGGTCCGCTGTAAGGCTACGCAGCCGCACTACTTATTTGTGCGGTCCGCGTCCAGAGATTCAGAGAACCATCATTTTTGCCAAGACCCTGCCATGCAGGCCGCGGTCGTCACCGCGCGGTCCGCGCCAGAGCCCCTCCACGTCCGCACTACTTATTTGTGTGGTCCACGTCCTCCAATTCAAAGAGCTTAAAGTTGAAGTCAAAAGAGCCAGTGCAGCCGCGGTTGCTTTTGTGCGGCCCGCACTGACCCCGCAGGGTTATTTTTGTCCAGTTTTTCCAGCCTAGTATAAATAGGACATTTCACCATTTTTAGGTCAAGTTTTGTATTCAGAAATGCAGCTGAGCTCATGAAACCGATATTGTATCCATTTTTGGTACTTTTGCATCCCATTAACAATAGATTATTGTAGTTTCTTCTTAGTAATTAATTAATATGTTTAGTTCTTCATCTATTTCTTCAGTTTCTTCTTTAATTATGTGTAGCTAAACCCATTAGCTAGGGTTGTGGCTCAACCCTAGTGTGGGTAATTGATGGGTGTTTCCATCTAGGGTTAGATTGATATTGGGTGTTTGCTATTTGGGTTGATTTTATGTTTTTATTCAAGAATTGGTGGTTGCAAACACTGATTCAAGCTTCGTGGGTTTAACTCTTCTTGAGAAAGAGAGTCTATGACCCCAAAATTGACCCAATAAGGAATTGGTATGGACCCATGAGAAATGGTAGTCCCAATTAACGGGTTAAATCTCGAGAGAGTAATCACCCTACTTGAACCCTAGTTGCTTGGTCTCACTGGCCTACCCAATTGGTCTCGAGAGAGTCAATTGGCAAAATCACTCTCTCTACCGAGAGGTGTAAGAGTGGGTGCAATTGTGCAACTGTTATAGCATAATCCCCAAATATGTCAATCTATCCTTAGTCACATCTACCCGTCAATTAGCCACCTAGGTGATGCTACGACCCTAGTGCCCTTCTTCCCATTAATTACAACTTAGAAATATTCTCTTAGCATAATTTAACTTTAATCCTTAGTTTTATAATAGTAGTTATAAATATAAAAACTCAAAAAATGTTTGAAGTGACATTAGAAGCACAACCGCAACTCTAGGCTAGATAGAAAATACAACTCCACTACTAGCTCCATGTGGAAATTCGATCCCGGACCTCTAGTCGGGTAAAAGCTATTGTGACCCGCTCTTCCTACCTTAGTGTAGCGTCGAGTTGGCTGTGATCACTTTTCCTGCTGTGGCTGTGGCTGTGATCACTTTTTGGCGCCGTTGCTGGGGAGATTACGGTGTTGACTATCTGTTTATTTAGTTTTGTGTTTTGCTTCTCTTTCCTTCTTATTTACTAATTTTGTTTGTGTCGATCAATCAGGTACAATGGCTCTTAATGCAAATGACCCTCTCGGCAATGTGATAGCGGGGAGGAGGTAGAGGATCTAGAACAAGATGAGGTCTTACCTCAAGTTCCACGGAGAGGCCGAAGTGCCAATGTAAATGCAAATGAGAACAACAATATTCTAGACCCTCCTCCGGCACCGCCGAGAGTGGCTCCCAGAGTTTTACCAAATCAAGAATACGCTAGTTCTATTGTTCCTCCCCGAATCTGGGCGGGGAACTTTCAAATCACAAATGTTATGTTGACCTTGCTCAAGCAAAGAGGATATTTCATGGGTGCCTCCAATCAAAACGCCTACATGCACTTGAAGGGGTTCATGGATACATGCTGGGGTAGCAAGCAAACAAACGTGTCCGAGGATGCGTTGAGATTGAGGCTTTTCCCGTTCTCTCTTCGGGGTAAAGAATTAGATTGGTTAGAAAGGCTTCCTAATCATTCTATTACAACATGGGATGAATTGGCGGACAAATTTATTGCCAAGTTTATTTCTCCAAGTCATATGGCAGCTCTTCGGGATGAAATTCTAGCTTTCAAGCAAGAGCCAACGGAACCTTTGCACGAGATATGGGAAAGATATAGAACAATGGTGAAAGAGTGCCCTAATAATGACATGACCAAGGCTATGATTCAACAAAACATTTATCGGGGCATCAACACCACGAATCAATGCATTGTGAACCAATTGGCCGGAGGGAACTTTATGAAACGTTCTTACTAAGAGGCATGTGATGTACTTGATGAAATGGCCGACACCTCCTCGGCATGGTAAAGCCGAGCGAATGTGCCCCAAGGTGACCCCACGGTCATCCATTCACATAAAGAATTGCACGATCATGGCCAAGCCATCGCCGAGCTTACAACAACTATGAATCAATTGGCAAAGGCACAATTACAACAAGTCTAAAACCCGCACCAAGTCAATGCAATGGAAGGTGTTTCTATGTTGAAAAGGAGGCAAAGAGGACAACAACCTCAAGGTAATTGTGAACAATATGACAACAACAATGATGGTGGTGGTTATTCAAATGAGTGCTATGATGATCAAAGTGAAGAGGTCCAATATGTCAATAACTACCAAGGGAATAGAGGCAACTCTTCGAGTCAACAATGGCGTCCTCGAGGAAATTGGGGAAATCAACAACAAGGCGGAGATAATTGGAATAACAACAAGGCGGAGGTAATTGGAATAACAACAACCAAAACAACAATTGGGGTAATCAAAGAAACCAAGGGAATTGGAATGGTAATAACAATAATTGGGGCAACAACAACAATCAAGGTGGGTGGAACAATAGCGGGAACCAAGGCAACCGGGGGAAAGGCTTTCAAAGGCCCCCCATGTACCAACAACCAAACAATCCACCCCCCTTTCCTTCTCAAGGTCCGAGTTCGTCCGGAAGTGATATGGGGAGAATTGAAAGCATGTTCGAGCAAATGATGAAAAAGAACCAAGATTCCGAGGCCCAATTAGCTTCGCATAACACATCTATCCGGAACTTGGAGGTGCAATTAGGCCAAATCTCTCAAGCATTGAATACTCGTCCCAAGGGTGCTCTACCAATTGATACGGTGGTGAACCCGAAGGGTGGGAATAATAATCATGTGATGGCGGTTACAACAAGAAGTGGGAGAGACGGTGATGTGAATGCCTCAATGCAAAAGCAAGTTATGGATGAAGATGTTGAGTTGCGGGATGATGATGTACCTTTGATTGTTGATGATGTGGTTAATCAAAATGTGAACAATGATGTGCGGATTGATATTGATGATGAAGCCGAGGTAGAGACTCAAGATGCCGTGAACCCGTCTAGGGAACACGTGATTGACATGCCCGAGCCGGTTGTACAAAAGGCCAAGGCACCTTTTCCTAGGCCACCTCCACCTTATCCTCAACGGTTAGCAAAGCAAAAGAGTGACAATCAATTCAAAAAATTCATTGACATGATGAAGAGCCTCACAATCAATATTCCCTTAGTGGAGGCACTTGAGCAAATGCCGGGGTACGCTAAGTTCATGAAAGATTTGGTAACAAAGAAAAGGTCAATGGAGTGCGAAACAGTTAAAATGACTCATCAAGTGAGTGCCATAGTGCATTCAATTGCACTCAAGCTTGAGGACCCTGGAGCTTTCACTATCTCTTGTACTATCGGAAGTGTGGATTTTGCCAAGACCCTTTGTGACTTGGGGGCTAGCATAAATTTGATGCCTTAATCGGTCTTCAAGACTTTGGGAATTGGACAACCTCGACCTACCTCAATGAGACTTCAAATGGCGGATCAATCAATGAAGCGACAGTTAGGCATTATTGATGATGTGCTTGTCCGGGTGGATAAGTTTATATTGCCGGCCGACTTTGTCATATTGGATTGTGAGGTGGACTTTGAAGTGCCGATTATTCTTGGTAGGCCTTTCCTAGTTACGGGGAAGACATTGGTTGATGTTGAAGCGGGTGAGTTGACTTTTCAAGTGAGAGATGAGAAGGTGGTATTCCATGTTTACAAATCAATGAGACAACCCAATAACACGGAGGTGTGTTCATTTGTGGACATTGTCACAGCTGTGATAGTGGATGACACAAGTTCCATGATCCATGTCGAAGATCCCCTTGAGGTCGTGCTTCTTAATATGGATGCCAATGATGATGCTAGTAGAGCGGAGTGCGTGAACGCATTGCATGGTATGGGTTCATATTCTTATGAGCCTAGAAGGCTATCTTTAGATCTTGAAAACCGCAAAACTCCACCAACAAAGCCATCGATTAAGGAGCCACCGATGTTGGAGTTGAAGCCACTTCCTCCATACCTCAGGTATGAATTCTTGGGTTCAAATTCTACTTTACCTGTTATTCTTTCTTCTTATCTTACTAACATGCAGGTTGAGGCCACCTTGGCGGTTCTTCAAAAGTGGAAAAGGGCAATCGGATGGACTCTAGCTGATATTCGGGGAATAAGCCCAGCATTTTTCATGCACAAGATCATCTTGGAGGAGGATGCAAAGCCTTCCTTGGAGCATCAAAGAAGATTGAATGAGGCGATGGAAGAGGTGGTGAAGAAAGAGGTTATCAAGTGGCTAGATGCTGGGGTGGTTTATCCTATTTCTGACAGTTCGTAGACTTCTCCGGTGCAGTGTATGCCGAAGAAGGTTGGTATAACTGTGGTGACCAATGACAACAATGAGCTCATTCCCACTAGAACGGTCACCAGGTGGAGAGTTTGTATGGATTACCGGAAGCTGAACAAGGTGACTAGAAAAGATCATTTCCCATTGACATTCCTTGACCAAATGCTTGATTGTCTTGCGGGCCAGGCTTTCTATTGCTTTCTGGATGGCTACTCGGGGTAAAATCAAATTCTAATTGCCCCGGAGGACCAAGAGAAGACCACCTTTACATGTCCTTATGGCACATTCGCTTTCTCTAGAATGCCATTTGGATTGTGTAATGCTCTGGCGACCTTCCAACGTTGCATGATGGCTATTTTCACCGACATGGTGGAGGATATCTTGGAGGTCTTCATGGATGATTTTACCGTGGTTGGGGATTCTTTTGAGGAGTGCTTGGTAAACTTGGATAGAGTGTTGGCCCTATATTAAGACACCAACCTTGTTCTCAATTGGGAAAAGTGCCATTTTATGGTAGAAGAAGGTATAGTGTTGGGTCACAAGATCTCAAAGCGAGGAATTGAAGTTGATAAGGCCAAGATTGAGGTTATTTCGAGGCTCCCTCCCCCTACTTCTGTCAAAGGGGTGAGGAGTTTCCTTGGGCACGCAGGTTTCTACCGGAGGTTCATAAAGGATTTTTCTAAAGTGGTACATCTATTTTGCAAGTTTCTAGAGAAAGATGCAAAGTTCTTGTTCGATGAGAGTTGTATGCAATCATTCGAGCTTCTCAAGCTCAAGTTGATTTCTACCCCTATCATTACCACACCAAATTGGAGCTTGCCTTTTGAGCTCATGTGTGATGCTAGTGACATTGCGGTTGGGGCTGTTCTGGGCCAAATAGTCAACAGGATGTTTCATCCGGTGTACTACGCAAGCAAAACCATGAATGAGGCTCAAAGAAATTATATAGTCACCAAGAAATAATTGTTGGCTATTGTGTTTGCTATGGAAAAGTTTCGACCTTACCTTATGGGGCCAAAGTTATAGTGCACACCGATCACACCGCCCTTAGGTATTTGATGACCAAAAAAGACTCCAAGGTGAGATTGATCAGATGGGTTTTACTTCTTCAAGAGTTTGATGTAGAAATTATTGACCGGAAGGGTAGTGAGAATCAAGTGGCGGACCACTTGTCCCATTTGGAGGAGGAGGGGAGGCCGTGTGACGGCCTTGAGATCAATGATTCATTTCCCGACGAACAACTCCTTGTGGTGTCAATGAAGGATATGCCATGGTTTGCCGATGTTTCCAATTACCTTGTGACCGGAATAATCCCGTGTGAGCTCTCTTATAACCAAAGGAAAAAGCTCAAGCGGGATAGTTTGGATTTCTATTGAGATGAGCCATATTTGTTCAAGATTTGCACGGATGGTGTGATTCATAGATGTGTCCCGGAGGAGGAACAATTGAGTATCCTAGAGGCTTGCCATTCTTCACCCTATGGTGGCCATCATGGCGGGGCGAGAACGGCTTCTAAAGTACTTAGTTGCGGATATTATTGGCCCACCTTGTTCAAAGATGCGGGCGAATTGGTGAAGAGATGTGATGAGTGCCAAAGAGCCGGCAGAATTTCAAAAAGGGATGAGATGCCCCTCAATACAATTCTCGAAGTGGATATTTTTGATGTTTGGGGCATCGATTTCATGGGTCCCTTTGTGAGCTCTTGTGGGAACACTTACATTCTCGTGGTGGTGGACTATGTCAAAATGGGTTGAAGTCGTGGCTTTGCCAACAATGAAGCCCGGAACTTTATAGAATTTTTGAAAAAGAGTATTTTCACAAGGTTTGGCACTCCTCGTGCTATCATTAGTGATGGGGGTCTCACTTTTGCAACAAGGCTTTCGACACGTTGCTTTCTAAGTATGGTGTCAATCATAAGGTTTCGACCCCCTATCATCCCCAAGCTAGTGGACAAGTGGAAGTCTCCAACAGAGAAATTAAGAGTATCTTGTCTAAAACGGTCAATGCTAATAGGACCGATTGGTCGAAAAAGTTGGATGATACTCTTTAGGCTTATCAGACGGCTTAAAAAACTCCGATTGGTATGTCACCGTATCGGTTGGTGTTTGGAAAAGCTTGTCATCTTCCGGTGGAATTAGAGAACAAGGCCATGTGGGCTTTGAGGAAGTTGAACTTAGACTGGGATGTTGTGGCAAATATGCGGGTTGAGCAACTTAATGAGCTTGATGAGTTTAGATTCCATGCATACTCCAGCTCGTCCTTGTACAAGGACAAAATGAAATACCTTCACGACAAATATGCTCGGGGTAAGGAGTTCAAGGTTGGAGATATGGTGCTCTTGTTCCATTCCCGGTTACGTCTATTTCCGGGTAAGCTCAAGTCAAAGTGGAGTGGGCCGTTTGAAGTTGTGTTCGTGACCCCATTTGGTGCTCTTGATCTAAGGAACAAGAATGGTGAAGTATTCAGAGTCAATGGGCATCGGGTCAAGCATTATCTTGGGAAGTTTGATGATGGACATGTGGTGGCACTTCTCCATCTAAAGTGATATGCTGGTAACATGCGTCGTGCCGCGACGTTAAATCAGGCGCTTCTTGGGAGGCAACCCATGTCTTTTTTCTTTCGCTTTGACTTTCTTTATAGCTTAGGATTTTTGAGCTAATTGTTTGTGAGATGTTGCAGGGATTGTGTTGAAGCGTCAAAACAAAGTAGAAAAATTGCAGTCTCTGAAGTTTGCCAGTGCGGCCGTAGTGCACTTTGTGTGGTCTGCACTGGCATGAGCTGAATAAGATACTCTCTGAAGTTTCCACCGCAGCCGCGGTCCTGTTAGTGCAGTCCGCGGTGGACCTACGCGGCCGCGTTCTATTTTTGTGCGGTCCGCGTATGCTGTTTACTAAAGGGTCATACAAATAACCCCAGCGCGGTCCGCGGTTGCTTTTGTGCGGCCGCGCTGGTAGGTGAGTAAGGGCCCCACGGTTGTCTATAAATAGAGGTCAAGGGTCTCATTGAACCATTTTTGAAATTTGAAAACTCAAAGACCTAATACTACTGTTCATCCTTCTTCTAAGACCGAAATTCTTGCTTGCTTGGATAGATTGCATTCATTCTTCCTAATCCTGGTAACATTTCATGCATTTGTCAGTAATTAATTTCTTATTTTCATCTTATTTGTTGCCCAGTAGTTGTAACTTCTCTTTTTCTTCCCATTTTTCTTTGAATTACTAGTTTAGTTTAGATTTCTTGTTAGTTTTCGTGTGCTGAACATGATTAAGGATTGGGTAACTGAGTATAGACAAGTAGTTCTCAATTGAACAAAATGGACAAAGCATGAAACCCTAACTTAGCTCCCGTAAATCTGTCTCACGCGGCCCGCGGTCTCCTTAGCGCGGTCCGCGGTGCTCTGACGCGGTCCGCATTACCATTTTTGCGTGGACCGCGGTGCTAACTTGATTGAAACATAACTTGTTTCCAGCATGGCTGCATTGCATATTGTGTGGTTCGCGCTGGCCCACCGTGGCCGCGACCCCATTTTGTGCGGACTGCGGTGGGAGATTCAGAGAAGTCTTTTTCTGGGGCATTGTTCAATGCGGCCCGCGGTCACCTTAGCGCGGTCCGCGGTGCCTCTAACGTGGTCGCACTCCTTATGGTGCGATCTGTGGTGCCTGGTTCTGCAGCAATGTCTGCAACAATTTTTTTGTTGTCTGCAACTTTAATTCATTCACCTGCTTCACTGCCTGTGCTTAAACTAACAATGTTAAATGTGTTTGCTTGCAGACAATGGTAAAACAAAATGAGGAAGAGGTTCCAAACAATCCGACCGAGGTGACTCCTCCCGGGGAGGAAAAAGGGAAACAAGTTAAACTCACTCCCCAACCTAAACTGAAAATAAGGAAACAAGTTGTTATAGATGATGACCAATCAGGGACTGAGTACGTAACCTCTCAAGACCTCTCTTCTGACTCAGGGCCAGATCCCTCAGTCCCAGCTTCACCTACTACCCAAGCTCCATACCGTGTACCTTCTGAGTCGTCTGATGGCTCAGCAGCAGGCAGCGGTGAATCCTCCACCTCCCTCATAGCTTCAGTATCTGGGGAAAGTGTAGAAGGTGGGACTAATAGTGATGATGAGGTACCAGACAGTGGTGTGCCCCACGTTGGGGGTGTTAAACGAACTAGAAAACCTGAAGTTTGGGAAGATCGATTTGTCAACCAGGTGGTATTCCACAAGTTTAAGGAATGGTGGTCGTCACAGAAGTTGATTCTTGAGAGGAGCTTTATTGACAAAGACCTTCTACCCCTACACCCCAATGTGCATAGACAATTTCAGGCTCGAGCAGGTTGGGAGTTCTTTAAAGACAATTGTGTGAAGTCGAATGAGCATATGGTCAAGGAGTTCTATAGCAATGTGGCCCATATCTTGAAGGGCACTAAGGTGACCAAAGTGAGAAACAAAAATGTGGTATTCACCGGGAAGGAACTGAATGAATACTTGGGGTTCAATGATGAAGATGAGTCCCTTTATAATGAAAATTTAGCAATGGGCGAGGAGGTTCGTCCGTGGTTAGTTTCATACCTGGCAATCCCGGGTACGGTTCCAGAGTGGTTACAAGCAGGGGCCAAAATACTTCGGAAAACTTTTAACTTCGAGGCTAGAGGGTGGTTGACCTTTGTGTGTATTCGGCTCGACCCAACTACCCATGATCAGACTATTCCACTTGCCCGGGCGGTTCTTATTGCTTCTATTATGGCGGGATATCCTATCAATGTGGGCAATGTGATGTCCCGTATCATTTCTACAGTGGGGGCTGAGCATGACCGGAACTACCCTTTTCCCAACACCCTCACTATATATTTCCGGGACTTGGAGGTGGAGAAGAGACCGTTTGACGTCAAGGTCAAACCTGTGGCTCCATTCTCCTGGTACAGTTTGAAGGGGTCAGACAACCCCAAGGACAAAAATTACAAGCCGTCTGCTTCTGCCCCAACCGGCCAGTCTGAAGAGCCGGTTGCGGTCTAGCCCTCCACTGAACCTACTTCCACAGTTGTTGACATGCCTCCCGGACCTTCCACTACTGCTGGTCCCTCTACTTCAGCTGGCCCGAGGATTCCATCTTCCCGGGCCCATCCTATCACCGCCCACCAGCTAAGCCAGACACTTCATAGCTTGAACAACTGGATGGCGACTACTTCATCCAAGTTGTCCACCTTGACTTCTACCATTGCGGCTCAGTCGGCACCACAGCTAGTGCAGGTGCCCCAGCCTATCGAGGATGCACTTAAGGAGATTCTTGCCAACCAGCAAAAAATCCTCGATTCTCAGGCTGCCTTGGCTAAGGCAGTGGATTCACATGGCAAGGCCCTTAGGGAGCTTGCCAGGGAGCACAAGAAGCTGCGCAAAACACGGGCTTCCAAGGAGTCTGTGAAGGTGCTGAGAGAAGATGTTGAAAAGCTAAAGGTAGACCAGATGCCTTTAGACTTGCTATTCGGGGATCCAGCCCCAGCAGCAGCACCAGTGGCACAGCCACAACCACAGCAGGAGCAGGAGCAGGCACCCAGGCCTCCAAGGAAGAAGAGGAAGCTCCCCAGTTCAGTTGGTGCAGTTATTGAGCTAGCAGACCCACAGGAGACCCCCTCTAGTGATACACCTATCCGGGAGCAGGCCCCAGTCCCAGCAGCTGAGCAGCTAGAGATCGGAAACCAGTCTGAGGTTCCCGTACATATAGAGGACTTGGGGACCACTGATGATCCCATGCAGACGGACCAGGCCTAGGGAGCTCTTATATCCTTTACTTTGTTTTTGATGATTATTTGTTAGTTAGCATTGAGGACAATGCCAACTTTTATTCGTGGGGGTGAGCCCTACTTTTATCTGGATGACTGTATATATAGATTCTTAGTCTATGTTTTTGTTGATTTCTATTTTGGGCTATATATAACTTTACATTTAGCTACTTTTATCATACTTTCTACTTTTTATTCTCTCTTTTGGTCTATATATAAAGTTACATTTCTATATATATTCATCGCCTGTAGTATATTCTACTCCCATATTGTACATATTCATTGTACTTTTCTATTTTCGCAAAAAAAAAATTTGTTTTTAGCTTTGTAGTTAGGCTCGTAGCCTCTTGTTTTGTTTTTGAAGCTTCCAATAAGCCCTTGGTTTTCTTAATGCCACGATTCTTTCGAAGGGTGGAGTATTGTGCGAACCGGGTGGCTCTTCCCAATGATAGATGGCGTGACAACCTTCTTAAGGGTTTGAGTCCGTTTCTTTGATTTTTCTTTTGTTTTTGATAGTTGTAGTTAAGGGTACCTCAAGCAAAGCTTCACTTGGGCCTAGCACATTTTCCTTTGATCCCATGGTCAAAGACATAATTTTGTGTTCAGGGTGGTGAAAGTCATGGCTTTGAGACTCTTGCATTGACCAAACAATCATCATGTGGTCTTTTCGGACCATTGTGTGCTTGAATCGTAACTAAGGTCGTTGTGGGCCCTCGACTCGATGTCTTTAGCAATCCCTTAGCGTGTGTGGTAAGGAATCGAAATGTAAGTCCAAGTCCCGAGCCAATGGTCTAGAACTTGCCCTGAATGTTTGTTGAGGCGAAATCCTAGGTGAAATTTAACTTGAGAAGTGATTATAGGCTCTCCTTGATCCAAATGTTAAGTTGAACAATTCCATAGCCTCCCAATGAGATGATCCCTAGTTAACCCTTTTGAGCCTTAAACCTTTTTCTTTCAATAACCAATGCTACAAGCCTATACCCGTTCTAAATAATTACCCTCTCTTGGCACCCAAATCTTCCTTTGAGTAATGGCAAATGTCTAAGTTTGGGGGGAGAGACAAGGAAGGAAGCAAAGTGGTAAAAAGGTACAAAAGCAAAAGAAAATGAAGGCAATGAAAAAGCAAGAAAAGAAAAAGACAAAAAGAAAGTCCAATGTGAACAAGAATAAAAAGGGATTCAAGGAAAACAAAAGTGAAAAGGTGTGGAAAAAAGTAGAAAAACGAGAAATGTTTTGAATTGCATAAGAAAGAGTGACAATGTGTCTGTCTAACCCCGTGTAAAGAAGTGAAATACTCAAAAGAGTTAAGAGAGTTGTGCCAAAATGAATCAAAAGAATTTCTTAAGGGAAGATTGAACCCACTTGAATAAAAATAAGTCCTAACCTTACCCAAAAGCCTTCACAATGACTCCACAAAAGCTCTATTTGATCTTAAGTTGAAGGGAGCCTACATTAGTGGATACATACACAAGGGGCAAGCATATGGTACTTAGAGCCGGACTTGTGACCTTATTCTTGAGAGAGATGAGTGAAATTCTATTAACCTCGGTTTGTGTGTCAATACTTAAAAGGTGAGGTTCGCTTAGGGAGAGTTGAGGATGTGGGAGTTTGGGTTCCACAATGACCAAAGTAATTGAGAGAAGTTCTTTGATGAAATGTGTCAACTCTTGATGCTCTTGTGTCACACTTGATTCATAGTTTTCAAAGTTTAAATGTGTTAATGATGCATTCGTATTGAGGGCAATTGTTAGTCCCAATTGATGCTTGTTGAGGTTACTTTAGGATAGCTGGAATTACTTGGATTTTCCTTTAAGGGGTGGGTCTTATTTTGTTTGCTTGAGGACAAGCAAAGGTTTAAGTTTGAGGGAGTTGATAAGTTAGGATTTTAACGTGTTTTATGCACCTACTTACTTATGCTTTTAGTATAAATTGCTACAAAATAGTCCCAAAAAAGCTCACAAGTTGTGCTTGATTGCAGGTTTGAGCGATAAAGTGACAAAATGTCCAAGATCGGCTCAAAAAGGAATGAAACCTGCTCAAGTATCAAAGACCAAGAAATTCAAGAGGAGAAGGCCTAGTGCGGACCGCACAAAAGTGACTGCGGCCGCACTAGGAGGTTTAGAGACATGGTTATTCAGGCTGAAGTTCACGCGGCCGCGGTAGGATTTTCGCGGTCCGCTGTAAGGCTGTGCGGCCGCACTACTTATTTGTGCGGTCCGCGTCCAGAGATTCAGAGAACCATTTTGCCAAGACCCTACCATGCGGGTCGCGGTCGTCACCGCGCGGTCCGCGCCAGAGCCCCTCCGCCCGCACTACTTATTTGTGCGGTCCGCGTCCTCCAGTTCAAAGAGCTTAAAGTTGAAGTCAAAAGAGCCAGTGCGGCCGCGATTGCTTTTGTGCGGCCCGCACTGACCCCGCAGGGGTATTTTTCTCTAGTTTTTCCAGCCTAGTATAAATAGGACATTTTACCATTTTTAGGTCAAGTTTTGTATTCAGAAACGCAGCTGAGCTCGTGAAACCGATATTGTAGCCATTTTTGGCACTTGTGCTTCCCATTAACAATAGATTATTATAGTTTCTTCTTAGTAATTAATTAATATGTTTAGTTCTTCATCTATTTCTTCAGTTTCTTCTTTAATTATGTGTAGCTAAATCCATTAGCTAGGGTTGTGGCTCAACCCTAGTGTGGGTAATTGATGGGTGTTGCCATCTAGGGTTAGATTGATATTGGGTATTTGCTATTTGAGTTGATTTTGTGTTTTTATTCAAGGATTGGTGGTTGCAAACACTGATTCAAGCTTTGTGAGTTTAACTCTTCTTGAGAAAGAGAGTCTATGACCCCAAAATTGACCCAACAAGGAATTGGTATGGACCCATGAGAAATGGTAGTCCCAATTAACGGGTTAATTTTCGAGAGAGTAATCACCCTACTTGAACCCTAGTTGCTTGGTCTCACTGGCCTACCCAATTGGTGTCGAGAGAGTCAATTGGCAAAATCACTCTCTCTACCGAGAGGTGTGAGAGTGGGTGCAATTGTACAACTGTTATAGCATAATCCCCAAATATGTCAATCTATCCTTAGTCACATCTACCCGTCAATTAGCCACCTAGGTGATGCTACGACCCTAGTGCCCTTCTTCCCATTAATTACAACTTAGAAATATTCTCTTAGCATAATTTAGCTTTAATCCTTAGTTTTATAATAGTAGGTATAAATATAAAAACTCAAAAAATGTTTGAAGTGACATTAGAAGCACAACCGCAACTCTAAGCTAGACATAAAATACAACCCCACTACTAGCTCCCTGTGGAAATTCGATCCCGGACCTTTAGTCGGGTAAAAGCTATTGCGACCCGCTCTTCCTACCTTAGTGTAGCGTCGAGTTGGCTGTGATCACTTTTCCTGCTGTGGCTGTGGCTATGATCAACCATGACATTAATGATGACATATTAAACCATCTCCTAGTTCAGAAGGGAGTAGGTTCGCACCACAACATCATCAGTTTGCAACATTTCAAACTCATTCCTCACTGGAATAACAACCTCCACTAATTGATTCACAGGTCTTCCATATATTTCTTTGGTTGTCTTCCCTTTCAATATCTATTTCTCCTGGCTCGTGGATCTATCTCTTCATTTACCATAATCTCTTTTGGCTATTGTTCCTGTTTTGTGACATCTACATAGCTAATCTCCTGCTGATCATGATGAGATTAATATTGAGGATTTTATTTGATTATATTTCGGGTGGTTATTGTATTTTGTTGAGTAATTTGGTGATAATTTTATTAGAAAACTCGCGTTTGTGTTTTGTTGATGCGCATGCAAGTTCTAAGTGTAAATGTGAGAAGAGTAAGGTGAAAAGGTCCAAAAATATATAAAAGATAGCAAAAGAGAGTTTTTGATGATTGAATACGATATTTTAGAAGTCAAATGGTGATAAGGAATGAAGATTCAAGCAATAGATAGTAGGATTTATAGGTTAGAGCTAAAGTTTCTCTCTAAAAATACATGATCCAATTTCAAAAGATGATATATCCTAATCTACAAAGATTTTTATCATTATTCTTGTGGAAAAATGTAGATATTTGATCTAGTTTCCAACCGTTCAAAACGGCTCGTCGTTTCAACTCACCTACACAAAGTTATGGTATTTTTACTAGACACTGCCATAGATGCATGCCCATATGCGCGCCCACGTTCGCTTGCGGGAAGCTTAATATAGACCTATTTTTGTAATTTTTAAGCATTTTCCTTGACCTATATAAAGCCTAAGCTCGTCTCAAATTAGGTATCTCAATTTTTGGAGCAACTTTTTAGAGAAGAAGGCAAGGAAACAACTGAGACTTTGAAATACTCCCTCAAAATCATTCAATACGAAAGTTTATTTGAATTCGTGGGTTGTAAAATTTTCTTCTCCTCTTAATACTCTTGTGATGAACAATTTCTCCATTATGGAGTAGTCCTTCTTAAGGTTATTGACAGATGTTGTGACTTAACTATTAATTGAGGATGTGATTTTTGTTAGTTGCTTGAATTCGTTGAGAGAGTTTTGAATTGAATTACAAAATTATTTGTGCTTTCACTTTAATTGGAAGAGAAGTGTTGTTGCAAATTTCGTTGTGTTATCTTGTTTGGATAAATTTCACAACTCTCATAGGCAATCGAAAGAGCTTATAGAGTTATCAATTAACCCAATATCGATGAATAGTTGAGAGACGTTCTTCGTAAGACGATTCATTCAACGTATTCTTGCATATGTTCATAGTACTTGTCATTAGGTTGTTTAATGGAACTCTCATTTATTCTGAAGAAGAATTTGAGTCCTTAAGATAATCTAATCATTTATTGAAATTGAAAGAGTCAATGAAACTTAAGAGTGAACTTAGCACAGAGTTGTATCTCGAATAATAGTCGAGCATATATCTTGTCAAAGCCCTTATTTCCCTCATTGATATTCAATTATTGCTACTTAGCTACCCAATTTTAATTATCCGTTCGTAATTGATAAAATTAGTGTTACTCTTAGTTCTTTAATAATTCAAAATCAAAGGTTTATTTTTCCTAAATAGTGTTAAGCTGAAGATTTATTTGAACATTATTTAAACTAATTCCTGTGGAGACAATTTAATAACTATACTATCTTTGACTAACGAGCCTAAATTTTATACATCGATTTTGCGCTCGCCAGATCACCGGTGGAAGTAGCTGGAATATGTTTGTCAGCCTTTGGAACCCAAGTTGGTACCATTTTTTGAGGTTCCCTTCTCTTTTTTGGTAGGCCAGTTTATTTTGGTTCCTCCTCCTTCAATTCTCGTAGCTTTTGTATAGCACAATTATTCCCTATCACTAAACAAGCTTCACAATACTTTGGTTTCCATTCAAAAATCACTATTTGCTGAAATGTCTTCCCTGAGGGATCCATCGTAATTATTTTAGATGGCAGAGGTTTGGTGGCATTAACTTCTATAAGCATTCCAGCAAAAGAGATTCTAGTTTGCTTTGTCGTGCACTCATCTGCATATTTAGGTACACGAATAGCACTCGCTATCCTTCTCAGTAAGTCCGACTGCAGCAGCTCATGGGCAGGCTTGGGAGGTAGTTCTGTGAGGAACTCTTCATTAAAAATTTAAAATCAAATTCTAGAGTCCATTCCTTTAAGATCAAAGGTCTGTTGTTAATATTGCAAGGGCCCACAAATAGAATTTTATTCAGATCTGTACTTTGGAAAATTTAATAACATAGTAGCCTTCCTCGTGATAATAGATTTTAGGTTCCGCAATAATTTCCACTTTTTCTTCACATATTTCTTCATATAGTTATAGCTAGGTGTTGCTCTTATCACATATACTATTAATGCAGACTTCCATTTATCAATTTCCTTGTCTGTTTTTTCTTTGTCAAGCTTTATCGTTACATTTCCTTCAACCAATTCCGGAGGTATATAATCAAGAGACATACTATTGGTTGCAGATCGATTGCGAGTGAATAGTCCAGGCCAAGTGGGTCTTTCATTGCCGATGCAGAATTCCTCAGTGCTGATACCTTGGTCTTTGGAACATTTATGCTTGTGGCCCTTCAATTCCTGTCAGTTATGCCTTTGGATCTCCACTGAGGTTTAATTTCTTAATCCCAATGGTCAATTTAGCTACCGACACCAAGGGTGAAAGTGACGGGGATTGTGTCGCTGCTGGTGTTACAATTCTCTGTTCATTCCTAGCACTGACTGAGCTTCCCACTGTTACGATTGCTTGTATTTTCGATCGACCTCGCCCTCTGGCCATGGATACCACCATCAGCGTAGGTTAGCTTAACGTGCACCGAGAGACATATGCTAGAGAGAGGATTGACAGTGTTCGTGTCCTGAATTCCTATTCAAAAATAAGCATAAATTCAGGAACTTGGGCCAAAGCCTACACTCTTCTGGTGGGCTTTTGTAAAGGTGTTTACCTAGTATTGCATATGTTTCCATTTTACTCAATGCTTCTTGTTTACACACCCTTTCGTGGAATACTTGTGTCTCATCTTCTTCATTTATTAATTTTATTTCCTTTTGGGTTGACCCACATGGGTGCCCAAACTTATTTCTTAAAAGAAAGACATATTGAAAATCACTTGTTCTAATAAATTGTTAAGCTTGTAATTTTTTCTGCCTCTGGATGTGCAGTGAGACAATCTTGTACTTAATTCTCTGAGCCTAAATTTAAAACAATTAGTCTCTTTGAACAGATGAAAGCAAGATATAATTGTTAATGCGTAGACAAGTTATAGAATCTGTCTCTAACAGAAGTCTCGTAATTATATATGGTAAAAGGAAGAACGAAGAGGAAAAGGATAAATTAAAAAGGAATAGCAACAAAATGAGGCCTACTTGAATATGTGCGATGTGCAACTCACCACTCCAGGCTAGGGCCATATGTAAAATATCTTATCTGAAGACCATTAGCCAGAATATATTTGTAGAAAAGCTAGCTTTTTCTTTAGTGCTCATAGATGTCAGTAAAGCAAACCTATAATCTTAACTTGCAGGGGCGGCTCCAAGGTAAGACAGATAAAGCCTGCCCAAGATTATAAAATTCTATATTAGTATTATATGAATAATACGATTATTATTAAGAAAAAAAAAACACTTTTTTATATTTTAAAATTTTGATTGAGGTTGTATGATTGAGTAAGTAAATAACAATAATTTTTTTTTCATAAAATTAAATAGTATATTTACCTTCTCTCTCATTAAATAGTGCATTTTTAGTGTTTGCTGATATCTTTCTAATTTCAACTCATATTCTCTTAATTAGCTATCTTTTTTTATCATATTTGATTGATTCATATATCAGAAATCAAGTTCTTTTGCATTTTATGTTTTTTAACAAAGAAATTCTCAAAGGTAATGACGCAAGATTCGAACTCGATGGAGCCCACGCTTCTATCATTTTCCACTTAAATATTATACTTTTGTATGGGGAGAGTTCGAAAAAGTGATGTGAGCCTAACCTGCACATTACGCGTTGCGTTCTAACCACTAGATCAAAGTCATGTGAGTTTCTTTTGTTGTTTATTATTATATGGATTGTACGAAAATTCAAGAGTCTTTTAATATATTTTGGCTTTAGGCTACAAAATTTGTTGAGCCGCCAATATTGGTAGCTTGTCACAACATTCGGTTCCTCTTACAAATTGTATTCTCTTTCTTTCTTTTTTCAATATTTGTTTTTGTTAAACTCTCTATGAAATGGTAAGTCATGATCAATCTACGTATACTTACAAAATATTAGTGCAGCGACAGTGTAGGGCATCGAATTGGCTACAAAACCTTGATATATTGTTTGAGATTTGAAAAATAAAAACATAGGAATAATACATGAGTTACTCCCTAAACTTGTCTCGGAAAATTATTTACATATTCTAACTTTACTAGTATCTTTTTACCGTTCCTCCTATTCTAACTCAAAGTAGAATTAATACCACCCTGAGAGCTGATGTGGCAGATCGAGAGAGCTGTTTTCATTCTCCTTAAACGAGTGAAAGGGAAAAACAAGTGAAAAATAGATTAATTTAAGGCATGTGTTATTTTACACAACTGACTAGACTAATTTTTGGCGGGCCTCTTTTCTTTTTCTCTTCCTTCCCCTCAATCTTCTATCTTCACATGTAAAAACCACTGTGGTGCCTCCAAAGACTCCACCTTTGCAGGTTTTCCAACTCCAAGACAAACCTTATTTGGTTGAAATTACGGGTAATAACACATGATGCCCAAACACTTTTGTGTCTCCTATTTCAATTCATTAAACAAAATCACATATTGGGTTTGCAGTCTCTATATATCCAAAAGTGGTCCACAAAATTTTCATGGTAACAAATAAATTTGCAAGGTATAAATTTGTGTTTATGAATATATCCTTTGACACAGCTTAAGCACGAATTTCCCACATTACTAGATTCCTCTGGATTCAAAACTCTTGTCCAAAATAATAGGAAGGCTGTCATAGCAATCGATCTTGCTATGTTTGAAAAATACTAGTCTTTCGGAACGTGCGTTGCACGTTTATTTCACTTTATTATTATAAAATTCATTTTGCAAAATGTTGAATTTTAATTATATAAATGTTTTAAGAATTCTTATTTGAGTTATAAAACCATGTAGACATATTTATTTGCTAATCAATGTTTGTTTTACAATCGTCTGTTAGGTGTTTGGCATAATTTTCTTACCATATTTGATTTTCCTATTTGTTGAAGGAAAAGACAATATAATTACCTTAATTGAGTTTTCCTTTTTGTAGAAGGAAATTATAATTCTCCTATACTTGGTTAGTCCTTTTTCTTGTAGGAAAATGTTTGGAGTTCTATAAATTGAAGATCCGTCCTTCTCATTTAGTAGCATCCACAATGTAGCCATAGGGGCTTGAGAGTAGTGTTTAGGGGGAGAACTTTACGGAACAAGTGTTAGTGTGTCCCTTGTGTTTGCCTCTTCGTGAGGTTGTTCTCTCGATATTTTGTACTCTCTTTTTATATAGTAGATTGCTCATCTCCGCGGTGGACGTAGGTCAGTTGACCGAACCACGTTAAATGTTTGTGTCTCTTTTGGTATATTTCTCCTTTGTTGTATTATTTTATCGTCGCTCAAGGTTTACTTTGCTAGCTTCCGTATGACACCTGATTTTTACGGTCCTAACATTGTCTCCATTATTCAACATAAAAAGTTACGTTCTGCTTGCTTTCTTTTTATAATTAATTACATAAAATGGTTTAACTGAGATAATTAAGTAAAAACTATTAGTTCCTTTTAATCCAAAGAGATAGCATCTCTGCAAGCCGACATCATATTGAAATTAAGACCATCTACCTTTATATAGTTGCAGGATATGAAGATTAGATTATCTCATGATTTAATGTATTAGAATCATAAGTGGCACAATATTCAAAATACCGATAGCAACAAGAGTGAGAATAAGGATGAAACTTTTTACAAATACATGTTTGAAAAAGACGCTAAAATCACATTTCGTGACAAAAACAATAAGCAAAGGCTCGAAAACACATCAAGTAAGAAAATTAAGGCTAACAAAATATTTAACCCAAAAAGAATATTTACTGACCTATAGAATGTATTAGTAACTGCAAAAAGTAAAGATAAAAATTATATCAACTGTAAAAGGCATGAAACCTCATGCAAATAACTAAAATAAGGCTACAACACAAACAAAAGAATTGGTAAGTTATAGAAATCAAATAATTGTGAAGTCAAGTTCCCAACAACAAAACTGTTGCTAAAAGAAATCTAATATTTTAGAGGTTCACGACCAAAAAAATCAAGAAGTATTCCCTCAATCCGAATTTATGTGATATTCTTTTTTTTAGTTAGTCATAAGAAATGAAATCTTTTTATATTTAGTAACGATTTAACTTTAAACTTTTTATTACCCTTAGTGAGATGATCAATTTAGAAGCCACAAAAATTCTTATAGCTTATATTAGACCGTAAATTTCAAAAGTATTTCTTATTTTATTAAAATCAATGCTCAATTAAACACCTTCACATAAATTGAAATGGAGAAAATATTAAAAATAACTAAAATAATGCGGAAAAATAAAACTCCAGAACAAAAATATTGCTATGAAATAAAAGTAAATGAAGATACCAAAAAATAATATTTGTGAAGGATTTTCTGATTTTTAGAAGGTTTCATAAAAAGTGTAGTATAATATATACCAGATTAATTAAACACTGAAAATATATGATCGGGTGGGAAATATGAGAACATGAAAAACAAACTTACAATATGAGACAGACAAGTAATATACAACGTCTTTTTTCTCTTAAAATTCTTTTTATATTTGAGGTCAACATAAACGTTTCTTTACGGAGAATGGTTTGATTTGCAATCAAGCAACTTTTAGGCAAATGATTAATATTGAACCAGTTAATAAATATCAAAGGACACATCCATTCGTTTGGGGTGTTATTGCACGACATTTTCTTTTCTGTTCTTTTTTAACTAAAAATAATAATTAAATTATTTAGAGGGTATTTAGGTAATTTAACTTTTAAATTAGGAAGTTATTCTTTTAATATAGTTTAGATTGTTTGGGTTTATATTATTTCTCTTTCATGTTACTAAACGAAATCAACTCTAGTTCATTTGAAAAAGAAATAAAGCTTCAGTGATTGATCATGGCAGATCTGTCATGCTCAATCACTACTAGAATTCCCGAAAAAAGCGACCAAAGTTGGTCGCTACATTAGGGAAAATAATAAAATAAATATTTGAAATACATTAGCGACTTTGGTCAAAATATTGACCGGACTGGTCAGACTTGCTTGGTCAAAGGTAAACTGAGATTAGCGACCAAAGATGGTCGCTAAAAGGGGACCCACCTATAAAATTTTAATAATTATATTATTATTTTAAAAAAAGTATAAAATATAAATATATATAATTTAAAATTAGCGACCAACGTTGGTCGCAAAATAAAGGGTAAGAAGTTAGCGACCAACTTTGGTCGCTAAATGGGACCCAGTTATAAAATTTAAATAATTATATGTTTATATAAAAATTTTTATAAAATATAAATAAATATAATTCAAAGTTAGCGATCAAAGTTGGTCGCTAAAAGAAATGGAGACCAACTTTGGTCGCTAATCTGGGACCCAGTTCTAACGTTTACCAATTATATTAGTATTTTAAATATTATATAAAATATAATAAATCTTATTTAAATTTAGCGACCAACTTTGGTTGCTAGTGTAAATTTATGTATAATTAGCGACCAAAGTTGGTCTCTTTTCAGGTCAACAATGGTCAAAATTAAAAATCACTTTTGTATTTACTATGTAAATAATATAAATGTAAGCCGTTAATACTTTTGTAATACAAGGGATGAATAGACTAAAATATACTCTAACATGCTATATAAGCAGTTAAGTAGTACTACGAAGCGTGCGTGTGTGTCTATATATACATATATATATATATATATATATATACTTACACTATACTATGTACTAAGTATCAGTGCATTAGCTTATACTATATCGAATATAGCTTATATATACAATATACTTACACTATACTACGTACTAAGTATCAGTGCATTAGCTTATATATATATATATATATATATATATATATATATATATATATATATATATATATATATATTGTCACGACCCCAACTCCGGTCATGATGGCGCCCAACACACTGCTAGGCAAGCCCGACCATTCAACAACATTATCCCAAATTCTTATTCAGAATATAGATAAATATCACAGAGAATTTACTAAGTCATTTCATTCAAGTGTATAATTAATAATAAAATCTGCAGAAGTTCAATTAAAATACCACACCATAGCCTAATAGAATCTGGTGTCACGAATATGAGCCTCTAATACAGAATATCCATCTATTTCAAGTCTGTCTAGGAAAAATACGGAATAAAAGATAGAGATAGAGGGGAGAGATCAAGGTTGCGAACGCCATGCAGCTACCTCAATACTCCCGGATACTGCCTGCTCAGCTAAACAATTCCTCACTTAGCCTGTGGTATACCTGGATCTGCACGCAAGGTGCATGGAGTAATGTGAGTACTCCGATTCAGTGAGTAATAAACATAAATAAAGGCTGAGAATAAGAAATCATGGAAAAATACAAAGTAAACTATAACTGGCAGTTTAGAACAACAAATGGTGAAGCAACAAGTCAATTAAGTCAGAGTACCAAATACTGAGACAGGTATAACAGATAAAAACAAATGCATGAGTGCAATGCAATGCATATGATGGTACACACTAGTACCCACTGCGGCGTGCAGCCCGAGCCATCCATTTATTTATCATCGACGGCGCTCACTGGGGGTGTGTGCAGACTCCAGAGGGGCTCCTACAGCCCAAGCGCAATATCAAGCCATCTCGTGGCATCAAATCTAGGCCCTCGGCCTCACATCAATCTCAGTATAATCAACCAGGCTCTCAGCCTCAATATCAATGTACTCAACCAGGCTCTCGGCCTCAATATCAATGTAATACTGCTGCGGCGTGCAATCCGATCCATACTCAGTCCAGAAACCATCATAAGCCCCTCGGGCATTTGTAAAACAGTAGTTCTCAGCCCGAAATATCATTTAGAAATATCATTTAAGTTTTTAAATCTTAGAAAGATGGCTGAGTTTGCAAAACAGTATTTAAAACCTTGGACTGAGGTCAAATGATATGCAAAATATGCGAAAGCAGTGGTATCAATCCCTGAAGGATTCAAATGATTGGCAAGAAGCCCCAATGTAACAATTAAATCTAAGTAAGGATGATTCTCAATTTAGTTCAAGTAGAAAACACGGTACAACCATCTCTCGGGACGGACCAAGTCACAATCCCCAATGGTGCTCTACCCCACGCCCGTTATCCGGCGTGCAAGTCACCTAAATATAGCATTACGATGTGAAATTTCGGGGTTTCAAACCCTAAGGGCATCATTTACATCAATTACTCACCTCGAACCGGCTAATTCTCTAGCTCGCGATGCTTTTGCCCCTTATTGACCTCTGAATGCCTCGAATCTAGCCATAACGATTCGATTCAATTAATAAAAATTATAGGAATTAATTCCATATGGAATTCTACATTTTCCATCAAAAATCTGAAATTACACTCAAAATTCGCCTGTGGGGCCCACGTCTCGGAATCCGGCGAAACTCATAAAATCCGACAACCCATTTCGATACGAGTTCAACCATACCAAAATTATCAAATTCCGACAACAACTCGACCTCCAAATCTTAATTTTTCATTTCTGAAAAGTTTTGCAAAAATTCCAATTTCTTCCATTTAAATCCGAATTAAACGATGAATATAACCATGTATTTATGAAATATAATCACTTTCGGATATAGAACACTTACCCCAAATGTTTCCCTTGAAAAATCTGTTGAAAATCACTTTTCCCAAGCTCTACAATCGTCACAAATGAATAAAAAATGGCTAATTCCCGAATATAAGCTGTTTTCCAGGCAAGTCGCATCTATGAAATGCGACTTGCACTTATTTCCAGCCAAAACAAAAGGCAGTCCCAGCCTTCACTAAATCTGTCATAACTTTCTGTACAAATATTGGAATGATTAATGGTTTAACTTTCTGGAAACTAGAATGCAAGGGCGACAACTTTCATGTTTTGCAAATTTTCAGATTCCTTATGAATTTCGAGGTATAAGCTTCCAAAGTATCCCCCTCGCATCAAACATTTCTGGAAAATTTTAAAACAGCTTTACCAACCCTTATTCAATCAATCATAACTTTCTGTATAAATGTCGGAATAATTAATGGTTTAGCTTTCTAGAACTAGGATGCAAGGGATACAACTTTCATGTTTTGTAAATTTACAGAATCCTTATGTATTTTGAGATATAAGCTTCCGAAATAGGCTCCACGATTGCACAGTTGCTGTCCAAGGCAGCTTCTGCAGCAGAAAATTCCAGCAATCCTTTTATCCGATTTCCATTCCGTTAACCTTCCGAAATCCACCCGAGGCCCTCGAAACCTTAACCAATTATACAACATGTCCCAAAATACAATACGAACTTAACCGTGCGATCAAATCGCCAAAATAACGTCATATACCACGAATTAAGCTTTAAAATCCAAGAATTCCTTCAAATTTCATAAAACATCAAAATTTTCATTTTGAGTCCGAAACACGTCAAACGACGTCCATTTTCAACCAAACTTTACAGAAAGTGCTTAAACCATATATAAGACCTGCACTAGGCGCCGGAACTATAATACGAGCCCGATACCATCACTTTCTAATCAAATTTCATTTCCATTTTCCTTAAATATTTTCAGAAAGCAATTTTACTCAAAAATTCATTTCTCGGACCTGGGACCTCGGAATTCGATGATTCTTGTTCCTATGAGTCAAAAATAACAATATGAATATATCCCTTCAGTTGAAACTCAATTCGGAGCTCATTTGCTCAGTTCAATACCCATTTCGCTCGTTAAACACTTAACTCATGTTTCGCGTCAAAAACCCAATCAAACCACGTCCGAATGACCTGAAATTTTGCACACATATCCCAAATCTCCTAAAGAAGCTACAACAACTCTCGGAATTCCATTCCGACTCCCGGATCAAAATCTCACCTATCAACCAAAATTCGCCAAAATACTAACTTTGCCAATTCAAGCCTAATTCTACACCGGACCTCCAAAATTACTTCCGATCACACTCCTAAGTCACAAATCATCCCCCGAAGCTAACCGAATCATCAGGATTCAAATCCGAGCCCCCTAATACATAAGTCAATGTCCGGTTGACTTTTCCAAAACAAACTTTCTTTAAAGAGACTAAGTGTCTCATTTCCTACTAAAACCAATCCAAATCAACTCGTTCACACCCAACACTGATAATGAAGCATAAAGAAATAGGAAATGGGGAAATGAGACGGTAACTCACGAGACGACGGGTCAGGTCATCACATCCTCCCCAACTTAAATAAACGCTCATCCTCGAGCGTGTCAAGAAACATACCTGAAGCCTCAAACAGGTGAGGATATCTGCTCCGCATCTCCCGCTCGGTCTCCCAGGTAGATTTCTCCACGGGCCGACCTCTCCACTGCACTTTTACAGAAGATATATCCTTTGACCTCAATTTTCGAATCTGACGACCCAAAATAGCCACTGGCTCTACATCAAAGGTCAAATCACCATCCAACTGAACCATGCTGAAATCCATTACATGGGACGGGTCCCCAACATACTTCCGAAGCATAGAAACATGAAATATCGGATGCACACTCGACAAGCTGGGTGGCAAAGCAAGCATATAGGCCACCTCCCCAATCCTCCTAAGTACCTCAAAAGGTCCAATGAATCGTGGACTCAACTTTCCTTTCTTTCTAAATCTCATAACACCCTTCATGGGCGAAACCTTCAGCAAGACCTTCTCACCAACCATGTAGGACACATCTCGAACTTTCCGGTCCGCATAACTCTTCTGACGCGACTGCGTTGTACGAAGCCTCTCCTGAATCACCTTCACCTTCTCTAAGGCATCATGAACCAAATCTGTCCCCAATAGCCTAGCCTCGCCGGGCTCAAACCAACCAACTGGAGATCTACACCGCCTCCCATACAAAGCCTCATACGGTGCCATCTGAATGCTGGACTGATAGCTGTTATGGTAGGCAAACTCTGCAAGCGACAGATACTCATCCCAAGAACCTCCGAAATCAATCATACAAGCACACAACATATCCTCCAATATTTGAATAGTATGCTCGGACTGTCTGTCCGTCTGAGGATGAAAAGCTGTTCTCAACTCCACCTGGTTACCCAACTCTCGCAGAAAAGTCCTCCAAAACTGGGAAGTAAACTGAGTACCTCTATCTAAGATAATAGAAACTGGAACACCGTGCAATCGCACAATCTCTCGGATAAATATCCCTGCCTACCGCTCCGAAGAATACGTAGTACACACCGGAATGAAGTGCGCGGACTTGGTCAGCCGATCCATAATCACCCAAATAGAATCAAATTTCTTCAAAGTCCGAGGAAGACCACTCACAAAATCCATGGTAACTCTCTCCCACTTCCATTTTGGGATAATCATCCGCTGAAGCAAACCACCCGGTCTCTGATGCTCATATTTCACCTGCTGACAGTTGAGACACCAAGCTACATAACCTACAATATCTTTCTTCATTATTCTCCACCAATAGTGTTGTCTCAAGTCCTGATACATCTTCGCGGCACCCAGATGAATAGAATACCGCGAGCTGTGGGCCTCCTCCAGAATTAACTCTCTAAGCCCATCTACATTGGGCACACATATACGGCCCTGCATCCTCAATACGCCATTATCATCTATAGTCACATCCCCGGCATCATCACGCTAAACTCTGTCCTTAAGGACAAGCAAATGCGGATCATCATACTGGCGTTCTCTGATGTGATCATATAAGGAAGACCGAGAAACCACACAAGCCAACACCCGACTGGGCTCAGAAATGTCTAGTCTCACAAACCGATTAGCCAATGTTTGAACATCAACTGCAAAGGGCCCCTCCCCAACTGGAATGTACGCCAAACCCCCCATACTAACTACCTTTCGGCTCAAGGCATCTGCCTTTACATTGGCCTTTCCCGGATGATACAAAATAGTGATATCATAATCTTTTAGCAACTCAAGCCACCTCCGCTGCCTCAAATTAAGGTCTTTCTGCTTAAACAAATGCTGAAGACTGCGATGAACAGTGAATACCTCGCAAGATACGCCATATAAATAGTGCCTCCAAATCTTCAAGGCATGAACTATAACAGCCAACTCTAGGTCATGAACATGGTAGTTCTTCTCATGGGGCTTTAACTGATGAGAAGCATAAGCAATAACTCTACCCTCCTGCATCAACACACAGCCAATCCTAACTCTTGAAGCATCACAATATACAGTATATGAACCTGTAGCTGATGGTAAAACCAATACTGGATCTGTGGTCAAAATTGTCTTGAGCTTCTGAAAGCTCTCCTCACACTCGTCTGACCATACAAATGGAGCACCTTTCTGAGTCAACTTGGTCAAGGGCGACGCAATGGATGAAAACCCCTGAACAAACCAGCGATAATAGCCTGCTAATCCGAGAAAACTACGGATCTCTGTGGCTGAGGACGGTCGAGACCAACTCTGCACTGCTTCTATCTTCTTTGAATCAACCTGAATACCCTCGCTGGACACTATATGTCCCAAAAATGCCACAGAACTTAGCCAAAATTCACACTTGGAGAATTTTGCATAAAGCTTCTCCTCCCTCAATCTCTGCAACACTACACGCAAATGCTTGGCGTGCTCCTCCTGGCTATGCGAGTATACCAGAATGTCATCAATAAATACAATAACAAAAGAATTTAGATAAGGCCGAAATACACTGTTCATCAAATGCATGAACGCTGCTGGGGCATTGGTAAGCCCGAAATACATGACTAGAAACTCATAGTGACCATATTTAGTTCTGAAAGCTGTCTTAAGAATATCCGAGTCCCTGATTTTTAACTGGTGATAACCCGAACGGAGATCAATTTTTAAAAACACCCTCGCTCCCTGAAGCTGATCAAATAAGTCATCAATGCGAGGCAAATAATACTTGTTCTTCACTGTTACCTTATTTAACTACCGGTAGTCAATGCACATTCTCATTGTGCCATCTTTCTTGTTCACAAATAGAACTGGCGCACCCCACGGTGACACACTAGGCTGAATGAACCCCTTGTCTAGGAGCTCCTGAAGCTGCTCCTTCAATTCTTTCAACTCTGTTGGTGCCATACGATATGGCAGAATAGAAATGGGCTGGGTGTCCGGCACCAAGTTAATGCCAAAATCGATATCCCTGTCTGGCGGCATGCCCGGCAGGTCTGCAGGAAATACATCAGGAAAATCCCTCACAACTAGGACAGAATCAATACTAGGAGTCTCAGCTCCAACATCTCGCACAAAATCTAGATATGATAGACAACCCTTCCCAACCATACGCTGGGCTTTCAAGAAGGAAATTACTCTGCTAGGAACATAATCAGTCATACCATGCCACTCGATCCTCGGAACTCCCGGAATAGCCAAAGTAACTGTCTTAGCATGACAGTCTAGAATAGCATGACATGGAGATAGCCAATCCATGCCCAGAATAACATCAAAATCTACCATGCTCAATAGCAATAAATCAACTCGGGTCTCTAGACCCCCAATAGTCTCAATACAAGACCGATACATATGGTCTACAATAATAGTATCGCCCACCGGGGTAGATACGTACACAGGTAAAGCAAGACACCCTCGGGTCGTACCTAAATGATGAGCAAAATATAAGGACACATAAGAATAGGTGGATCCGAGATCGAATAATACAGAGGCATCTCTGCGGCAGACTGGAACAATACCTGTAATGACAGCATCTGAAGCAATAGCATCTGTCCTGCCTGGAATAGCATAAAAACGGGCTGGCCACCGCCTGATCGACCTCCCCCTCTGGGGAGATCCCTGGATGCCTGACCTCCACCCCTAGCTGACAGGGCGGGTGCTGAAGAAACTGGAGCAGAAGACGAAGGTTGGCCCCTCTACTGAAACTAACCACCACAAAGTCGAGGACACCGCCTCTTTATAAGACCAAACTCTTCGCACTCGTAGCAACTACCAAGTACTAGAGAAGGGAACTGGAGGGAACTCCTCACACCTGAATGACCAACCGATGTACTCGGCGCAGATGAACCCTGAACTGAAGGGGCATAGGATGAGCTCTGAGCTGGGAGAGCGTTAAGTAAAGACTGGCCCTGCTGAAATCCCTAATGACCACGGTCTGAAGATGTCCTACTATACTCTGGATGGGCCGGCTGAGGAGGTCTGAAGGAACGACCTCTACCATGCTGGAACTGGCACCTAGACAGAGCACCACTAAAACTGCCTGAACCTCTGGGCCTCTTGGCCTCCCTCTCCTCTCTCTCTCTCTCTCTCTCTGCGGCAAACTGTCTCAATATCACAAGCAATGTCAACCACACCCTCGAACGAAACACCTAATACTCTCTCTCTAGTCATCAAAATGCGAAGAGAGTAGTTAAGTCCATCCACGAATCTCCGGATCCTCTCACGATCCGTCAGAATCATCCAAGTAGCATGACGAGCTAACTGTGAAAATCTCATCTCGTACCGGGTCATGGACATATCTCCCTGAGTCAACCACTCAAACTGCCTACGCAGCTCCTCACTACGAGACTAAGGTACATACTTCTCCAGAAATAGAGTGGAGAACTGCTGCCAAGTAAGGGGCACTGTACCAACAGGTCTACACCTCTCAAAATCTTCCCACCAGGTAAATGCAGCTCCCTGGAACTGAAATGTAGTAAAAGATACACCACTCGACTCCAAAATCCCTGCGGTGTGAAGTATACGCTGACACTTGTCGAGAAAACCCTGGGCATCCTCGCCCTCTACACCACTGAATGTCAGAGGTTGGAGCCTACCAAATCTCTCGAGATGACGCTGCTCATCGTCTGACATAGCTGGGACCACAAGGTTTTGAACTGGTGCAACCGGCTGAGTTGGAACAACTTCCGGTGTTTGCAATCCCTGCACAACCTGCTCAGCCGTGCGATTAACAGGAGTTTGGGTGCCTTCCCTGGCCTGTGAAGTAGCTGCGGCTGTAGTGGCTGAGACCGCCTGAGCTAGGCCAGTGCAAACTGTCAAAATCTAAGCCAAGGTCTCCTGAAGACCCGAAATCACAATAGGCATAGATGGTGCTTGAACTGGTACAGCTGCTGGAGCCTGATCTGGAACTGGGGCAGCTGGTGGATTAACAGGTGCTGCCCGCTCTACTCTACCTCTGCCACGCCCAAGACCGCGTCCACGACCTCTGGTGGCATCAGTGGGTGGCACTGGTGGTCGTCCGCCTCGTCCAGTAGCACGAGTCCTCACCATCTGCGAGAGAATAGAATGATAAAATTTTTTAGTGTTCGAATCAACAAAGTCGCATGACAAGAATTTCAAGAATATGAAATTTTCCTAAAGGTTCTACAGCCTCTCGAGGATAAATACAGACGTCTCCGTACCGATCCGCGAGACTCTACTAAACCGGATCATGACTCGCGAGACCAATTAACCTAGGCTCTGATACAAACGTGTCATGACCCCAACCCCGGTCATGATGGCCCCCAACACACTGCTAGGCAAGCCCGACCATTCAACAACATTATCCCAAATTCTTATTCAGATTATAGATAAATATCACAGAGAATTTACTAAGTCATTTCATTCAAGTGTATAATTAATAATAAAATCTGCGAAAGTTCAATTAAAATACCACACCATAGCCCAACAGAATCCGGTGTCACGAATATGAGCCTCTAATACAGAATATCCACCTATTACAAGTCTGTCTAGGAAAAATACGGAATAAAAGATAGAGATAGAGGTTGCGAACGCCATGCAGCTACCTCAATACTCCCGGATACTGCCTACTCAGCTAAACAATTCCTCACTTAGCCTGTGGTGTACCTGGATCTGCTCGCAAGGTGCAGGGAGTAATGTGAGTACTCCGACCCAGTGAGTAATAGACATAAATAAAGGCCGAGAATAAGAAATCATGGAAAAATACAAAGCAAACTATAACTGGCAGTTTAGAACAACAAATAGTGAAGCAACAAGTCAATTAAGTCAGAGTACCAAATACTGACACAGGTATAACAGATAAAAACAAATGCATGAGTGCAATGTAATGCATATGATGGTACACTCTAGTACCCACTGCAGCGCGCAGCCCGAGCCATCCATTTATTTATCGTCGATGGCGCTCACTGGGGGTGTGTGCAGACTCCGGAGGGGCTCCTACAGCCCAAGCGCAATATCATGCCATCTCGTGGCATCAAATCTAGGCCCTCGGCCTCATATCAATCTCAGTATAATCAACCAGGCTCTCGGCCTCAATATCAATGTACTCAACCAGGCTCTCGGCCTCAATATCAATGTAATACTGCTGCGGCGTGCAACCCGATCCATGCTCAGTCCAGAAACCATCATAAGCCCCTTGGGCATTTGTAAAACAGTAGTTCTCAGCCCGAAATATCATTTAGAAATATCATTTAAGTTTTTAAATCTTAGAAAGATGGCTGAGTTTGCAAAACAGTATTTAAAACCTTGGACTGAGGTCAAATGATATGCAAAATATGCGAAAGCAGTGATATCAATCCCTGAAGGATTCAAATATTTGGCAAGAAGCCCCAATGTAACAATTAAATCTAAGTAAGGATGATTCTCAATTTAGTTCAAGTAGAAAATACGGTACAACCATCTCTCGGGACGGACCAAGTCACAATCCCCAATGGTGCTCTACCCCACGCCCGTTATCCGGCGTGCAAGTCACCTCAATATAGTGTTACGATGTGAAATTCCGGGGTTTCAAACCCTCAGGACATCATTTACATCAATTACTCACCTCGAACCGGCTAATTCTCTAGCTCGTGATGCCTTTGCCCCTTATTGACCTCTGAATGCCTCGAATCTATCCATAACGATTCGATTCAGTTAATAAAAATTATAGGAATTAATTCCATATGGAATTCTACATTTTCCATCAAAAATCCGAAATTACCCTCAAAATTCGCCTGTGGGGCCCACATCTCGGAATCCGGCGAAATTCATAAAATCCGACAACCCATTCCGATACGAGGTTAACCATACCAAAATTATCAAATTCCGACAACAACTCGACCTCCAAATCTTAATTTTTCATTTTTGAAAAGTTTTGCAAAAAATCCAATTTCTTCCATTTAAATCCGAATTAAACGATGAATATAACCATGTATTTATGAAATATAATCACTTTCGGATATAGAACACTTACCCCAAATGTTTCCCTTGAAAAATCAATTGAAAATCGCTTTTCCCAAGCTCTACAATCATCACAAATGAATAAAAAATGGCTAATTCCCGAATATAAGCTGTTTTCCAGGCAAGTCGCATCTATGAAATGCGACTTGCACTTATTTCCAGCAAAAACAAAAGGCAGTCCCAGCCTTCACTAAATCTGTCATAACCTTTTGTACAAATATCAGAATGATGAATGGTTTAACTTTCTGAAAACTAGAATGCAAGGGCTACAACTTCCATGTTTTGCAAAATTTTCAGATTCCTTATGAATTTCGAGGTATAAGCTTCCAAAGTAGCCCCCTCGCATCAAACATTTCTGGAAAATTTCAAAACAGCTTTACCAACCCTTATTCAATCGATCATAACTTTCTGTATAAATGTCGGAATAATTAATGGATTAGCTTTCTGGAAACTAGGATGCAAGGGTACAACTTTCATGTTTTGTAAATTTACAGATTCCTTATGTATTTTGAGATATAAGCTTCCGAAATAGGCTCCACGATTGCACAGTTGCTGTCCAAGACAGCTTCTGCAGCAGAAACTTCCAGCAATCCTTTTATCCGATTTCCATTCCGTTAACCTTCCGAAATCCACCCGAGGCCCTCGAAACCTTAACCAATTATACCAACATGTTCCAAAATACAATACGAACTTAACCGTGCGATCAAATCACCAAAATAACGTCATATACCACGAATTAAGCTTTAAAATCCAAGAAATCCTTCAAATTTCATAAAACATCAAATTTTCCATTTTGAGTCCGAAACACGTCAAACAACGTCCATTTTCAACCAAACTTTACAGAAAGTGCTTAAACCATATATAAGACCTGTACTGGGCGCCGGAACCAAAATACGGGCCCGATACCATCACTTTCTAATCAAATTTCATTTCCATTTTCCTTAAATATTTTCAGAAAGCAATTTTACTCAAAAACTCATTTCTTGGGCCTGGGACCTCGAAATTCGATGATTCTTGTTCCTATGAGTCATAAATAATAATACGAATATAGCCCTTTAGTCGAAGCTCAATTCGGAGCTCATTTGCTCAGTTCAATACCCATTTTGCTCGTTAAACACTTAACTCATGTTTCGCGTTAAAAACCCAATCAAACCACGTCCGAATGACCTAAAATTTTGCACACATATCCCAAATCACCTAAAGAAGCTACAACAACTATCGAAATTCCATTCCGAATCTCGGATCAAAATCTCACCTATCAACCGGAATTCGCCAAAATACTAACTTCGCCAATTCAAGCCTAATTCTACACTGGACCTCCAAAATTACTTCCGATCACACTCCTAAGTCACAAATCATCCCCTGAAGCTAACCGAATCATCAGAATTCAAATCCGAGCCCTCTAACACATAAGTCAATGTCCGGTTGACTTTTCCAAAACAAACCTTCCTTAAAGAGACTAACTGTCTTATTTCCTACTAAAACCAATCCAAATCAACTCGTTCACACCCAACACTGATAATGAAGCATAAAGAAATACGAAATGGGGAAAATGGGGCGGTAACTTACGAGACATCGGGTCGGTTCGTCACACACACACACACACACACACACACAGATATATATATATATATACTTACACTATACTACGCACTAAGTATTAGTGCATTAGCTTATACTATATCTGTCAGGACCCGGATTTCCCACCCTCAGGAGTCGTGATGGAGCCTACTAATGAGAGCTAGGAAAGCCAACCCCTAACTACCTTTTTCATTAACAAATTACTTCTTTCGACAATTATCAGTAATATCATGAAAGCAAAGGAATTAAATAAACATGTGGAAGCATTAAGTTAAAGAAACTGAACAGTAGTACGGAAATCAACATATGCCTTTACCCAAGAACTGGTGTCACATTATTCACGAACTTCTAAGAGTACTAAATACAACCGTTTGAAAGAAAATATAAAATATTTGTCTCGAATACGTGAGATAACAGGCTGAAATAAAAGATAAAGGAGACGCCGGGCCTGCGGACGCCTGCAAGGCTACCTCGGTGTCTCGCTAGTCTGAGTGCTAACTCCCGCTCTTCTGCTGCTGTCCGAAACCTGGATCTGTGCAAAAGAGCACAGAGTGTAGTATCATCACAATCGACCCCATGTGTTGGTAAATGCCTAGCCTAACCTTGGCACAGGGGCTAGGACCAGACTGCCAAATAACTTGTGCAGTTGAAATATATATACATATACAACGGAAAAGAAATACAGTAATTATCCAGTCAATGTGGGAAGGGGAAACATGCTGTGGGCAGGCAACAATTGCAATTAGTAATCCTCAATAAAAGAAGGAAACAACGAAGTCTGAATATCAACAAGTATCAAAAGTCAACAGTTTGCACGGCATCACCCTTCGTGATTTTATTCTCGTTCTTACCAAATCAATCATATCATAATCATGTGCACGGCATCACCCTTCGTACTTTTACTCTCTTTCCTCACAATAAAATCAATGGATATCGGTACGGAATGGTACATCATACGGCACGACATCACCCTTCGTGCTTTACTCTCTTTCCTCACAATAGCAAACAATGCACGGCATCACCCTTCGTGCTTTATCACTATTCCTCACCCAAAAAAATCACAAATAAGGGGCAAGGAAGTAAACAGAATAATATTAGAGATCCTGGCAAGGGGGATAATCAATAAAGCAACAATTACCCGACAAGAGTACATTTTAATAATCCTTTCTCTTTCTTTCACTTTCATTTCATCACTTACTCGACCACTTAAGCCATTGCTCCAAAGGGTTCAATTATCTCATATACTTTCTCAATTCATATTATAACTTGAGCCAATGCTCCTCGAAATTTTAATATCACAATTTCTTTCACATGCTCCTTACAACAAATAGAAATCATCATTGAGCATGGAAGATACAACAAAATTAGAATATTCGCAATATAAAGACTCACGGTCATGCTAGACACCAATGTATAGATACTCGTCACCATGCCTATACGTCGTACTCGACAAATAGCAAGTAGCAAATAAGACTCAACTCCTATTCCCTCAAGCTAAGGTTAGACCAAACACTTACCTCGCTTTGCAACCAATTCAAAATTCCAACAAGCCTTTACCTCGCGAATTCGTCCGAAGCTTCAAATATAGTCATAATAATTCAATATACTCAATATAAATCGTATAAATTTATTCCATATGAATTTAAACATTTTCCAAATTAAAATCCGAAATTTAGCTCAAAATTGCCCGTGGGTCCCACATCTCGGAATCCGACAAAACTCATAAAATCCGACAACCTATTCCGGTACGAGTTCAACCATACCAAAATTATCGAATTCCGATATCAAATAGACCTTCAAATCTAATTTTCATTTTTGGAAAGTTTTACAAAAACTTTAATTTCTTTCATCCAAATCCGAAATAAATGATGAATATTGATATAGATTTATGAAATGTAATCACTTCCAGATATAGAACACTTACTCAAGTCGAAATCATGAAAAACCCCTTTGGAATCGCCCAAATCCGTGCTTGAATGACCAAAAATGGAAGAAATTTTGGACCCCTTCAGTTTATACACTGTCCAGGGGTATTATAGCGAGTTTTACTAGCGCGGTCGCGCATCTGGCTGCGCTACGACTGCGCTCACTGGCAGAAACATTTCGAATATGCGCGGTCCCGCATCTGGCCGCGTACCTGGGCGTGCATATGACACATGTCCAGTAAAATGGTTATAACTTTCTGTATACACCTCCAAATGACAAAGAGTTTGATGTTCTTGAAACTAGACTCATAGAGATTTAATTTGATAGGTTGTGCCTCACACAAAGCCTTATATATATGTAGATATGCGCGTCCAAAGTGAGGTCTTGTGCGTACTCATTTGCAACTTTAGTCTATTATGAAATTTTCCAACTTGGCTTAGACTTAGGACTTTCTTTAGACCCCATATCTCTTCTAATATGCCTCGTACACCTATTATCATATCTAATTAGTATCCATCATATTAATAGTCCTCGAATGAGAAGTAGAGTCGACCCCCAGACTCTTAGCATAACTTATCTCTTTTTTCACACATCTCTAACTCCCAAATTTTGGCTAATTCCCAAATTTTGGCTAACTCCCAAGTTTTCCAAAATTTTTGCCAGAGTTTCCTTTGTATTTGGGCTTATCCACCTGTCAGAGAATCCCAGAAACCAATCCTAACAACAAATATATAATCCAATCAATGTAACCCAACATAAAAACAATACCAACATTGGTCTCATAAGTAATCTGTTGGTAGAAAAGAAACGCCATATACATCAACTATTTAAGTGATACTCAACTCATAGCAGGCAAGTTCTCGACATTTCCACGAAACATATAAATAAATATTTAAATTAAGGATGACATTATTGGGTCATCACATTCTCCACCTCTGAAACAAACATTCTTCCTCGAACGAAATTAGAAAATTATCTGAGCTGGTGAAAAGATGTGGATATTTACTCTCCATGTCCGATTCAGACTCCCAAGTCGACGCCTCAGCAGGCTGACCTCTCCTCTGAACACGAACAGAAGGAAAACTCTTCGATCTCAGCTAACGAACTTGCCGGTCTAGAATAGCTACCGGCTCCTCCTTATATGACAAGTCCTTGTCCGACTGGACAGTGCTGAAGTCTAACACGTGGGATGGATCGCCGTGATACATCCGAAGCATGGTCACATGAAATACTGGATGCACGGCTGATAAGTTTGGTGGCAACGCAAGTCTGTAAGCCACCTCTCCTACTCGATCAAGAATCTCAAACGGGCCAATGAACCTAGGGCTAAGCTTGCCCTTCATCCCAAGCCTCATCACGCCCTTCATAGGAGACACTCGAAGCAATACCCGCTCACCGACCATGAATGCCAAATCACGAACCTTGCGGTCTGCATAACTCTTTTGCCTGGAATGAGCTATACGAAGCCTATCCTGAATAAGCTTGACCTTGTCTAAGGCATCCTGAACTAGGTCTGTACCCAGCAACCGAGCCTCTCCCGGCTCAAACCATCCAATCAGAGACCGATACCGCCTACCATATAAAGCCTCATAAGGAGTTATCTGGATACTCGACTGGTAACTGTTGTTGTAAGAAAATTCTGCTAAAGGCAAAAACTGATCCCACAAGCCTCCAAAGTCAATAACACAAGCTCGGAGCATGTCCTCCAAAATCTGAATGGTCCGCTCGGACTACCCGTCTGTCTGAGGATGAAATGCTATGCTCAACTCGAACCGTGTTCCCAACTCATGCTGATCTGCCCTCCAGAAATGCGAGGTAAACTGCGTACCTCGATCCGAAATGATAGACACGGGCACACCATGAAGACGAACAATCTCCTGGATATAGATCTCAGATAACTTCTCGGAAGAATAGAAGACTGCCACAGAAATGAAATGTGCTGACTTGGTCAGCCTATCAACAATAACCCACACTGCATCGAACTTCCTCTGAGTCTGTGGGAGTCCAACAACGAAATCCATAGTGATACGTTCCCACTTCCACTAAGGAGTCTCAATCTTCTGGAACAAACCACCAGGACTCTGATGCTCGTACTTAACCTGCTGACAATTCAAACATCGAGCCACATATGCAACGATATCCTTCTTCATTCTTCTCCACCAATAATGCTGCCACAAGTCTTGATACATCTTCGCGGTGCCCGGATGAATAGAGTACCGGGAACTATGGGCTTCTTCTAAAATCAACTCTCGAAGTCCATCAACATTAGGCACGCAAACTCGCCCCTGCAATCTCAAAACTCCATCAGTATCTAATGTGACCTACTTGGCACCTTCTCGCTGCACCGTGTCTCTAAGGACACATAAATGAGGATCATTAAACTGCCGATCACGGATACGCTCCAATAATGAATAACGAGCGACCATGCAAGCTAATATCCGACTAGGCTCATAAATATCCAACCTGACAAATCGATTGGCCAAAGCCTGAATGTCCAAAGCAAGCGGCCTCTAACTGACCGGAATATAAGCAAGACTGCCCATACTGGCTGACTTTCTACTCAAAGCATCGGCCACCACATTGGCCTTTCCCGGGTGATATAAGATAGTGATATCATAATCTTTCAACAACTCCAACCACCTCCTCTGCCTCAAATTCAACTCCTTTTGCTTGAACAAATACTGAAGACTCTTATGATCCGTGAACACCTCACACGACACGCCATAGAGATAATGCCTCCAAATCTTCAACGCATGCACAATGGCTGCTAACTCCAAATCATGAAACGGATAGTTCTTCTCGTGAATGTTCAACTGCCGCGAAGCATAGGCAATGACCTTGCCATCCTGTATCAACACTGCACCAAGCCCAATACGAGATGCATTACAATAAAATGTATAAGGCCCTGAACCTGTGGGCAAAACCAGCACCGGTGCCGTAGTTAGAGCTTCTGAAAGCTTGCCTCGCACTCATCCGACCACCCAAACTGGGCACCCTTCTGAGTCAATCTGGTCATCGAGACTGCAATAGATGAAAAACCCTCCATGAACCGACGATAGTAGCCTACCAATCCCAAGAAACTCCGAATCTCTATGGAGGATGCTGGTCTAGGCCAGTTCTTGACTGCCTCAATCTTCTTTGGATCAACCTGAATAGCCTCTGCTGATACGACATGACCCAGGAATGCAACTGAACTCAGCCATAACTCACACTTTGAGAACTTTGCATATAGCTGACTATCCCTCAGAGTCTGAAGAACCACTCTGAGATGCTGCTCGTGCTCCTCCCGACTGCGGGAATATATCAAAATATCATCAATGAAGGCGATCACGAACGAATCCAAATAAGGCCTGAACACTCGTTTCATTAAATCCATAAAAGCTGCTGGGGTATTTGTCAACCCGAATGACATAACCAAGAACTCATAATGCCCGTACCGAGTGCGGAATGCTGTCTTAGGGAAATCGGATGCCCTAATCCTCAACTGATGGTAGCCAGATCTCAAGTCTATCTTTGAAATACCTTGGCACCCTGAAGCTGATCAAACAAATCATCAATGCTCGACAGTGGATACTTATTCTTGATTGTGACCTTGTTCAACTGCCGGTAATCAATGCACATTCTCATTGACCCGTCCTTCTTCTTAACAAACAACATTGGTGCACCCCAAGGCGAAACACTTGGTCTAATGAATCCCTTCTCAAGAAAGTCTTGCAACTGCTCCTTCAACTCCTTTAACTATGGTGGGGCCATGCGATATGGTGGGATAGAAATAGGCTGAGTTCCCGGAGCCAAGTCAATACAGAAGTCAATATACCTGTCAGGTGGCATACCTGGCAGGCCTGAAGGAAAAACTTTAGGAAACTCACGAACCACGGGCACAGAATTAATAGAGGGGACCTCAGCACTGGAATCTCAAACATAAGCCAAATAAGCCAAACACCCCTTCTCAACCATACGCCGAGCCTTCACATATGAAATAACACTGCGGGTAGAATAACCAGGAGTCCCTCTCCACTCTAAACGGGGCAAATTCGGTAAGGCTAAGGTCACAGTCTTGACATGACAGTCCAAGATAGCGTGGTAAGGTGATAACCGGTCCATCCCCAATATAACATCGAAGTCGACCATATCTAAAATCAACAAATCAATACGGGTATCAAGACCCCCAATCACCACAATACAGGAACAATGAACTCGATCGACCACAATAGAATCACCCACCGGTGTAGACACATAAACAGGAATACTCAGTAGATCACTAGGCAGAACCAGGTACGGTGCAAAATAAGAAGACACATACGGATTCGTAGAACCTGGATCAAATAACATTGAAGCCTCTCTATCACAAACCAGAATAGTACCTGTAATGACTACATCTAAAGACTCAGCCTCTGGCCTAGCTGGAAGAGCATAACATCGGGGCTGGGCCCCACCACCCTAAACTACCTCTCTGGGACGGCCTGCTCCTAGCTGGCCTCCACCTCTGGTGGCCTGAGCTCCACCTCTAGGACCTCTACCTCCACCTCTAGCACCTCTACCCCCACCTCTAACTGGCTGGGCAGGCTGTGGAACACCTGATGTCTGTACCATAGCACGAGAACCCTGATACTGAGAGCTACCTGGTGCTCTAGGGCAAAACCTGGCAATGTGACCTGTATCACCACAATTGTAACAAGCTATTGGCTGGTGACCCTGTCGACTTGAATGACCACCTCGGAAACTCTAAAGCAGCGGTGCACTGATAGGAGCTGGTGGTGCACTGTAATGCTGCTGATCAGAATATTGTGTTTGAGAACCACTGCCACCTGAAGTACCATGGGAAACCTGGAGAGCTGACTGGAAGGGCCTGAGAGGATGGCCTCTGCCATACGAATCTCTACCTCCAGACGAGGTACCACTGAATCTACCTGAATAACGGGTCCTCTTATCCGACCCATGACCACCTCCCTGTGACAGAACCATCTCAAATCGACGGGCCACATTGGCCGCCTCCTAAAATGTGATCTCACTCCCGGCCTCCTTGGCCATCTGAAGACGAATCGGTTGAATACGACCATCAATAAACCTCCTCACCCTCTCTCTCTCGGTGGGAAGTATGACAAGAGCATGGCGAGCTAGATCAATGAACCTGGTCTCATACTGAGTGATCGTCATGGAACCCTGCTGAAGGCGCTCAAGATGACTCCGAAAGGCCTCTCTCTAAGTCAAGGGGAGAAAATTTTCCAGAAATAACACTGTGAACTGCTCCCAAGTCACTGAAGGCGAACCGGCTGGTCTAGCTAAGCAATAATCCCTCCACCAAGTCTTGGCGAATCCAGACAGTTAAAAGGTAGCAAAATCGACTCCGTTGGTCTCAACTATCCCCATGTTCCTGAGAACCTCATGACAGCTGTATAGATAATCCTGGGGATCCTCAGAAGATGCACCACTGAAAGTGATAGTGAAGAGCTTGGTAAACATGTCCAATCTCCATAAAGCATTAGCGGACATAGCCGCTCCATCGCCGGGCTGGGCAACTACACCCAGCTAAACTGCCATAGCTGGCTGAACCACTGGGACCTGAACCTGGGGAGCTACTGGGTCTGGAGTACGCATAGCAGGAGTCTGGGCCCCTCCTCTAGCCTGAGAAGTGGCTGGTTCTACTGGAAGCAAACCCGCTCGGGTGACACTCTCAATGAGGCCCACTAATCGGACCAGAGCGTCCTGAAGAACTGGGGTGGCAATGAACCCCTTTGGGACTTGAATTGGGCCCACCGGAATTGCCTGGGCTGGAACCTCATCATCAAAGTCAACCTGAGGCTCCGCCGCTGGTGCTGCTACTCTGGGCTGAGCTCTGCCCCTACCTCGGTCTCTAGCACGGCCTCGGCCTCGCCCTTTGCCCCTCATGGGAGCTGCTGCTAGGGGCTCGGGCTGCTGAGCGATAGATAAGGAAGCGCGTGTCCTCGCCATCTGTGAAAGAACAAAGTAGAAATTCAATTAGCATTGAGAAACAAAATCGCACGACAAGAAAGAACAAATGTGAAATTTTCCTAACTCTATAGCCTCTGGGGATAAATACAGACGTCTCCGTACCGATCCCTCAGACTCTACTGAGCTTATCCGTGAGTTATGAGACCTCTATAACCTTAAGCTCTGATTACAACTTGTCACGATCCGGATTTCCCACCCTCGGGAGTTGTGATGGCGCCTACTAATGAGAGCTAGGCAAGCCAACCCCTAACTACCTTTTTCATTAACAAATTACTTCTTTCGACAATTATCAGTAATATCATGAAAGCAAAGGAATTAAATAAACATGCGGAAGTATTAAGTTAAAGAAACTGAACAGTAGTACGGAAATCAACATATGCCTCTACACAAGAACTGGTGTCACATTATTCACGAACTTCTAAGAGTACAAAATACAACCGTTTGAAAGAAAATATAAACTGTTTGTCTCGAATACGTGAGATAATAGGCTGAAATAAAAGATAGAGGAGACGACGGGCCTGCGGACGCATGCAATGCTACCTCGGTGTCTTGCTAGTCTGAGTGCTAACTCCCGCTCTACTGCTGTTGTCCGAAACATGGATTTATGCAAAAGAGCACAGAGTGTAGTATCAGCACAACCGACCCCATGTGCTGGTAAGTGCCTAGCCTAACCTAGGCAAAGTAGTGACGAGGCTAGGACCAGACTACCAAATAACTTGTGCAGTTGAAATATATAAATATGTACAACGGAAAAGAAATACAGGAATTAACCAGTCAATGTGGGAAGGGGAAACATGCTATGGGGAGGCAACAGTTGCAATTAGAAATCCTCAATAAAAGAAGGAAACATTGAAGTCTGAATATCAACAAGTATCAAAAGTCAACAGTTTGCACGACATCACCTTTCGTGCTTTTACTCCCGTTCTTACGAACTCAATCATATCATAATCATGTGCACGACATCACCCTTCGTGCTTTTACTCTCTTTCCTCACAATAAAATCAATGGATATCGGTACGGAATGGTACATCATACGGCACGACATCACCCTTCGTGCTTTACTCTCTTTCCTTACAATAGAAAACAATGCACGGCATCACCCTTCGTGCTTTATCACTCTTCCTCACCCAAACAACAATCACAAATAAAGGGCAAGGAAGTAAACAAAATAATAATAGAGATCCTGGCAAGGGAGATAATCAATAAAGCAACAATTACCCGACAAGAGTACATTTTAATAATCCTTTCTCTTTCTTTCACTTTCATTTCATCACTTACTCGATCACTTGAGCCATCGCTCCAAAGGGTTCAATTATCTCATATAATTTCTTAATTCGTATTATAACTTGAGCCAATGCTCCTCGAAATTTTAATATCGCAATTTCTTTCACATGCTCCTTACAACATATAGAAATCATCATTGAGCATGGAAGATACAACAAAATTAGAATATTCACAATATAAAGACTCATGGTCATGCTAGACACCAACGTATAGATACTCGTCACCATGCCTATACGTCGTACTCGACAAATAGCAAGTAGCAAATAAGACTCAACTCCTATTCCCTCAAGCTAAGGTTAGACCAAACACTTACCTCGCTTTGCAACCAATTCAAAATTCCAACAAGCCTTTGCCTCGCGAATTCGTCCGAAGCTTCAAATCTAGTCATAATAATTCAATATTCTCAATATAAATCGTACGAATTAATTCCATATGAATTTACACATTTTCCAAATTAAAATCCAAAATTTAGCTCAAAATTGCCCGTGGGGCCCACATCTCGGAATCTGACAAAACTCATAAAATCCGCCAATCCATTTCGGTACGAGTTCAACCATACAAAAATTATCGAATTCCGATATCAAATGGACCTTCAAATCCTAAATTTTCATTTTTGGAAAGTTTTACAAAAACTTAAATTTTTTTCATCAAAATCCGAAATAAACGATGAATATTGATATAGATTTATGAAATTAATCACTTCCAGATATAGAACACTTACCCAAGTCGAAATCGTGAAAAACCCCTTTGGAATCGCCCAAATCCGTGCTTGAATGACCAAAAATGGACAAATTTTGGACCCCTTCGAATTATACACTGTCCAGGGGTATTATAGCGAGTTTTACTAGCGCGGTCGCGCATCTGGCCACGCTACGGCCGCGCTCACAGGCAGAAACATTTCGAATATGCATGGTCGCGCATTTGGCCGCGCACCTGGGCGCGCATATGACACATGTCCGGTAAAATAGTCATAACTTTCTGTATTACCCTCCAAATGACAAACGGTTTGATGTTCTGGAAACTAGACTCATAGAGCTTTAATTTGTTAGGTTGTGCCCCACACAAATCATTATATATATGTAGATATGCTCGTCCAAAGTGAGGTCTTGTGCGTACTCCTTTGCAACTTTAGTCTATTATAAAATTTTCCAACTTGGCTTAGACTTAGGACTTTCCTTAGACCCCATATCTCTTCTAATATGCCCCGTACACCTATTATCATATCTAATTGGTATCCATCATATTAATAGTCCTCGAATAAGAAGTAGAGTCGACCCCCAGACCCTTAGCATAACCTATCTCTTTTCTCACACATCTCTAACTCCCAAATTTTGACTAACTCCCAAGTTTTTCAAAAATTTCGCCAGAGTTTCCTTTGTAACTTGGCCTATCCACCTGTCGGAGAATCCCAGAAACCAATCCTAACAACATATATATAATCCAATCAACGTAACCCAACATAAAAATAATACCAACGTTGGTCTCATAAGTAATCTGTTGCTAGAAAAGAAAGGCCATATACATCAACTATTGAAGTGATACTCAACTCATAGCAGGCAAGTTCACGACATTTTCACGAAACATATAAATAAATATTTAAATTAAAGATGACATTATTGGGTCATCACAATATCGAATATAGCTTATATATATAATATATATATACTTACACTATACTATGTACTAAGTATCAGTGCATTAGCTTATATATATTGAATATAGCTTATATATATATATTTACATATTTGACACGGCGCGCAGCCCAGTCCATACAAGTATTTGCTGCGGCGTGCAGTCCGATCCAATATATGTATTTGCATATTTGTTGCGGTACGCAGCCCAGTCCATATAAGTATTTGATGCGGCGTGAAGCCCGATCCAATATCATATATAATATCCTCACTATTGGGTCCTTAACCCCTCTCAGTCATTATAATCACAGCCTCTCGGGCACAATAATATAAGGTAGGGATCTCAGCCCACATATTTCTCTCATTTATGGTTAACATTTCATAACCCGGTTCATATCATTTTTAAACAATTAGAAACATGACTGAGGATATGATTTTTAGCAAATAAGTGAGGAAAACCAGTCAAAAATCCCATAAGGGTTCTACAGGTCGGCACAAGGCCCCAAACATGGCAACTAGCCCAAGTCAGGATGACAATGCATAAGTCTCAGTCAAAATGTAGTGAAAATATCAATTGGGATGGACCAAGTCACAATTCCCAGTAGCAATGAACCCCACGCTCATCACGCAGCGTGTATCTCATCTCAGTATAGCACTACGTTGTGCAAAATCCGGGGTTTCAAACCCTCAGGACATCATTTAAAATCATTACTCACCTCAAACCGGCCAAAGCTCTAGCTCGCTATGCCCTTGCCTCTCAAATCGGCCTCCTCGCACGTCGAATCTGACCAAAACCAGAACGAATACGTCACACTATGCTAAGGGACCAAAACCCAACTGAAAACAATCAAAAAGATATCAAAAATCCCGAAATTAGCAAAACCCGAGACCCGGACCCACTTCTCGAAATTCAGAAATTTTTACATCAACAGGTTCCTTATCTCCCCACGAGTTCATACATTCCAAAAGTTCTCAAATCCGACCCCAAATGGTCCTCCAAATTCCCAATCAAAATTTCAAGCCCTATTTCTTCCATTTCTAGCAAGAATTCAATGATTTTCTAGGTGGATTTCATAATATAAACGAGTTTTAGGTCCGAAATTCTTACCTCCAAATATTTCTCCTTGAATCCCTCTTCAATCTCCTTCAAAAAGCTCTCAAAATGATCAAATATGGCTGATAAATGGACCCAAATCGCGGACAAGAAGACTTAAAAACATTCTGCCCAGGCTTCATCGAGGTGTACCTTGCGCTGTGCAGGTTGTACATCCTCTTACCATTTTTCCTGCTGTACACCTTCTGTTAAAATACCTATAACTCCTTGTGAAAATATCCAAATGACAAACGGTTTAAATATTTAAAAACTAAACTCAAATATCTTTCATTTAATAGGTTGTACACTATATAAATCTTTATATATTTCGAGATATGAGCTTCTAAAGTGCATCAGAAAATTCTATCAAAACTGATCCACCAGCCATATTCGATTCATCATAACTTTCTGATAGAATATCCAAATCATGAATGGTTTAACTTTCTGGAAATAAGAATACAATACCTACAACTTTCTTGTCTTGCACTTTTTCTTATACCTTATATATTTAAAGATATGAGCTTCCAAACTGGACTCCTTGCACCAGAAATTTTCTGGTGCACAACTGAAGCTAAACAAAAATCTGCAACTTTTCCAAAGATGAAATAGTCCGTTTAACCACCCGAAACTCACCCGAGGCCACTGGGACCTCTACCAAAAGCACCAACACATCCTAAACATCATCCAAAACACGCATTCGATCAAAACACCTCAATTAACACCAAAACCATCAAATTACATCGAATTCAAGCCTAAGTTCTTCTAAAACTTCCAAAACACGCATTCGATCAAAAACCCAACCAAACTACGTCCGAATGACCTAAAATTTTACACACATATCCCAAATCACCTAACGAAGCTACAAAAACTCTCAGAATTCCATTCCGACTCCCGGATCAAAATCTCGCCTATCAACCGGAAATCGCCAAAATACTAACTTCGCCAATTCAAGCCAAATTCTACACCGGACCTCCAAAACCTCTTCCGATCACACTCCTAAGTCACAAATCACCTCCCAGAGCTAACCGAACCATCAAAATTCACATCCGAGCCCTCTAACTCATAAGTCAACGTCCGGTTGACTTTTCCAACTTAAGCCTTCTTAAAAGAGACTAAGTGTCTCATTTCCTGCCAAAACCACTCCAAATCAACTCGATCACACAAGATACGGATAACGAAGCATGAAGAAATAGAAAATGGGGCGGTAACTCATGAGACGATGGGTCGGGTCGTCACATCCTCCCCAACTTAAACAAACGCTCGTCCTCGAGCGAGTCAAGAAACATACCTGAAGCCTCAAACAGGTGAGGATGTCTGCTCCGCATCTCCCGCTCGGTCTCCCAAGTAGCTTCCTTCACGGGCAGACCTCTCCACTGGACTTTTATCGAAGATATATCCTTTGACCTCAATTTCCGAACCTGACGACCCAAAATAGCCACTGGCTCCACATCAAAGGTCAAATCATCATCCAACTGAACCGTGCTGAAATCCAAAACATGGGACGGGTCCCCAACATACTTCCAGAGCATAGAAACATTAAATACCGGATGCACACTCGACAAGCTGGGTGGCAAAGCAAGCATATAAGCCACCTCCCCAATCCTCTTAAGTACCTCAAAAGGTCCAATGAATCGTGGACTCAACTTTCCTTTATTTCCAAATCTCATAACACCCTTCATGGGCGAAACCTTCAGCAAGACCTTCTCACCAACCATGTAGGATACATCTCGAACCTTTCGGTCTGCATAACTCTTCTGGCGCGACTGTGCTGTACGAAGCCTTTCCTGAATCACCTTCACCTTCTCTAAGGCATCCTAAACCAAATCTATCTCAATAGCCTAGCCTCGCCGGGCTCAAATCAACCAACTGGAGATTTACACCGCCTCCCATACAAAGCCTCTTACGGAGCCATCTGAATACTCAACTGGTAGCTGTTATTGTAGGCAAACTCTGCAAACGGCAAAAACTCATCCTATGAACCTCCAAAATCGATGACACAAGCACGCAACATGTCCTCCAATATCTGAATAGTACGCTCGGATTGTCCGTCCGTCTGAGGATGAAACGCTGTGCTCAACTCCACCTGAGTACCCAACTCTCTCTGAACGGCTCTCCAAAACTGTAAAGCAAACTGAGTACCTCTATATGAGATGATGGAAGCTGGAACACCATGCAATCGAACAATCTCCCAAATATAAATCCCTGCCAACCACTCTGAAGAATAGGTAGTACATACAGGAATGAAGTGCGCGGACTTGGTCAGCCGATCCACAATCACCCAAATAGCATTAAGTTTCTTCGAAGTCCGTGTAAAGTCCAACAACAAAGTCCATAGTAATCATCTCCCACTTCCACTCGGGAATAACCATCTGCTGAAGTAAGACACCCGGTCTCTGATGCTCATATTTCACCTGCTGACAATTGAGACACTGAGCTACAAATCCCACAATATCTTTCTTCATTCTTCTCCACCAATAGTGCTGCCTCAAATCTTGATACATCTTCGTAGTACCCAGATAAATAGAATACTGCGAGCTGTGGGCCTCATCCAAAATCAATTCTCTAAGCCTATCCACATTGGGCACACAAATCCGGCACTGCATCCGCAACACACCATCATCACCGATGGTCACATCTCTGGCATCATCATGCTGAACTCCGTCCTTAAGGACAAGCAAGTGCAGATCATCATACTGGTGCTCTCTGATGCGATCATATAAGGAAGACCGAGAAACCACGCAAGCCAACACCCGACGGGGCTCCGAAATATCTAGTCTCAAAAACCGATTGGCCAAAGCCTGAACATCAATTGCAAATGGTCTCTCCTCAACTGGAATGTACGCCAAACTCCCCATACTTACTGCCTTTCGGCTCAAAGCATCGGCCACTACATTGGCCTTTCTCGGATGATAAAGAATTGTAATATCATAATCCTTAAGCAACTCTAGCCATCTCCGCTACCTCAAATTAAGATCCTTCTGCTTGAACAAATGCTGAAGACTGCGATGATCCGTGAATACTTCACAAGATACGCCATACAAATAGTGCCTCCAAATTTTCAATGCATGAACTATGGCAGCCAACTCCAAATCATGAACAAGGTAGTTCTTCTCATGGGGTTTCAACTGACGAGAAGCATAAGCAATCAATCTACCCTCCTGCATCAATACACATCCAATCCCACCTCTTGAAGCATCACAATATACGGTGTATGAACCTGAAGCTGATGGCAAAACCAACACTAGAGCTGTGGTCAAAGCTGTCTTGAGCTTCTGAAAGCTCTCCTCACACTCATCCGACCATACAAATGGTGCACCATTCTGAGTCAACTTGGTCAAGGGCAATACAATGGATGAAAATCCCTGAACAAACCGGCGATAATATCCTGCTAACCTAAGAAATCTATGAATCTCTGTGACTGAGGATGGTCTAGGCCAACTCTGAACCGCCTCTATCTTCTTTGGATCAACCTAGATACCCTCGCTGGACACTATATGTCCCAAGAATGCCACTGAACCGAGCCAGAACTCACACTTGGAGAACTTCGCATAAAGCTTCTCCTCCCTCAATCTTTGCAACACTACACGCAAATGCTCTGCGTGCTCCTCCTGACTACGCGAGTACACCAGAATATCATCAATGAATACAATAACGAATGAATCCAAATAAGGCTGAAATACACTGTTCATCAAATGCATAAACGCTGCTGGGGCATTGGTCAGCCCGAAAGATATGACAAAAAACTCATAGTGACCATATCTAGTCCTGAAAGCAGTCTTAGGAATATCTGAATCCCTGATCTTCAACTGGTGATAGCCCGAACGGAGATCAATCTTGGAGAACACATTCGCTCCCTGAAGCTGATCAAATAAGTCATCAATGCGAGGCAAATGATACTTGTTTTTCACTGTTACTTTATTCAATTTCATGTAATCAATGCACATTCTCATTGTGCCATCTTTCTTTTTCACAAATAAAACTGGCGCACCCTAAGGTGACACACTAGGCCGAATGAACCCCTTATATAGGAGTTCCTGAAGCTGCTCATTCAACTCTTTCAATTCTGATGGTGCCATACGATATGTTGGAATGGAAATGGGCTGAGTGCCCGGCACCAGGTCAATACCAAAATCAATATCCCTGTCCAGTGGCATGCCCGACAGTTCTGCAGGAAATACATCGGAAAAATCCCTCACAACTGGGACAGAATCAATACTAGGAGTCTCAGCTCCAACATCTCGCACAAAAGCTAGATATGACAGACAACCCTTCCCAACCATACACTGGGCTTTCAAGAAAGAAATCACTCTGCTAGGAACATAATCAGTCACACCACGCCACTCGATCCACGGTACACCCGGCATAGCCAAAGTAACTGTCTTAGCATGACAGTCCAGAATAGCATGACACGAAGATTACCAATCCATGCCCAAAATAACATCAAAGTCCACCATGCTTAATAGAAATAGATCAACTCGGGTCTCCAGACCCCCAATAGTCACAACACATGACCGGTACACACGGTCCACAACAACAGTATTGCCCACTAGGGTAGATACGTGAACATGTAAAGAAAGAAACTCCTGGGGCGTACCCAAATAATGAGAAAAATATGAGGACACATAAGAATAGGTGGAACCGGGATCAAATAATACAGCAGCATCTCTGTGGCAGACTAAGACAATATCTGTGATGACAACATCTGAAGCAATGGCATCTGTCCGGCCTGGAATAGCATAGAAACGGGCCTGGCCACCGCCTGATCGACCTCCCCTCTGGGGCGACCCCTGACTGCCTGACCTCCACCCCTAGCTGGCTGGGCGGGTGGTGAAATAACTGGAGCGGAAGTTGAAGGCTGACCCCTCTACTGATACTGAACATCATGAAGTTGAGGACACTGTCTCCTCATATGCACAAACTCTACGCACTCGTAACAACTACCCGGTGCTGGAGGTAGGGACTGAAGGGAACCTCTAGCACTAGAATGACCAGTAGAATGACCTGCCACAGAAGAACCCTGTACTGATGGAGAATGAGATGAACTCTGAGCTGGGAGGGCACTTAGTGAAGGCTGACCCTGCTGAGAACCATGATAACCACGACCTGAAGATCCCCCACGATACTCTGGATGGGCCGACTGAGCGGGCTTGAAAGAATGGCCTCTACCATGCTGGAACTGGCCCATAGATGGAGCACCACTGAAACTACCAGAACCTCGAGGCCTCTTGGCCTCCCTCTCCTTTCTATCCTGCCGGCGAGCCGTCTCAATCTCCTGAGCAGTATCAACCACCTCCTCAAATGAAACACCCAAAACTCTCTCTCTAGTCATCAAGATACGGAGATGGTAATTAAGGCCATCAACAAATCTCCTGATCCGCTCACGATCGGTCGAAACCATCTAACTAGCATGACGAGCCAACTCAGAAAACTTTGCCTCATACTGAGACACAGTCATATCTCCCTGCTTTAGCCACTCAAACTGCCTACGCAGATCCTCCCTGCGGGACTGCGGTACATACCTCTCCAAGAAGAGAATGGAGAACTCCTGTCAAGTAAGAGGCGCTGCACCAACCGGCCTACGCCTCTCATATGCCTCCCACCAAGTGAAGGCAACCCCAGTAAATTGAAAATTAGTAAATGCCACACCACTAGTCTCAAGTATCCATGTTGTACGGAGCATCCGCTGACACTTGTCAAGAAAACCCTGGGCATCCTCGCCCTCAGCAATACTGAATGACGGAGGCTGGAGCCTGCCAAGCCTCTCAAGACGGCGCTGCTCATCATCTGGCATAACTGGTACTACAAACTCCCGAGCTGGTGCAACCGGCTGAGCTGGAGGTGCCTCCGGGGTCTACAATCCCTGTACCACCTGCTCAGGTGTGCGAGCGGCGGGGGTCTGGTTGCCTCCCCCGGCCTGTGAAGTAGTCGCTGCTGTGGTAGCTGAAACTGCCTGAGCTAGGCCAGTATAAACTGTCAGGATCTAAGCCAAGGTCTCCTGTAGACCCGGAATCATAATAGGCACTGCCGGTGCCTGGACTGGAACTGGGGCAACTAGTGGATCAATAGGTGCTCCCTCGCTACCCTGCCTCTGCCACGACCACGACCGCGTCCACGACCTCTGGTGGCCTCAGTGGGTGGCACTGGTGGTCGTCCACCTTATCCAGTAGCACGAGTCCTCGCCATCTGCGAGAGAATAGGATAACAGAAGTTTAGTTCTCGGATCAACCAAAGTCGAACGAGAAGAATTTTGAAGAATATGAAGTTTTTCCTAAAGGTTCTGCAGCCTCTCGAGGATAAATATAGACGTCTCCGTACCGATCTGCGAGACTCTACTAAACCGGCTCAGGACTCGCGAGACCAATATAATCTAGGCTTTGATACCAACTTGTCACGACCCCAATCCCAGTCGTGATGGCGCCCAACACGATGCTAGGCAAGCCCGACCAATTACCACTCACAATCCCTTCTTATTAGAATTCATTACCAATTTTCAGAAATAGATACCAATTTAATATAAGTAGAAGTCTAAAATAAAATATTGAAATATGTCGAAGGCCATAATGAAATCTCTACAAATGCCCAATGATCTGGTGTCACAAGTCTGAGCCTCTAATACAAGGTTTCAACAGCCTAATGCAGAAATATGTCTAAAATATGGAATAGTAAAGAAAAATAGAGGGAGAAATCGGGCCTGCGGACGCCATGCAGCTACCTCGATAACTCCGATGAAAAACTGTACGGAAGGAAAGCTCGCTCTACACCTCAGGGACACCTGTACCTGCACGCACGATGCATGCAGTAATGTGAGTACTCCGACCCAGTGAGTAATAACAATAAATAATGGCTGACGGTATGAAATCACGTAAAGGCACTAAGCAGTTCTATATTAAAGCAGTAAAACCATTTAAAGAGCAAGTAGTAAAGAAAATTGAATGAAACTCTTTGAACCAGGTAAAAACAGGTAATTTGACAGGCATTAATCCAGTATAAATTCGCTCCTCAAGCATTTCTGTTCATTTACTTATTTCTTACCCTCAATACTCAATTCATATACTTCGCACAATAACCGAAATCGAAACATATATATATACCGCTGCGGCGTACAGCCCGATCCGTATATCGCTATGGAACACAACCCGATCCATAATAATAATAGTCACTGCGCTCACTGGGGGTGTGCAGACTCCGAAGGGGCTCCTACAGCCCAAGCGCTATATTGCTGCGGCGTGCAACCCGATCCATATATATATATATATATATATATATATATATATATATATATATATATATATATATTTACATATTTGTTGCGGTGCGCAGCCCGGTCCATATAAGTATTTGCTACGGCGTGCAGCCCGATCCAATATATGTATTTGCATATTTGCTGCGACGCGCAGCCCGGTCCATATAAGTATTTGCTGCGGCGTGTAGCCCGATCCAATATATGTATTTGCTGCCGCGTGCAGCCCGATCCAATATCATATATAATATCCTCACTATTGGGTCCTCAACCCCTCTCAGTCATTATAATCACAGCCTCTCGGGCACAATAATATAAGGTAGGGATCTCAGCCCACAAATTTCTCTCATTTATGGTTAACATTTCATAACCCGGTTCATATCATTTTTAAACAATTAGAAACATGACTGAGGATATGATTTTTAGCAAATAAGTGAGGAAAACCAGTCAAAAATTCCATAAGTGTTCTACAGGTCGGCACAAGGCCCCAAACATGGCAACTAGCCCAAGTCAGGATGACAATGCATAAGTCTCAGTCAAAATGTAGTGAAAATATCAATTGGGATGGACCAAGTCACAATCCCCAGTAGCAATGAACCCCACGCTCATCACGCATCGTGCATCTCATCTCAGTATAGCACTACGTTGTGCAAAATCCGGGGTTTCAAACCCTCAGGACATCATTTAAAATCATTACTCACCTCAAATCGGCCAAAGCTCTAGTTCGCTATGCCCTTGCCTCTCAAATCGGGCTCCTCGCACGTCAAATCTGACCAAAACCAGAACTAATACATCACACTATGCTAAGGGAACAAAACCCAACCGAAAACAATCAAAAAAATATCAAAAATCCCAAAATTAGCAAAAACCGAGCCCCGGGCCCATTTCTCGAAATTCAGAAATTTTTACATCAATGAGTTCCTTATCTCCCCACGAGTTCATACATACAAAAGTTCTCAATTCTGACCCCAAATGGTCCTCCAAATCCCCAATCAAAATCTCAAAATCCCAAGCCCTATTTCTTCCATTTCTAGCAAGAATTCAATGATTTTCTAGGTGGATTTCATAACATAAACGAGTTTTAGGTCCAAAATTCTTACCTCCAAACATTTCTCCTTGAATCCCTCTTCAATCTCCTTCAAAAAGCTCTCAAAATGATCAACTATGGCTGAAAAATGGACCCAAATCGCGGACAAGAGGACTTAAATACATTCTGCCCAGGCTTCATCGAGGTGTACCTTGCACTGTGCAGGTTGTACATCCTCTTACCATTTTTCCCGCTGTACACCTTCTGTTAAAATGCCTATAACTCCTTGTCGAAATATCCAAATGACAAACGGTTTAAATATTTAAAAACTAGACTCAAAGATCTTTCATTTGATAGGTTGTACACCATATAACTCTTTATATATTCCGAGATTTGAGCTTCTAAAGTGTATCAGAAAATTCTGTCAAAACTGATCCACCAGCCATATTCGATTCATCATAACTTTCTGATAGAATATCCAAATCATGAATGGTTTAACTTTCTGGAGACTAGAATGCAAGGGCTCAACTTTCATGTTTTGCACTTTTTCTGATACCTTATATATTTCAGTATATGAGTTTCCAAACTGGACTCCTCGCACCAGAAATTTTCTGGTGCACAGCTGAAGCTAAACAAAAATCTGTAACTTTTCCAAAGATGAAATAGTCTGTTTAACCACCCGAAATTCACCCAAGGCCACTGGGACCTCAACTAAAAGCACCAATACATCCTAAAACATCATCCAAACTTGTTCCAATCATCAAAACACCTCAATTAACACCAAAACCATCAAATTACATCGAATTCAAGCCTAAGTTCTTCTAAAACTTCCAAAACACGCATTCGATCAAAAACCCAACTACACCACGTCCGAATGACCTGAAATTTTGCACACATATCCCAAATCACCTAATGAAGCTACAACAACTCTTGGAATTCCATTCCGACTCCTGGATCAAAATCTCGCCTACAACAACAACAACAACAACGACCCAGTATAATCCCACAAGTGGGGTCTGGGGAGGGTAATATGTACGCAGACCTTACCCCTACCCCGAAGGGTAGAGAGGCTGTTTCCAGGAGACCCTCGGCTCAAAAAAGCAATAGGAGATGATATATTAGTACCATAAAAATGCATAATAAAAATAACAACAATATATAAGAGATATGAAATACAGAATATGAAATACGAAATACGAAATAGATGGATGGTATAGTACAACTAGAAGGTAAAGCCCTGCATCAATAGACGACCAATGACATTCCTAATCTAACTCCTAACTGGATAGTCTCACTCTATTGTGCTGCAGAAATATTCACACTCTCCCCTAACCTACAACCTTAATGCTCGACCTCCATAATTCCCTATCAAGGGCCATGTCCTCAGTAATCCTAAGTCGCGCCATGTCCTGTCTGATCACCTCTCCCCAATACTTCTTAGGTCTTCCTCTACCTCTCCGCGTGCCCACTACAGCCAGTCGCTCACACCTCCTCACCGGTGCATCAGTGCTCCTCCTCTGAATGTGCCCGAACCATCTGAGTCTTACTTCCCGCATCTTGTCCTCCATGGGGGCCACACCCACCTTCTCTCGAATATCTTCATTCCTAATCTTATCCATCCTTGTATGCCCGCACATCCACCTCAACATCCTCATCTCTGCTACTTTCATCTTCTGGATGTGTGAGTTCTTTACCGGCCAACATTCAGTTCCATATAACATGGCAGGCCTAACCACTGCTCTATAAAACTTACCTTTTAGTAACGGTGGCACTTTCTTGTCACACAAGACTCCCGACGCTAACCTCCACTTCATCCACCCCACCCCTATACGGTGTGTGACATCCTCGTCATTCTCCCCAATCCCCTGAATAACCGATCCAAGGTACTCATCCAAGGATCAAAATCTCGCCTATCAACCGGAAATCGTCAAAATACTAACTTCGCCAATTCAAGCCAAATTCTACACCGAACCTCCAAAACCACTTCCGATCACACTCCTAAGTCACAAATCACCCCCCGAAGCTAACCAAACCATCAAAATTCATATCCGAGCCCTTTAACTCATAAGTCTACGTCCGGTTGACTTTTCCAACTTAAGCCTTCTTAAAAGAGACTAAGTGTCTCATTTCCTACCAAAACCACTCCAAATCAACTCGATCACACAAGATACGGATAACGAAGCATGAAGAAACAGAAAATAGGGAAAACGGGGCGGTAACTCATGAGACGACGGGCCGGGTCGTCACAACTATGTACTAAGCATCAGTGCATTAGCTTATATATATAGAATATAGCTTATATATATATATATATATACTTACACTATACTATATACTAAGTATCAGTGCATTAGCTTATATATATTGAATATAGCTTTTATATATATATATATATATATATATATATATATACTTACATTATACTACGTACTAAGTATCAGTGCATTAGCTTATATATATATATATATAATATACTTACACTATACTATGTACTAAGTATCAGTGCATTAGCTTATATATATATCGAATATAGCTTATATATAATATATATACTTACACTATACTATGTACTAAGTATCAGTGCATTAGCTTATATATATTCGATATGTATATAGTAGAAATTTAGGATTTTAATTCAATTTAAGATATATATATATATATATAGCTTATTTTAAATTGTAATTTTTCTTAGAATTAGTGACCAAGGTTGGTCGCTATTCTGGTCAAACGGTCAGAAAATTGCGACCAACTTTGGTCGCTATTTTGGTCAAAATAGTCAATACTTATTTGGCTACCAATTGGTCGCTATTTGTAAAACAGGTCTCCAAAACCGGGTTTCCCCTCCTATTCTTGAAAAAACAATTCCCCAAAATCTCTCTTTTCTCTCTCAAACTCAACACCCCCCCTTCCGACTCCCAGCAGTAGCGGTGCCACCCCCTCCGACTCCCAGCAGCAGCGGCGCCACCCACCGCCAGCGACCTCCATTCCCAAAGTAGGTTTCTCTCTCCTTTATTTGTTTTTTTCGAAATACACTGATTTTGTTTACTTTTTCCATGTTAGGGTTCAAAGTTATATATTATTTGTTCAACCATGTTAGGGTTCAAAGTTACTTTCTCCATGTTAGGGTTCAAAGTTATATATTATTTGCAATCTTAGGGTTCTTATTAATAAATTTAGTCCAAAATAAGTGATTTTACCTACTAATTTGGGGAAGAAATTGTTTGAAGAGAAGAAACCCTAAGAGTTGAACCTTTAGGATATGAATTGAACCTTTAGGATATGAATTGAAATTTTGGTTTATGTATTGCAATTTTAGTTTATAAATTGAAATTTTAGGATATGACTTGAACCTTTGTAGATATGAGTTGAAACTTTAGGAGATGAATTAAACCTTTAGGATATGAATTGAAATTTTGGTTTATGTATTGGAATTTTAGATTATAAATTGAAATTTTAGGATATGACTTGAACTTTTGTGGATATGAGTTGAACCTTTAGGATATGAATTGAAATTTTGGTTTATATATTGGAATTTTAGGATATAAATTGAACTTTTGTGGATATGAGTTGAACCTTTAGGATATGAATTGAAATTTTGGTTTATTAATTGGAATTATAGTTTATAAATTGAAATTTTAGGATATGACTTGGAATTTTGTGGATATGAGTTGAACCTTTAGGATATGAATTGAAATTTTGGTTTATATATTGGAATTTTAGTTTATAAATTGAAATTTTAGGATATGACTAGAACTTTTGTGGATATGAGTTGAACCTTTAGAATATGAATTGAACCTTTAGGATATGAATTGAAATTTTGGTTTATGTATTGGAATTTTAGATTATAAATTGAAATTTTAGGATATGACTTAAACTTTTGTGGATATGAGTTGAACCTTTAGGATATGAATTGAAATTTTGGTTTATATATTGGAATTTTAGTTTATAAATTGAAATTTTAGGATATGACTTGAACTTTTGTGGATATGGATTGAATCTTTATGATATGAATTGAACCTTTAGGATATGAATTGAATTTTTGGTTTATGTATTGGAATTTTAGATTATAAATTGCAATTTTAGGATATGCTTGAACTTTTGTGGATATGAGTTGAACCTTTAGGATATGAATTGAAATTTTGGTTTATATATTGGAATTTTAGTTTATAAATTGAAATTTTAGGATATGACTTGAAATTTTTTGAATATGAGTTGAACCTTTAGGATATGAATTGAACCTTTAGGATATGAATTGAAATTTTGGTTTATTTATTTGAATTTTAGATTATAAATTGAAATTTTAGGATATGACTTGAACCTTTTGTGGATATGAGTTGAACCTTTAGGATATGAATTGAAATTTTGGTTTATATATTGGAATATTAGTTTATAAATTGAAATTTTAGGATATGACTTGAACTTTTATGGATATGAGTTGAACCTTTAGGATATGAATTGAACCTTTAGGATATGAATTGAAATTTTGGTTTATGTATTGGAATTTTAGATTATAAATTGAAATTTTAGGATATTACTTGAACTTTTGTGGATATGAGTTGAACCTTTAGGATATGAATTGAAATTTTGGTTTATATATTGGAATTTTAGTTTATAAATTGAAATTTTAGGATATGACTTGAACTTTTGTGGATATGAGTTGAACCTTTATTATATGAATTGAAATTTTGGTTTATATATTGGAATTTTAGTTTATAAATTAAAATTTTAGGATATGACTTGAACTTTTGTGGATATGAGTTGAACCTTTAGGATATGAATTGAAATTTTGGTTTATTTATTGAAATTTTAGTTTATAAATTGAAATTGTAGGATATGACTTGAACTTTTGTGGATATGAGTTGAACCTTTAGGATATGAATTGAATCTTTAGGATATGAATTGAAATTTTGGTTTATTTATTGAAATTTTAGTTTATAAATTGAATTTTTAGGATATTACTTGAAATTTTTAGGATATGACTTGAACTTTTGTGGATATGAGTTGAACCTTTAGGATATGAATTGAAATTTTGGTTTATGTATTGGAATTTTAGATTGCGGGAGGATTTTGTAGAAGGGGTTGATGACTTTATTAGACATGCAATGGAACTTCCACCAAGAATAACTAAGACACGGTACCCGGTAGAGTGTGCCTTTAATTGTTCTTCTTATTAGCGACAATGATGATGAGAAGGCAATGACATGTGTTTCAAATAGTGATGGTGTAGGTAGGAATTTAACATTTCCTAAGTAGATAAAAGAAGAGGTTATAGAGGAATTATTCTACTTCATTTTCCAAGAGGAAAAGAAGTTTAATTGAGAGTGACAAGGTTGATGGTGATGGAATGTTTTCCGTTGGTCGTGGTAGTTCCCATAAAACGGGGATCATAGGACTCTATGATGACAAAGACGAAAGGAAGTTTTATTCTCAACTTTCTTCCAAGTCTGATCCGTAAAAGCTTAATGGAATTGGTGATATTTATTCGGATTCAGACAATGATTTGAGTGACAAAAGCATGGAAATGCTAATAAAAAGAATTAAAGGTAAAACATTTTTCTTGGAAGAGTAGGATGCTTCACATTCATGCAGAGTTCAACATCTTTCTCTACCAAGAAAAAAGTTTTACCTTTAATTCTTTTTATTAGCATTTCCATACTTTTGTCAGTCAATTCATTGTCTGAATCCAAAGAAAGCTTGTACGGATCAGACTTGGAAGAAAGTTGAGAATAAAATTTCCTTTCGTCTTTGTCATCATAGAGTCTTATGATCCCCGTTTTATGGGAACTGCCACGACCAATGGAAAACATTCCATCACCATCAACCTTGTCACTCTCAATTAAACTTCTTTTCCTCTTGGAAAATAAAGTAGAGAATAACTCTATAACCTCTTTTATCTACTTAGAAAATGTTAAATTCCTACCTACACCATCACTATTTGAAACACATGCCATTGCCTTCTCATCGTCATTGTCGCTAATGAGAACAACAATTGATCAAAGACACACCCTGTCAGGTACTGTATCCAAGTTATTCTCTATATCCAAGTTCATCCCAAGTAATAGTACCACGAGGATAATCACCAAAGCCACCAGACAGGTTTATGATGCCAATGAAGCAAGATAAGCTATTCAATGAAACTCGTATTGTAAAGAAGAATAAAGAGACTGATTCAGAAAGGTGGGTCGAGGATTCTGAAACTCGTAGTGTTAGTTCTATTGAACTTTATACTTTGTTGCTTTTAATTATTATTGTTGGCATAAAATACCTGCTTAGGATTTTTGGTAAGCTGCCAGGTGGTGTAGCTACCAAAACAGGCGGTTTCTGCCAAAATATACCAAGAAAAGCGACCAACTTTGGTCTCTAGTTGGTCGCTTTTCACTTTAAAAAAAACAATTTTCTGGGCAATAGCGACCAACCTTGGTCGCTATTTAACCCAGATTTCTCAAAAGCGACCAACTTTGGTCGCTATTCCATTTAAAAAAAATAATTTCTGGAAATATGGCGACCAAAGTTGGTCGCTTATAATTAAAAAAAAATAATTATTGCAGTTGGCGACAAATTTTGGTCGCTCATTTTAAAAAAAATTATAAAAATTAATAATAAAGCGACCAACTTTGATCTCTATTTTCCAGATTTTAAAATATAATATTTTCTTTCACACCAAAATTGGTCGCTTTTTTATGATTAATAATAAATAAAAAACGTATTTTACATGTGGAGACCAACGTTGGTCGCCAAATTTATATTATTAAAATAATATAGCGACCAAATCGCTACTTTCTTTACAGGAATATTTGGTCCTTTTACCTTAGAGACCAGCTTAATATCGACCAGCCCATTTTGGTCGCTATTTGGCCAATAAGCGACCAACTTTGGTCGCTTTTTGTGGTCGCTTTTTTCGGATTTCTAGTAGTGAATTATGTTACTTTATTGCATGGAAAGATTAACTCACACCACTAGAAACCCGATGGAAGCCATCTCCTTCGTCTCAGTGCCACAACAAACCACCAAGATACCCTTTCACCACCAGGAGTGTGCATGCCTTCCCATATTACCATGAACGCCCACGACCAATGGAGTTTCTGGAAAGGATTTCAAAAAATGTGAAAGAAATGAAAATGTAAGTGTTAAATAAAAATTCAAAAGGGAGAGAAAAACCAAATTAGATGGCATTTGACGCAAATTCGATGCGGCATCTAATGTGGCGGCGTGTGTAATACACCACCAGCCTGAAGATTCATGGAGCATTCTCAGGATGATATGAATTCCACTTTGATTAAGAATAAGGGGTAAAAAAGATGTTTGTAAAGTTATAGTGTCTAATTGAGTTTTCAAAACAAGTTTAGGGGGAAACTTATGAATTATTCCAAAAACATATGAGTATTTTTGCAATACTTGTGATTTTACTCATTGAAACTATATGGGGGCTTCTAGCATTTCTTGTTCTCAAGGAAACCATAGAAAAGAAAGAATTGTTCCTCTATCCAATCTTGCTCCCTCCATGTTATTGATGTCCGAGATGGTAGCATATTAAAAAGATTTGTTGAGTATATTATTTACATCCAATACTGATATTTTATACTTCAATACCACACAAGACGGGGGTAATTTGTGTGGTGACCAATTTTTTGCTTAAACTGATTATGGAAGGACCTGGTTCTTCTAAGTGTTCCTTAACCTACTATTGCAGAAATAGTAAATACGTAAAGTAAAGAACACAAGTATTTTACGTGAAAAATACCTTACTCACAAGGTAAAGAAACCATGACCTACTTTCCAGTAGGATTTTTCCAAACTCTCCACTAAAATTACTAAGCCAAAAACTGCATTTACAAAAACTCTTTTATAAACATAGGACTAACTCTAATTCCGTTGTAGCACACAACCTCTAACTGTTGCGATAACTTCAAGTTAACTCTAACTTGAAGACTCTGAGTACCTATTATAATTGCCTCTAGATAAAGCTAAAATGTACAATATAAAATCACCTACTAGAATTGAACTAGAATAAAAGACAGACACTTGAAATTGGTTCTTCTATCTGGTTCATGTAGCTTCAGGTTTGCACACTTGAATCACACACGAACTGCTTGCAAAATTGCCTTGCTATTTTTCTCTCAATTCACGTTTAACTTCTGCTTATGAGCGTTACCTGTAAAAGAGAACAACACTGATATATATAGAGTTAGTAAATAGAGATTGACTAGAATTATGATGCTACTCTTCCTTGGTGGAAGAGTTCTAGTTGATCTCAACCTCTAACTCCTTCCCTTTATTAACCCGTGTTCTCTTTGAGTAAGGAGTCCTTCTCCTTGTCCAATATGCAACCTTTTTGATCAGGATTAGGAGATATCACTTCTGTCAAGTTAGGTTTATTTCCTTCACGTGCACCCCACATGCTTAAGTCTATCCGTAGCTGTGCTCCACTGGGATGTACCTGATTCATGTTTGAGTTCCTTTGTCAGTCTTCAAAACTAACCTTTACTTAGGCCAACAAATTCTCCCTTTTTGATGATGGCAAACTCTATACGTTTCTTACAGTTAGGCCCTACTAGAACTCATCTCAACATCAATGCAATGTTAGAAACATTTTCCACTTATCATCAAGGACCAAGTTCATTAGGTTATAAACATCACTATTCAGAATATAAAGTACAATATCTTTTCACTCTTTTGACATCATCGAAAAGTTGCATAAAAAATGTGTGATTCCCAGATTTTAAAAATTACTCATGGCCACTAGGACAACTACATTCATGGATTAATCATCAGTAATAACCTACACATTCAAACTATCAAGGAAAAATAAACAATCAACAAGAGCAAAAGCAACAAACTTCATTGATAGAGAATATGATTCTGCCACAATCCACAAAAAGAAACAAAACAGTTAAAACATGAGCAACAAAAGAAAAATCCCTAATCTGGGTTACTAAATGGTCTAGGCAAGGTTCAAGAAATCAAGGCTTAGGAAATTAAGGCTTGGAAGAACTGGGGGTTCGGGTTTTGGCTTGGAGAAGGTGCAACATGTCTTGAAGAATTACATCATTCTTCTCCTTTTTTCCTTTGTGAGCTCAGTTCTGAAAGCATCTCTCTCAGATTCTACCTCTGCCAAATGAGTCTTTAGCCTTGCTATCTCAACATCCTTTGCCCACTCTCCTACAATAGAGATATGACCTTGTTATTGATAGGTGTCTTTTTAGATGAACCAGGTTCATTGGGAATGACAGTGACCTCATAATCACAAAAAATCAGAGTATTGAATCCAAAATGGTCTTTGCTTATGGCCATATCCCACTTCTTCAGTGGCACCTTACAATGAGCAAGAATAGTAGTGAGAATGAAGCCGTACGGAGTGGCATGGGCCTTGGAACCATTGATAACCGATCTAGAAGCTTGATTATAAACCCAGGCTAGTTGATCTGTCGCCCACTATCCAGACATTGCATCATAACCAAGTCCATGTAGTTGGCAATGTGCGTTTTTTCCTGCCTAGGCAGCACACACTTGTTGATGAATTCAAACAACACCTTGTGGGATGGCTTTATTTCACTCTTATATGCAACCTTAGCCTCATTTACTTCTTTGTTATCACATAATTTCCTAATAATGGCTAGGGCAGTAGGAAGGGAATGCAGACTTGGCCATTTTTTCCTTCTGTAATCATCATAACCTTCAGAAGGTATACCAAGGATTTCACCTAACTCTTTTTCATCAAAATACAATTGAACCCCTTTCACCGGGCTGGTGACTCTTCCATCCTTGACCTCTGCATTTGCCATGAATTCTATAATCTCATTTCTGGCCAGCCTGCCATCTAACTAAAGGTCCATGTCCTTCCATCCCTGTACCTCTAGCCTTTCAAGCAGTACAACCATCCCTTCTTCCTCTAAGTCCTTCAAAAGTCTTTCCTTCAAGATAGTACGTTCGCCAAACTTGGCCAGCTTGACTTGTTCAGTTTCAGACTTATCCTCATCTTCACCAATCTAGTCTTCTTCTTCTTTAGTAATTTTAACTTATTTGGCTTTCACAACAGACCTTGTCTGTTTAGCCAAAGTAGAGGATTTAGCAAACTTGGACACAGATGAAAACTTCTTTGAGGAAGTCTTGGCTTTCTTGGGCTTAGGGGTCGAACCTCTACCTCAACAGTCACATGTTCATCTTGAAGGACCAGGTCAATCTCATCCATATCAATAGCCTCAATAGGCTCTGCCACATTTGCTTTCCCTTTGTCCATCCTTTTCTTCTTAATTTCTTCCATAGCTTTCTGCAACTCCTTCTCATTTTGCTTCAGCTTGCTCCTCGTAGCCCTTCCTTTTGGTGGAGGAGTTTCAGTAGTTTCAAAAGTAGCAACCCTCTTTTTCTTATTGACTCTTACTGTGCCAGGAGTCTTTGGAGTTCTCGTTTTCTTGGGGTTATAACTCTCACCTACTTTTTTCAGAAGATCTGCTAGCGTCTCTTCAACAGATGAACCAGGTTCATCTATATGCTTGCTAAGATTAACTATTCCTTCAGCAGCTTCCCCTGATCCACTTCCCCCTGTTTTCTTGCTACTTTCTACCACCTTATATGGCTCAGCTGTACAGATAGCCATTTTAACCATTTTAGAGGTGGGTGAAGAATCAACCACTTCTTTCCCTTTTCCCTTCTCATCACTACGCACACCCTCACTCTTTTTTTCTTTTTGTCTTTTATTTTTACCTCCTCTCCTTCTTGACTCAGGCGTTTCCACATCCACAACAGACCCAACCAAAACAAATCGATTTACTAAATTTTCAACTAGATCAGAAATTACCTTAGTAGAGGGATTTTGCACAGATGTTACCTGCTCAGAATCAGAAGACCTAGTTCCTTCCCTCTCACTCGCAGACTTGAAAGAATTATCAGAATTTTGGGAATCTTGGGCTTGACTAGCCTTTAACCGTGTGTTTAATTTCTTGGAAAGCGCACTTATAGCTATAATTTTTCAAGCAAGCATCTTTACTCACCTTCTCCTAGGTTGAGGGGTAGTGTTGGGTTGAGGAATGGTGGAGGAATCGGAGGGGGTAGGTGATGGAAGTGTACCGGGGTTATCTTGGAGGTTAGTCATTTTCTCTTGATTTTGGAAAAAATGGATGGTTTGATTTTTGGAAGAGAAAAGAAGAGAAGACAAAAAACAATTTTGACGGTTTTTGAAAATTATGGGAGAGTGGCAGTGGTGATGATGATGAATTTAAAGGAGGGGGGTAATTAATACACAACGACATCTTTTAGTAGTCAAATAGAATTCTAATTACCCTAAAATTTCTGGTTGAACAGGCGGTTAGGCTTCTTTAGAATCTAGGTATTTTAACACGGTGAAGATTCTAGTTGAAACAGAACTGGTTCAAACTTAAAAGGATAGGCTTTTGAAGTTTTTAAACATATATATGACTCTGTTCATGAATTAAATATTAGTATTTTTAATTCTACAGAGTGTAGAAAACATACCTCGTTATTCAGATGAACCAGGTTGTTCACTGAGAATCCTCTTGATCATGTCTCAATTTGGCAAAAATAGAGAAAATTTAGTAAGAGACCAGTGAGTCATATTAACACATGACACATGAGTATACTATTTACAGTATGAGACTGAGCAACGATTAATCTAGTTATTTACACAAGTTCCAGATTTTCTAACCAATTTTTTTTTTCATTGTTCATTCTGAACTGTTCCATTAGGTGATCTTAATCATCCCTAATTCTAATGTTCCTTTCAAAGTTCTCTCTACTCAGTGCTTTTGTAAAGACGTCAGCAATCTGCTTATCAGTAGCACAAAACTCTACTGTGATCAAGCTTTTCTCAAAGTTGTCCCTCAAAAAATGATGTCTAACATCTATGTACTTAGTTCTCTTAGGATGAACCGGGTTTTTTGTCATACTAATAGCACTAGTGTCATCATAAAAAATAGGGATGCAACCAACATCAATTCCAAAATCCATTAATTGCTGTTTGATCCACAACAATTGAGCACAACATGAAGCAGCAACAACATACTCAGCTTCAGCAGTAAATAAGGCCACTGAATTTTAGCTTTTAGTAGCCCATGAGACAAGACATGAACCAAGGAAGTGTGCCATACCTGAGGTGCTCTTCCTTCTACAAGGAAACCTTCATAGTCAGCGTCAGCATATCCCACTAGGTTAAAGTTATCTCAATACCAAAGGCAAAGGTCAGTGGTGCCTTTCAAGTATCTCAATATTTTCTTGATAGCGGTCAAGTGGGATTCTTTTGGATTTGCTTGAAATCGAGCAGTACAAAGCCCTACACTGAAAATAATATTAGGTCTGCTAGTAGTAAGATACAAAAGTGAACCGATCATACCCCTATACACCTTCTGATCAACAGATAAACTAGGTTCATCTATGTCCAATTTTGTGGCTATTGCAATAGGAGTATCTATTTCCTTCGATTCTTTCATTTTAAATTTCTTAAGCAACTCTTTTACATATTTCTGCTGATGGATCATAGTTCCATTTAAGTTTTGTTTAATTTGCAAGCCTAAAAAGAAACTAAGCTCACCCATCATACTCATTTCAAATTCACTTCCAATTAGTTTAGCAAATTCCTTACGTAGTTTTTCAGTAGTTGCTCCAAAAATTATGTCATCAACATATATTTGTACCACTAGAAGATCTTTACCTTTTTCCCTCAAGAATAGAGTGTTATCAATTTTACCTCTCTTGTATCCAAGTTCAAGTCGAAATTTTGATAGTCGTTCATACCATGCTCTAGGAGCCTGCTTGAGTCCGTAGAGTGCCTTGTTAAGTCTGTATACATGATCAGGACAATCCTTGCTTTCAAACCCTGGAGGTTGCTTGACAAACACTTTTTCCTTTAAGTAGCCATTTATGAAGGCACTCTTGACGTCTATCTGGTGAAGAGTAAATTCCATGTATGCAGCAAAGGCTATGAAGAGTCTTATTGCTTCCAACCTTGCAACTGGAGCAAAGGTCTCATCATTGTCTATGCCCTCCTCTTGCCTGTAACCTTGAACCACCCATTTTTCCTTGTTCCTTGTAATAGTTCCATCTTCATCAAGTTTGTTTCTGAAGACCCATTCAATGCCAATTATTGATCTGTCCTTGGGTTTTGGAACCAGATTCCAAACTTGACTCCTTTCAAACTGGTTGAGTTCATCTTGCATTGTATTTACCCAATTTGCATCCTGTAAAGCCTCAGCAACATTTTTAGGTTCAATAAGAGATAAGAAAGCATTAAAAGCACAAAGATTCTTTAATGAAGATCTAGTTTAAATTCCAGAGGTTGGATCAGTAATTATGTTCTCAATAAGATGAGAACTTTGATACTTGTAAGGTTTCATAACCAAATGATTTCCGCTTGATGTTTCTCCCATGTTTTGCTACTGAGGAACAAGCTCATAGATAGGTTCCATTGAGGAATTAGATTCAGTTCTTCTTTGTTCAGCTCCCCCTATCAAGTTGCCCTGGATAGTAGAACATGTTCCTTCTTCTGGTGCAGCTTCAGCTTGGGTTGTGGTTTCATTTAAACTTTTTTCCAGCCCAATAGCTTCATCTTCATGTTCCTGTCTCTCAGAAAGAATGTTAGTTTCATCAAAAACCACATGTACACTTTCTTCTACACACATAGTTCTTTTGTTGTACACTTTATAAGCTTTTCTATGCTTAGAATATCCCAAGAATACTCGCTCATCACCTTTGGGATCAAACTTACCTAGGGAGTCCTTTCCATTGTTGTGCACAAAGCACTTGCATCCAAATGCCCTAAGATGGGATATATTTGGTTTTCTCCCTTTAAGTAACTCATAGGAGTCTTCTCGACAAGAGGTCTAGTCATGCATCTATTAATGATGTAACATGCAATGTTTACAGCTTCTGCCCAAAAGCTATGGGGCAGTTTACTAGAAAGAAGCATAGTACTAGCCATATCTTCAAGAGTCCTATTCTTTCTTTCAACTACTCCATTTTGTTGTGGAGTCTTGGGGGCAGAAAAATTATGATCTATAGTAACACCCCGTACATTCGGACTAGGTGTAGATATCACATGGAACTTCGTTTCTTGGATAGTCCCAGCCATATTTACTGGCAAAGTTATCTCGCCTTTGGTGGTTTCACATGCCATATTGAATCCGTTTAGAACCTAGTCTGCGGGTACAACTTGATCTTGTAAGTCGAGTTGTTCTACGACCCTCGATCGAATTATGTTGGCCGAGCTACCTAGATCAATCATTAAATGGGTATTAATTTGATATTTTAGACATATGAAGTCCTATAGGAGTGATTATTGGTGAAAATAGTTGTTTCGGAATTAAGATGGAGAGCGAGGTGCATAAGATTCGACAAAATCAACTAAGCATACAAAAGGTCCGTCTCCCAGCAGACGTTGGTGAAACTGTGTAAGGCATTTGGGAAAACTCAAAAACTAAAAGTTGTAGTCCTTTTAAATATCTTTTCAACGATATATTATGGAACCCAAACGGATCTTTGTGCAAAAGGTTATGCACATTTTACAGAACAGTGTGCAATATGCGTGCCCTGAGCGTACCCCGACCGCGGTCGTGCACCTAAGGCAGCATTACTGCTATTTTGCGCGGTCATGGTGCGGTCAGGCCTACAGGTGCACGGGCGCGCACTTGGGAGGGGGGTCATTTTAAAGCCCTACTTCGTCCTCCACAGCCCCAAAACATAAAAACTTGCTATAGAAAGGAGAACTCTCAAAAACCTAACTCCTTAAGGGTCCCTCCACCACCCAAGGTAAGTTCTAATGGTGATTCTAAGTTAATTTCAATTTTCTAACATCTTATTAACATGGGTAAACCCTCCATATCATCAGATATTCGATTGGGACATCATTGTTAAGATAAGAAACCTTAAAACTCGAATTCAAGAAGAATGAACGTCAAGAAGGCAATATCTTCACCCTCTAATTGATTATAGCGTTGGATAAATGTTTGTAGACTACATGTTTATGAGATATGAGTTGATAGGTTTGATAGAAAAGCATGAACAATTATAGGTTTGGCTTGTTAATTGTTGATTATTAGTTAAGGGTGTTGTTTATCTTATGGGTGAAGAAGAATGATGTTGATTATAACCATTTGAGACTTTAGAATTTATCTAGGAGCAAGAGAATGAGTTATTGGGTGTAAAGACACCATTAATAAGGACAATGAAGCTTTATTCTCACCAAGTGTTTGATAAAATGCCTAAGTAACCAAAACATGATAATTATTGCTAATATGGAATCCCTTTGACTTGTATTACTATAGATTAAAGTTGAAGAGTGGACCAACATTGTATTACGCTCAAAGATAGCAAGTTAAGGTATGTGAGGCTAACTCTCTATGTTTGGGAATGTTAATGATTCTCCTTACACTATGTTTCTTTTACCATGTTATCAATTGCCTCAGAAATATAGTTAAGCCTAGTTCCTTGAATAGCTGCAGAACTTCTATTCTCTAGCTTCGTAGCTCGTTCATGACTTTCATTCTGAATGTTGTGAAATCAGTGCATAATCAAAATAGGTTGTTCATCATTCAGAAGAGGGAGTACTCATATCTTTACTTCCTTTGTTCAGTTCAATAATTAGTTATAATTTCAGTTATCAGTTATCATTTCAGTTACCAGTTATCAGTTCGGTTATCAGTTATCAGTTATCATTTCAGTTTCAATTTCAATAGCTATCATTTCAGTTATCAATTATTAATTATCAGTTATCAGCTTAGTTTCAGTTTTAGTATTTATAATTCTTTCTTTCAATTGCTTTACATACTAGTGCAATTCAAATGTACTGATGTCCCTTTTGCCCGGGGCTGCATCTCACGATGCAGGTAATGATTTACAGGTTGATGATTCAGAGTGCTAGGATTCTCATACCAGTTATTTGGTGATCCCCAGTTCTTTCGGGGCATTATCATTACTTTACAGTCTTTCAGTAATTACAGACAGTCACTGTTTTCAGTACTTCATTAGAGGCTTCATAGACTAGAGTAATAGTTAGACAAAATCTCAGGCTTTTCATGTTAAGCTATGTTGGCTACAAATATGTTTTAGAATTGTATTAGTATTTCTGTACTTTTATTTATATCATCCAGCCTTTTAGTATATTAGCATGTGTTAGTTTATCTTCCGCATTCAGTATGTTATGATATCACATGTTGATTCAGCCAGCCAGTTGGTTCACTCGGTCACATGTAGTTAGGCACCGAGTGTCGTGTTATGTCCAGGTCCAGGTTCGGGACGTGACAAAGCTTGGTATCAGAGCACTAGGTTCAAGAGTCTTAGGGAGTCTATAAAGCCGTGTCTAATGGAGTTTCCTTTATATGTGTGTGCCGGCTACTCATATAAATGGTTAACTTCCAAGACATCCAGGATTGTCTCATTTCTTTCTACTCTAGATCATGCCATGATACTTAGAGCAATAGGTAGCCTTCTCTTCCTATCGAATTCCAAACGAATTGGATGCCTAAGCGGCGACAGGAGAAATCTACGGTCCTAGAGAGGATAATTACCCATTGGGGTATAATTATGGAGTATAGGTTAGTAAATATGAGTCTTGAGAGAATGTTAAAAGTGGGATGCAAGGGATAGTAGTACATATTAGAGCATAACCTAATCAGAAAGTACAAAAGCAGTTACCATATTTTATGGTTATCAGTTTATCTCAGTTACCAGTTATACAATCTTTTAGTTAGCAAGTGTATGGTTATTCAGTATGCTAATTAGTAGTTATTCAGTTACCAGATCTCCAATTTTCATTGTACCAAAATTCTGGTGACTTGTGAGTATACAATGATGCATATGGGTTCTTAAAGAAAATGTAAGTAACAGTGGTTATAGCGAAATATTCACATATTTTAGTCTGGATTAAGACCAAGGCTCACCGGATGGTGCAGTAAGTGATTTGTCATATGATGTTATACTCTGAAGAATAAGTTTGTGTATGGTAATCGTATGTGTTTTACCTTAGAGAGCAGTTTCTTTTAATTCTTGGAAATGGAGCCACATGTGGGATGATGATAGTTCACATGTCAGACCCTAACATTGGTCACTATAGTTTTGGACAGAAAAGAGCCTAAGGGCAAAATACCTAGGAGTCAGGAACGATTGTTATTATCAGGGATGTATTTTTTGTACGACTCATGTATATGACTAAGAAGACATGATGTACGAAATGAGAACCAAGAGCAGCCGATATTGAATTTCAGGGAAAGATTTTAAGTTGTTTAGGTTTATTCAAATCAGAACTAAAAGGTACCACGTTAGTGAATTACTGTAAGAAGCTGCTATTATTGTGAGATAAAGGATAAGACAGTTCCCCCTTAGGTTATATGACTAAGTGTTTTCCCCAGATGTTTATAGTCTAATATGATTTCGAAGTGTATAGAAAGTTTGGGGTTAGATATTCCAATTTCGATTAAGACAGATGAACTTTCCCTAAGTGTGATCCATGTACATTGTTCAAAATAAAAATAAAAATAAAAATATTATGCGACCATAAAATAGAATCGGATGGTGAGGGAAGTTACAAATAACCTTATCCTTCACTTTAGTTATTCAAAGTAGAGCAAGAAAACATGATGCTAGCAGGTGGTTAGTAAAAGAATAGTAAGTACGTATTGAGTAGATACTGTGAATTATCTTAACATGGCTAGTAGAGGTAGGATTTGATTCACTTAACCAAGTTAACTCTAGTGAATGGATGACATCTCAAAATACCAAACACGTGTTAGAACGCAAATATTTTAAGTTAAAACCGAAGTACAGTGATAATGGGGAAAAAATCAGCTAGCAGTGATAGAGAAAACTACAGAAGAATAGCCTTTAAGAGTTATCGAAAAGGAGTTTCCCCAAGATTGACAGTGTGAGTAGAGTTAAATCATTAAGTTTGTGTATGATAGTTGTGAATACATTAACTTTCCATTTATGTAAGTAAATTAGTTTTTCTTAGTAAGGAAGGTTGCTCAGAAGTAAGTCGGAATATGAGTGGTCATTGACGTAAAGTGCACAGAGTTGCAGAAGATAAAGAAAGTTGTTAGGATCCCAACAAAAAAAAAGGAAGGATCCGCAAGTATAAGACCTTTGGTCTAAGGGGTGATGTGAAAACCATCAGTAAGTCTAGATGGCGAATTGAAACTTGAATAGTTAGCATGGGATATAAAAAGAAAATTAGTTCGGTAATGAGGAAAAACTGTATAATTACCACAAGGATTATGTCTATCATGTGTAAGGAACACAAAGTGAGTATAATGATCACCGAGCTTAGTTATTGATGATAAAGTGATCACAGAAAAGCTATAAATCATGCATGTTTATGTGTTACGAGGGTAGTGCCATTGCACGAGACTCTAATATTTAGAGTACATGTCAAAGACTTAGTTCACAATAATACTATAAATGTTTTCAGGAAGTGCTTAAGAAGATAATCAAGTTTGGGAAGTATAGCTCATGATTGATGTAGATAAGAGAACTCTAGTGAAAGAAGTTCACCAGCCAAGAGGAGTTCGACTTCGGACTCCGAAGATGAAAGAGCATTGTCTAGAACAGAACTTATTCCCCCTTAGTAGCCGAAGAGAAGGAGAAACAATGTGATGATCCCTACGTGTTGCAGTTGAAAGAGGAGATTCACAAGTATAAGACGATGGCTTTTGAATAAGGGGGATATGATGGTACTTTGAAGTACCAAGACAGATTATGTGTTCCAGGCATAGATGAACTTAAAGAGGGAAGATCATGTTAGAAACCCATAATTCTAGGTATTCTTTCCATCCAGGTTCCCCAGATATGAATCATGACCAAGGAGATTTATTGGTTGAACGACATGAAAAATAACGTCGCAGACATTATGGACAAGTGTCCGAATTATCAGTAAGTGAAAGTTGAGCAGCAGAAAGCCCAGTGTTTTACCATAGAATACACATATTTTGAGTGGAGATGGTAACTATGGAATTTATAACAGGATTATCTTGCTCATTTTAAAAGCATGATTTGATTGGATGATTGTAAATCGACTTACCAAGTCAGGACACTTCTTGCCAGTAAAAACTATAGATTCAGTAGAAGATTATACCAAGTTGTACATTCAGAAAATCGTCAGATTGCATGGGACTCCATTGTTCGTCATTTGGTACTGTGGTGCTCAGTTTAAAATGAATATTTAGAAGTTCTTTCAGAAATGATTAGGCATACGTTTTTCATCCTCATAAAGAAGTCCATGCAGAGTGCATTATTCAAATAGCTGAGGATATGTCCTTGATGTTAAAAGTAATTGGGATGATCACATACCTCTCATTGACCTTGCCAATAATAACACCTACCATTCTAGCATCAAGATAGCACTGTGAGAGACTCTGTATGGGCGAAGGTGTAGATCGCCAATTGGTTGGTTCAAAGTTGGTGAAGAGGAGTTGTTGGGACCAAATTTGGATGAATGAATTACATAGATAGATAAAAAGAAAAAGAAGAAGTTACACTATAGGGAGCCTGAAGCAGGCCCAAGTTATTTCTCAAACCTCCAATAGCCTCAAATGCCAATTTCATAGACAATATCATTATCTAGGTGCGTCAGAGTTCCCTAAGGATCAAAAGGATCCCAGGCAGTGCTCATACCCAAACTTTGTAACCAATTGAGTAAGTGCAGTGTAGAAGGGCCAGCCTCAGTGTGCCAGAGTTTAGAGGGAGCTCAAAAGGATCCCAAGTCAATACACACACGGGAGGAGGCAGAACCTAGGGACTTAGGAGTAGAGTGAGAGTGATTTACATAGTTTGAAAGAGGTTTTAGTAGGAAAACAGTGTTAAAAGGGATTTGTTTGAAATAGTTTTGTAAAAGCAACATAGGGAGTTGTTAAATAAGACAATTTTAAAAAGGGTAAGGTGATCAACAATCAACAAACCAAATACAGAACTAGAAGAGGTTCATCAGCACTTCAATACATGGAATCAGACATGTACACACATTCACTTAGAGGTAATAGGGGATTTGGGTTAAATATAGGGCACATAGTAAGCACAAATGCATATGGGTACAGAATCAGAGAAGCCTTAAATGGAGTTCAAGGGATTTTAAGGTACAACATGAACTTCAGAGTTAACACAAAATCAACAGACTTAGTATAGCCAACTATTTTACATAGGAGGGTGCATGCCAGAAATCAGAGAAACATAGTCACGTTGGGGTATACTAGAAAGGGATTCATGAGTAGGCTAATCCTAAGGGGATACATTCAAAAGCATGCAGTAGAGAAGACAGTGAAGTAGACATGTTAGTTGTAGGTTAAACAACAAAATCATAGATACAAGCATATTAGAAACATGACAAATTAAAGTAGTAGGAGAAGCATATTGTTTTGGGGACTTGAATTAAAGTTAGAACATACCAGTAAAGAGATAGTAAACACAAAGTGAAAGAGCACCCAATAGTTAGCCTTAGCTTGCAGCCAGCTAACTTAGAACAGTAGTGAGTAACACAAAAGATAGCTGAAAGCTTTAAGTGTGTGTGAGAGAGTTTTTTTTGAACCAATGTGTTCGTCTCTTGTGTTACATAAAAACAGGGTACTTATAGTTTGAAAATAAGTAGAAAATAAGGCAAGAATCAAAGTTCAGCAATAATTATGGAACCAAGTACTAATCAGAATCAAATCAATGTAAGTACTCCTTTAATTAAGGAGTTAAATCACAAATAAGGAAATAAATCAATGTACGACCAATAAGGAAAGACTTCAAATACAGTAAGTATAGGGTAAACAATTAGGGCTAAGTTCAGAAAAACTCTAATTAAGGAGATAGTCAGTAAGAATCAAGTACCAATGCAGACAAGGTAAGCAAATCAATCAAATTGAATAGAAAGGGGAGGAATCAAAGGTTTAAAAGAAGGTCTTCTAATCAAACCAAGAAACAGGGGATCTAGAATCAATCAAATAGAAAGTCACGAGTTAGTGTTTAGCATATAAATAAAGTAAGACATGGATAGTAAAAGGTCGACATACAACTCTAGCAAACATGAAGGTTAAACAACACTGATAGAAAGAGGCAAGTCTTGAACAGTTAAGATGAAAACAAGCACATAGAATTGATGTAAGTTAGGCTAAGAAACTCAGTAGAAACATATTCGAGGCTAGATAGTCACAGAAACTCAAATGAGAACCGATCAGTCACAAACACCAAACGAAGAACCCTAGAACTAGGGCTTTCGACATAGACGAGTTGAAGATGTAGTAATATCATAGAATCAGTCAAAATATGCAAGAAATAGAAGTTTAAACACAAAGAATTAGTTAAACAAGGTTTTTAAAAGGAAGTTCCGAAAACCCTAGTTTTAAAGGAGGTGAAAAACACTTGAAATCAAGGATTCTTGTAAAGAATCTCAAGGACAGTGTAAAACATTAAAGAAACAAACTCAAATCGTTGTACAGATCTAGGAGGCGTAGAAAAGAAATTAGGGTTTCGAAAGAAATCCATGTAGGGATGAAGAACCTACTTAGATAACCCAAGGATCATTGCAAATACAACATGATTTTGCTTGAAATCACACTGGAGTAGCCAAGAAAAGACAGGTGATGAACCCCAGATGCAAGTCGGCATGGCTTTGGGCCCTTGAAGACCTTAGAGAAGGCAATCATGTCATGAGAGAAGCCATTGGAGGTGTAGGAGATGATTAGAGGTCACCGGAGATGGGAGGTCGACGGTTGAAGGGCTAGGGATAGGTTGAGAGTGTACTGCGAGTAGAGAGGATTTTAGGGCGGCGGTTGTGGAAAATGATTAGGGTTAGGGGTCGTTTAGAGTTAAAAAAAAGGAAGGAATGAACGAGGGCCGTTGATGTTTTAGATCAACGGCCAGGATCTGATGGGTTTTGGGTCGGGTAATTGCATTTAAGGCCTGGGTCAGGTGATTTGGCCTGAAATTGGGTTGGGTATTAGGTTTAATTGAGGCTATAATTGAAATCCAATTTGGCTAAGTTTTAAATAGCCAATTTAACGCTATATAATTTATAATAAATAATAAATAATTTCTAAAAAATAATTTTGTTGTACTAAAATGATTTAAAATAGATATTTAATATTTTCAAAATATAGACGATCAATTTTATTCATATAAATGTAATTATATATTAATATGGCTAATATTGCAATTATATGCAAATTGGCTTTAAAAATACAAAATGCAATTATTTAAATGCACTAAAAATATTTTAACAATATTTTGGCATAAATATAGAATTTAGATGACTAAATTACCAGAACAACAATTTGAGGGATAATTATTGGAGATTTTATGAGTAAAAGGGGAGGAAATAAATCAATTTAAAATCTTTAAAATTATAGAAAAAATTATAAAAACCTTGTGCATGCATGTATGCCTATATATGCTATTTATAAAGCATATATGTCTATAAAAATATATAGATAAAAATTGGGTATCAACAGCTCGGTGTTTGAATTGTTAGTAAGTAAAGTACGAGCATTAGAGGCCTAGTGGTTTGCTTCGGAGGCTGGAGATTCCTGAGTGGAAGTGGGGGCGTGTTACCATGGATTTTATTGTTGGACTCCCACAAGCTCAGAAGAAGTTCAACACGATATGGGTCATTGTGGACAGGTTGACCAAGTCGGCACATTTCATTCCAGTAGCAGTTACCTATTCATCAAAGCGGTTGGCTGAGATCTATATCCGCTAGATCGTACATCTTCACGGTGTGTCGATGTCCATCATTTCTGATCAAGGTATGCAATTTACCTCGCATTTCTGGAGGGCCTTACATCATTAGTTAGGCACACGGGTTGAGTTGAGTACATCATTTTACCCCTAGACGCACGAACAATCCGAGCACACCATTCAGATATTGGAGGAGATGCTTCGCTCTTACGTCAAGGATTTTGGGGTTTCTTGGGATCAGTTCTTGCCGCTTGTGGAGTTTTCCTACAATAACAGCTACCATTCGAGTACTCAGATGGCTCCCTATGAGGCATTGCACTGGGAGGCAGTGTCGTTCATAGTTGGTTGGTTCGAGCCGGGAGAGGCTCGGTTTTTGGGTACCGGTTGGTTCAGGATGCAATGGAAAAGGTCAAGATGATTCAGGATCGACTTCGTACATCTCAGTCTATGTAGAAGAGTTATCCAATCGGACGGTTTGTGATGTTGCATTCATGGTTGGAGAGAAGGGTATTGCTCTAGGTTTCACCCATGAAGGTTGTGATGAGGTTTAGAAATAAGGACAAGTTGAGCCCTAGGTATATCGGGTCCTTTTAGATTCCTGAGAGAGTGGGTGAGATATCCTAGAGGCTTGCCCTGCCACCTAGATTATCAGTAGTTCATCCAGTGTTCCATGTCTCCATGCTCCTGAAGTATCACGGTGATCCATCGCATGTGGTAGATTTTAGCTCAGTCCAGTTGGACAAGGATTTGACTTATGAGGAGGAGCCAGTGGCTATTCTAGCTTGGCAGGTCCGGAAGTTGAGGTCTAAGAGTTATCCTTCAGTTAGAGTTTAGTGGAGAGGTCCGTCAATCGAGGCAGCCACGTGGGAGTCCGAGTCCGACATGCGGAGTAGATACCCACACCTTTTCACTAGTCCAAGTGCTTTTCCGTGTCCGTTCGAGGACGAATGTTTGTTTTAGAGATGGAGAATATGATGACATGATAGGTAATTTTGAGTTTTAGCCTTCATTTCTGTGTTCTAAGACCTCGAATAGCTCTATTTAGAGTTCCTCGATTTACGTGCATTCTGAGTCTTTTTTTTGGGAATTTTTTATGTGAAAAATTTAAGAAAATGTAAATTGACCCGGATTAGTGTTTTGACAGTCCCGGTAGATCTGTATCGTGATTTGGGACTTGGGCGTATGTCCGAAATTGAATTCAGAAGTCCCTAACTTGTTTTGAATCATTTTCCCGAAAACTAGCATTTTTGAAAGTTGAAGAATTTCTAAGTTTGACCGTAAGTTGACTTCTTAGCTAACGGGGTCGGATTTTGATGTTAAAAGTTTGAATAGTTTCGTATTGCTACTTGAAACATGTCTGCAATATTGGGATCTATTCGGAATTGATTTGACATGGTGCGGATGCTAAAATGTGATTCTAGTATTGTTGAGTTTCTCTTTGAAAGTTCATTTGTTTTGAGGATTGATTCGTAGATTTAGATGTTATTTTGGTAATTTAATTGCGAGAGCAAGTTCGTATGATGTTATTACACTTCTGGGATCGGGTTGCACACCGCAACAGATTGATTAAAATTACATTTGTTTGTGATTGTGGGATTGTCCTCGGTAATCTAAAAGAGCTTATATGACTGGTTATTCTAGACTCTATGTTAGTTGGATTTGAGTTCGCTATTATGAATTAACTGCTTTACTTCCATTTCTATCTTTTATGTTATTATTGTTATTATTGTCACAACCCAAAACACAACCCGTCGTGATGGCGCCTTTCGATGATACTAGGCCAACCGACATTACCAAAACTCTTTCAACAATAACCAGAAATAAAACAAGACTTTTAAAATAACTAAAATCCTTGTCATAAAAACGGGGTGAACCCCAAAACATAAGTGCGGAAATAAAGCCCGACATTGGGGTGTCACTAGTCATGAGCATCTAACATAACCTATCCGAAAATAACAAGACTAGCATAGTCTGGAATCCAAAATACAGAAAATAAGGAAAGATAGGGAAGAAGAAAGCAGAGCTGCGAACGCCGGCAGCTACCTCACGATCTCCAATGACCAGCTACGAGTACTATCAACCACCTTCGAGTCCAACAACTCCTGGATCTGCACACGAGGTGCAGAGAGTAACGTGAGTACACCAACTTAGTAAGTAACAATAATAAATTAGGAACTGAAGATAGTGACGAGCTACACAGTTTTAATTCATTTTCAATAATTTCAGAAAGGAAAATAGTCATGCTTCCTAAATTCCTGAAATTCAAGTCAAATCAGTTTATTTTAGGCAAGCTCAAGAAAAACAAGATAAAAATATCTTTCAACAGTTTTCAAAACATGGATATAAGGCAACTGAGTGCATCAATAATATAATCATATACTGCCTCTCAGGCAATCATCTCTCAGTCCTCCCAATTATTCATTCCTCCCAGTCACTCATTCCTCACAATCACTCAGCACTCAGCACTCGACACTTGGCTCTCATCACTCGCACTCAGTAGCTACTTGTGCTCACTGGGGATGTGCAAACTCTGGAGGAGCTCCTTCAGCCCAAGCGCTATAACAAGCCAATTATGGAATAAATCAATCAGGCCCTCGGCCTCACTCAAGCATAAATCAATAAAGCATGATGCGACGTGCAACCCGATCCCATAAATTTCCTCACAATCAGGACCTCGGCCTCACACAGTCATCAATCTCTCCAGTCTCTCGGGCTCTCAGATATCAGGAAAAATCACCCCAAACAGCAATAACATGATGCATCGAACAGAATAATAGAGACTGAGATATGATATACGAATAAAAACTGTGACTGAGTGCAAATAGCATTTAACAGGCAATTCAACATGTAACGTGGCCCCTACAGGACCCAACAACGCCAACATATAGCCTAAACATGGTTTCTAATATGATTTGCAGTCAATCTTTCATAACACATAGAGAGCATATAGCCAACAACATGTTGTTCAACTTTACAGTTCTACAGGACGGACCAAGTCACAATCCCCTCGGTGCACGCTCACACGCCTGTCACCTAGCATGTGCGTCACCTCCAAAATAGTCACAAGACACAATGTTCGGGGTTTCATACCCTCAAGACCAGATTTTACAACTGTTACTTACCTTAATCCGAGCAAAATCCTACTCTGTAATACCCTTGCCTCTGAAAACGGCCTCCAAATGCCCTGAATCTAGCCACAAGCAGTACATTACCATTAATATATGCTAAAGGAATCAATTCCACAAGAAAAACTATTAAATTAGAATCAAAACCCAAAATTGGCTCAAACCCGACCCCCTGGCTCACGTCTTGGAATCCGACAAAAGTCATAAAACTAGAAAGCCCATTGACTCATGATTTTTAACCATACCAAATTCATCAAAATCCGACACCAAATGGCCATTCAAATCCCCAAAATTATCTCTCCAATTCCCAAGCCTCAAACCCCAAATTACACCTCAAAAATACACCAACTAGGTGGAAAAATCAATGGGGAAACATAATTATTGAATAGAAATGATCACTAGGAACTTACCTCAACAATCACCTTCAAAATCCTCTCAAAAATCTCCAAACCTGAGCTCGAAAATGTTTGAAGTGTCACAAATCCTGGAACCCTCGTTTTTGAACCCTTTTTATACTGCCCAGTGACGCCTTCATCGCGAACGCGACCTTCCCCTCGAGTTCGCGTAAACCATTCTGACTACCCCTCAATTTACTCTTCGTGAATAAAGCTTTGCCAGCTCAAAAAATCACGAACGCGACCACCCCTTGCGAACGCGTAGACCAAATTGATGGGATTCTCAACTGCCTCTTTTCTTCTTCGCGAACGCGATACTCCTCTTGCATTCGCGGTGCACTCTACTCCTGAAAATTCGCGAATACGTCCTTTACTTCAGGAAGGCAAAGGACAATTCACCCTCAATCTCTAGATGCTCTTCGTGAACACGAGACTTACCTCGCGAACGCGTAAGAGGAAACCAGCAACAGCAAAATACCAGCAGATCAGCTAACATCCTAAGGCTAAAATGATCCGTTAACCACCCAAAACTCACCCGAGGCTCTCGGGACCTCAACCAAACATACTAACGCATCCCATAACATCATATAAACTTAGTCGAACCTTCGAATTCCTCAAAATAACATCAAAACACCAAATTACAATCGGATTAAAGCCTAAGAACTTCTAAACTTCCAAATCCCACAAACGATGCCGAAACCCACTCAACCACGTCCAAATGACCTCAAATTTTGCACACAAGTCAAAAATGACACCAAGAACCTATTCCAACTTCCAAAATTCCATTCCGACCCCGATATTAAAATTTCTACTACCGACCAAAATCGCCAAAATTCTAACTTTCACCAATTCAAGCCTAATTCTACCACGGGCCTCCAAATCACATTCCGAATGCGCTGACAAGTCCAAAATCACCTAACCAATCTTAAGGAAGCATAAAAATTCAAATTCAAGATCGTTTACACATAAGCCAACATTCGGCCAACTTTTCCAACTTAAATTTCCTCCTAAAAGACTAAGTGTCTCAGTTTACTCCAAAACCACTCCGGACCCGCACTAACTGACCCGATAAGATATAATACAGCTGAAAAAACACAAATGAAGCAGAAAAATGGGGAATGGGGTTGTAACTCTTGAAACGACCGGACGGGTCGTTACATTATTGCGTACAGGTTAACATAAGTGACCTGCCTTAGCCTCGTCACTACTTCGTCGAGTTTAGGCTCGACACTTATATAGTACATGGGGTCGGTTGTACTCATACTACACTCTTCACTTCATATGTAGATACTGGAGTTGGTCCCAGTGACATTCAGTAGACTTGCTCGGATCCAGCTATTCAGAAGAGAATTGAGGTATAGCTGCACGCCGTCCGCAACCCTGAAGTCCCCTTCTACTTCCTTTAGTTGTTTATTTTTATTCAAACATTTGTGTTTATTTTAGGCCATTATCTGTAGTATTTTAGACACTCATGTATTCGTGACACCAATTCTGGAATTTTGTATTTGGATTTCACCACTTATTAGTTTACTACCTTACTTTCAGACTATTCAGTTTCATCATTGTCATTTAATTTGAAAATTATTAAAAATGGATAATTATTATATCTAACGTTGGCTTGCCTAGCAAGTGAAATGTTAGGCGCCATCATGGTCCCAAGGGTGGAAATTCCAGGTCGTAACAAAATATGATATAAATACAATCATAAATCCATCCAAAGATAATTTTAATAACCAAACAAGTCCCTAAGAATTAAGATAATGGTGAATGAAAATGAGTTTGCCTATACATGAGGAAATGACAGAGCAAGGATTCAACTATATTGTATATATATTAAAAAAATTACTTCATTTTTCAGGTTATAAGTCACACTCACACATATTACATGTATTTACTTGCATGAGTTTTTGAATGTCTAAATAATGTATATATTTTTACACTATTATTTAATAAAAACTAAAAACTCTTTATATTATCTAATATTTAATACTGTCACAATTTTAGTTAACTAAATTCCCAGTTTTACTTTTTATACTTGAAAATGTAATGTATTTTACATAATTAGATTACTTAAAAGCTAATTGTAGTGTGTTAGTTTAGTTCCTTTTAGAGGGGCTAAATTCTATTATTTACATATGGTATCAGAGCATGGATATTTGAACTGATAATCTTCGATTGGAGAGATTAATTTCATAGCATACCGAGAGAAAGAAAGAAGTTGGCCAAATGAATGTAGTAATGTTTTGGTGAATATGAACTTTTGACATATATGTGTCACGACCGGGAATTCTCACCTTCGAGACTGTGATGGCGCCTAATATTTTACTTGCTAGGCAAGCCAACGTTGGAGAACTGTTAAGCCAATTGTTACTCAATTTTAAAAGATAAAGTCAATTAAGCCAAAATGAAATAAAACCGAGTACGAAATAACATAAATGCCCATAATATCTACTACAATCCGGATCTGGAATCACAACTCACGAGCATCTAAGATTTTCTACATTCAGAGTATTAAAGATATACAACTATTTTGAACGAAAAGAAACAGTAAAATAGGGAAAATAAAAGGGGACTTCAGGTCTGCAGATGCCAACAGATCTACCTCGAGTCTCTAATGAACAAATCCAAGCTGCTACTCTTCACGAACAGCTAGGGCCGGTACAAAAGTCTGCACAAAAAGTGCAGGATATAGTATGAGTACAACCGACCCTAAGTACTCGAAAGTGTCGAGCCTAACCTCGACGAAGTAGTGACGAGGCTATGACAAGACACCTACATGATAAACCTGTGCAGATAACAGTATATGTACAAGATAACAACAAATAAAAGCTAAACTTGTACTATTATGAGGGGGACATGCTAAAGGGGATACATGATACGAGAGATACAACGGAAATGATAACCAGAACAATAATTATGCCTTTAACCAGTAAAAACAATTAAGCACAATGAAGAAAATTTGCATGGCATCACCTTTCGTGATTTTACTATCAACCTCACAATGAAACAATGATACTGCACATCATCACCTTTCGTGTTTTTACTCTCACTATCAGTGTAAATCAATAGATACAGCACGACATCAACCTTCGTGCATTAACTCTCATAACATGGCACGGCATCACCCTTGGTGCATTAACACTCACAATATGGCACGACATCACCCTTCGTGCCTGAACACTCTCCCTTACCACATAACAATGAACAAGTAATAATAGGGAGATAAGATCAACAAGTATAAGCCTTACTTAAACAACGGTCCCATAATACCAATTTCTACAATGGAATTAATACTCAATTATCACAAAAGCCCATAAATACGGTAAGAACGATAAATTTAAAAAATAACTAGTCTAAGCATGGATAACATGATCAAAGTAAGCAATAATTGCAAGGAGTCCCACCCGCATGCTTTAACCCGACAACAACGCATAAGTACTCGTCACTTCACATATACGTTGTACCCAACATCTAAACATGTAGCAAATAGGCAAATAAGTCCTAATCGCTCAAGTCAAGGCTAACCACGACCCTTACCTCGCTCCAAAGGATCAATTCAGAGCTCAACCACAACTTTGCCTTTCAAACAAGCATCCGAACCAATAGAATCTAGCAGATTACCCACCAAACGATTCAAATTAAGCCTTAAGAAATACCCACGATTGCAAAGGATTCAATTTAAGTCATTATTGAAAAGTTCAACAAAAGTAAACTCCCGGGTGTGCTTAGTCTATTATTGAAAAGTTCAACAAAAGTAAACTCCCGGGTGTGCTTAGTCTAAGCTCGAAATTCGGACCAAAATCCGATTACCCATTCATCCCCGAGCCCAGTTATGTAATTTATTTTGGAATCCGACCTTAATTTGAGGTCTAAATCCCTATTTTACAAAAATCTCTAATTCTACCCAAACCCCCAATTTCCACCATGAAAACACAAGATCTTAATCGCAAATGCGATCTCATACTGACCTAGGTACTCTTCGCAAATGCGAGCCTGTCAGGATTGGGGAATGTTAGCAAATGCGAACACTGATCTCGCAATTGCGAGATCAGACACTAGACCACTCCATAGCCTATCCGAAACTTACCCGAGCCCTCGGGGCTCCAAATCAAATATGCACACAAGTCTAAAAATATCATATGAACTTGCGTGCGTGATCAGATCGCCAAAATAACACCTAGAACTACGAATTGGACACCAAATTAATGATCTTTTTTATGGTTATGCCGGCGATGATAGGTGGATCTGGTAATTGGTCTGTTCCGATTCTGATAGGTGCGCCTGACATGGCATTTCCACGATTAAATAATATTTCATTCTGGTTGTTGCCTCCAAGTCTCTTGCTCCTATTAAGCTCAGCCTTAGTAGAAGTGGGTAGCGGCACTGGGTGGACGGTCTATCCGCCCTTAAGTGGTATTACCAGCCATTCTGGAGGAGCAGTTGATTTAGCAATTTCTAGTCTTCATCTATCTGGTGTTTCATCCATTTTAGGTTCTATTAATTTTATAACAACTATCTTCAACATGCGTGGACCTGGAATGACTATGCATAGATCACCTCTATTTGTGTGGTCCGTTCTAGTGACAGCATTCCCACTTTTATTATCACTTCCGGTACTGGCAGGGGCAATTACCATGTTATTAACCGATCGAAACTTTAATACAACCTTTTCTGATCCCGCTGGACTAAACGTTCGGAGCGCCGGTTCTGTTTCAGAAGAAGCATGATGGCAGTTTAAGGTTTTGCATCGATTATAGAGCGCTGAACAAAGTGACCATCAAGAACAAGTACCTTATGCCTCTTATTGCAGACCTTTTCGATCAGTTGAGTGGAGCACGATACTTCACGAAGTTTGATTTGCGGTCGGGGTATTATCAAGTGCGTATTGCCGAGGGTGAACATATTTCTTTTCTCTTGTGTTGGCTTTGCAAGTTCCTGCTGTGCATCCCTGCCCGATCATTTTCTTCTGATTATCTGTTTTTAGCCAAACTACTAGCTTCTGGGAGGAGGGTTATAGACTCATTCAGGTTGAGACGGACTCCCTGGTTTCTATACAGAAGCTGCACAATGGCTGGGCCTGAGGATCCACATTTCAATATTATCCTTAGAATCAGAGAGCTAATGAGAAGGGATTGGAGGTGTGAATTGAGACATATTTGGAGGGAAGGCAATGTGAAGATGTGTTGGCTAAGCAAAGTCTCGGTCCTGCTCCTGGCTTAACCATCCTACGTGAACCCCTACTGCAATCAGACAGTGGAAAAAGAATGATAACTTAGGCGCGACGACACCTAGAGTTGTTACAGTGAGTTAGAGCGTAAAGCCTTAACATGTTCCAAAAAAGGAAGTATACATGTCTCTCCCTCACGGATATTCTCCACAGGGGGAGAACTCAGTTTTCCGCCTGAATCAGTCCCTTTATGGACTTAAACAAGCGTCCCGAAATGGGTTTGAAAAATTTTCTTCTGCTTTACTGGATGCTGGTTTTCTTCAATCCCAGGCAGTCCCTTTTTACTCGTCGACGTGGAAACTATTCTGTTTTTTATTTTAGTATATATTGATTAAATTGTAATCATTGGTAATGATATTAAATTCAGCATATCAAACAGTTGATTTGGAGATAGAGGTGACGGAGGAAGAGTATCGGGAGTGGTATATTCCCAGAGCCTTGAGATCTTTCTTTTGCTATTCTCCGGCCAGATCTAGGTGTGAACCAGGAGCTTGCCATTGTGGAGAGAGAATGGATATGCCAATTACTACTCTGCGTATCTGATGTGTGCTTCGGAGTATTGGAATGCTGATCAGAGGCGGGCGACGGTAGAAGGAGGTAAGAGCCGGGTTAGGCGCTCCAGCAGCTCTAGGAGTTCCCGTTCTCGCTTTTCTTGATCTTCCAAGCTTGAAGCTCGCCTGCTTTGAGAGAGGAGAGACAGCCATTTGATGCATGACAATGGAGAAAAGTACTATATGCTTTATGTTTCCTATGCAGCTACTACAGCTAATAAGCTATGCATGATGATATGTGATGCATGCTTTGACTTCTAAGGCTTGACAGGTCCTTTTGGTCGATTTCCAGTTGATTGCCTCAACCTATCGATTGAGTGAGTTGGAGAAGAAAGTCTTAGAAGGCTATGACTCTATAAGTTTCGCGTCTTATTTTTTTGCGTGTCTACTATTTATTTAGGTGCAAAGAGCCTAAGCGGTCAAGCTATTATATTCCGAGCCTGCTCTCCATTTCCACCGTTGATGCAATAGAAGCTCTTAATGCAATATCTGGTGGTGAAGACATTCCCGCTGCTACAATTGGAGTTGACGGTCCTAGTTCTGTTACAGTAAGAGCTGTTGCTGGAATAACCAGTGCTAGTTACTTGACTGTTGGAGGAGAAACCACTGTTAGAAATGTTCACGTAGAAGCTCCTCTTTCATCTGCAGGTATAGACTTCTTTGGATCTTATCCGCTTCAGAGGTTAATCAATAGGGAAATCCGCATTTTTTTTATCTTCCTCTAAAAAATTCTTTTTCATGGGCATCTTCTATTCAAAAGGATCTTACTCAATTCAATAGAAACTTAACTTCTACCCCACTTTTTTTCTTTTCAGGCTAAATTGTTGGGACGGACTTTTTATAGGGATTCAAGCTTGCGAAATGCTTTATCATTCTTACTCTTGAGTAAAACTAAACTGGCTTTTGACACAGGTGCGAAGCAAGTCTATGCGGAAAGGATAGGAAAAAGCTCTATACGATACGCGAGTTGTTGGTGGAATACGAGTAAGGACTTTGTTTGCCCAAGTCCCTTGCTTGAAGGACTATCGCACTTTCAGTGGTACTGAGACTGTCCCTACCACTACCCTTTATCAAGCTGGTTTACAAGAGTTCTGGCTTTCCCAACCGGACAAAACTTCTAGGGAATCTAATTTCTTTCGAACCCCCTATTATATTTATATGCGGTCCTAACCTTGCTACTCTTACTTCCACTAGCAAGAGAACTTCTGCTCGTAACATACCCCTAGGGATATAATCTTACTTCTTGAAGCGAGCTACTTTAACTGCCAAAGGAGCGGGGCAACTCGAGTTAGACGAGAGGCAGGGATGTAATTTCAAAGAGGCTCGACCGGACCCAAGAACCGGACAGAAGACAGGCCCCACTGTGATACCTCGTGCAAGTTCTAGTTAATGACCTGAAAGAAGTCACTAGCTTCTTGCTATCGAGCGTGCCTTAGCCTTAGTTTACAAGGAAGCTTTGTCGTACTTAGAAAAGGATGGTTCTAAAGTAGGTGTCAAGCTGAGAAAAGGCGGAGAATTTTTGAATTCAAGAAAAGAAAGGCATTGCCCAATACATTTATTCTATACAATAGGAATTCCAAGCCGTAAAAGGCAATGTGAATTCCTACGACTCCTCTCACTCTCAGGGACGGATTGAACAGCAGCTGTTAGGGAAGGATCTCTATCATTGGTTCATCAGAAGCCATCAAGCACGAAAGCAGCAAGGAGTGTGCTAGTGAGTCCCAAGCGAAGGAAAGAAGGACATGAGAGGCATAGAGAGGACTCAAGGACAAGACACGACTCAGACCCCGGTAAATTTGATCTTCATTGGCCTTGCTGTCCGCAGAAACCGACGACTGGAGTCTGGCCGTCCTGAGTGATAAGCACTACTAAACCTCAGTTCAGTGCCTAATTTCTTCCATAGCACCCTCTATTAGAGGGCAGACTGCTGTCTTGATCGGGCGTAATGCTCCCCCTTCGTCATAAGGCGTGCTTTCTCACCACCTAATGATGATCAAATCACGATCATGGGGTTGCCCGGTTCTAATTCCATATGAAGAATAGAATGGAAATCAAGACCCCGAAGCTTCTTTAGTTCCAGATGATGCGGATCCAATCTCATCTCCTGAGCTATACCTATAACTTATGCAAATTTTTCTTTTCCCGAACTTAGTTAATAAATAAGGCGAGATGGAGACCCTGATTTGGACCCTCGTGATCGAGCTTATGATTGTAAAGAACGCGGAGCCATAGTCAAACGATCCAAACCAGGTTGAGAGCGCCGACCGCGGGGGTTTCCAAGTCCAATCCGAGTATTCGCGCCTATGGACTCCCCTTTTGAAGGAAGCTTGCGAAGGGCTGAATGAGAGATAGAGCTTCGATCAAGAAGAATAAAATTGTATACTAGACCTTCCCTCACGGGAGAACCAAGCAAGGGATGAGCGCTAGCGCTAAAGCCGTTGTTTTCTTCCTTCATTTCATAGCGGAAGGTTGACTTTTGGGTATTCAAAAGTAAAATACAAATAAGAGTTATGGCATTCAATCTCATATTGCAAGAAATCCAAGAATTTCTGGGGGCACTAGCACGAGCAAAAATGGTTGAAAACTCTACTGTTTGAAATAGAGTAAAACAACCCAAAATCCCAGGAGCTAATCCAAAATCAATCAAATGTAATTTTTAAGAAACTTTAGAATTGCTATATTAACAACCGGACGTCTGATTCACGTCAAACCAACTCCGTTTCTCACTAAATTTCACAGACAAGTCATAAATATAGTGTTGGACCTATACCGAGTTCTGAAACCAAAATATGGACCCGATATCCAAAAAGTCAAACATTGGTCAAACATTTCAAAGTCATTAAGCTTTTAACTTTCATATTTCAACAAAGCGTTATAACTCGGGTTAGGGACTTCCAAATTCGATTTCGGGCATACACCCAAATCCTGAATCACAATACGGGCCCACCGGGACCGTTAAAATACGAATCCGGGTCCATTTATTCACAATGTTGACCGAAGTCAACTCAAATGGATTTTAAGGTAAAAATTTCATATTTTCTCAATTTTTAACATAAAAGCTTTTTGAAAAAATAGCCGGACTATGCACACAAATCGAGGAGGGCTAATATGAGGTATTTTAAGGCTTCAAAGCATAGAATTAGGTTCTAATACGTAAGATGACCTATCAGACCATCACAATATGATTCTTATAAATTGTATTAACGTAATTGATTACATTATGATTATGAAAGTAAATTAGATGCCCAGTATTGATTCTCTGTTTAAAAGGGAATTTGGAGTCTTACTGTTTTTATTAATTTTCCCTATCATTGAATTTCAAAAAAAAAAATAATAATAATAAAATAAAGGAGTTGAATAGAATCTTGATGAAGACGGCTTTATTCAATTTATATATGAGCCAGTTATATACAGATCCATAAAAGGATGAAATACCTATGCATGGCATATTGAATTTATTTGATGTCTTTATTTAATTTAATTTAAGTATTCATTCTCTTCCCATACCCAAATTATGCAAGCTTTTTACGGAAAAGGAACTAAAGCTATGTTTTTATTTAATTAAGGTTTGAGTTGTTAATTATTTTGATATTTATTGGGACATAAAGTAAATGTGTTTTTGAGCTATTTAAAGTATTTGGGTCATTAAGTTATTGATAGAACTATTATCTTTATTATATGTATGTTATTAATATTTTTATAGTTTGTTAGTCATCAAAGTGATCAAACTCGAATGTTTTAAAATATTCACATGCATAAAATTTCCTAATGTTTATTTTATGTGTGCATTTATGTTTACATAGTTTGTTTGCCACCAAGTAGCCAAACTAGTATGTTCATAAGAAATATGCATACATAACATTATAGTTTATTCATGAAACTAATGAAGTGACTATAATTGAAAATTAGTGGATAAATTAATTTTTTCTATTGCTAGAACTTAAGGATTTACCCAAAGGTGGATCAATTATTCTATGAATAGTTTGAATATGATGAGGTAAATTAATATTCTTTAGTCAAATATATATTATCTGTCCAAATATGTCATATATGGTTGGTTACAAATATTTAAGTACCTATTAAAGGCTAAATGATTTAAATTATGATAGTGTGTTGTAGTATTTACCCAAAGGAGAATTACGATATGCTTTAATTGTTTAACTGAATCCATATTGATTTGTGAGCATGTATTATCTATTTTGCAGCTATTCCTCTTCATTCACATGCTTTGTCTGTTACTGTGTTTAACGGATTGAACTTCTCTAAATGGCATGAACAAGTCCAATTCCACTTAGGTGTAATGGATCTTGACTTGGCTCTGCTAAATGATAAGCCTGCTGTCATTACTGATACGAGCAGTGCGGATGAGAAATATTTTCATAAAGCATGGGAACGCTCTAATAGGCTGAGCCTTATGTTTTTGCAAATGACTATTGCCAACAACATTAAGAGTACATTTTCACAAATAGAAAATGCCAGAGAATACCTGAAGTTTGTGGAAGAAAGTTTTTGTTCTGTAGATAAGTCTCTCGCTGGTACACTAATGGATGAACTCATGACCATAAAGTTTGATGGGTCGTGTAGTATGCAAAATCATATCATCGAGATGACTAACATTGCAGCAAGACTTCAAACCTTGGGGATAAAAGTGGATGACTCCTTCTTGGTTCAGTTTATTCTGAACTCGTTGCCTCCTGAGTATGGACCTTTTCAAATTAATTATAACACTATTAAGGATAAGTGGAATGTTAGTGAATTGTCCAGTATGCTTACTTAGGAGAAGTCAAGACTTAAGAAATAAGGAATTCATTCAATTAATCTCATGGGTCAAGGAGTTGGTAAAAGACTTAAAGTAAATGCCAACAAGTTCAAGAAGAAGAAGCACCTGCAAAAGCTCCACAAGATTCTAAGAAGGAACATAATGTAGATACATGTCTTTATGTAACAAGGAAGGACACTATCAGAAAGATTGTCTGAAACGTAAAGCTTGGTTCGAAAAGAAAGGTACAATTAATGCTTTTATATGTTTCAAATTAAATTTAGTATAAGTTCCTAATAATACTTGGTGGCTTGATTCCAGTACAACTGCTCATGTATCTACTATGTTGTAGGGATTCCTTACGATCCAAACTACAAATCCAAATAAGGATTTCTTATTCATGGGAAATCGTATGAAGGCTCCAATTGAAGGCATAGGGGCTTATCGTTTGATCATGGAGACTGGACACCACCTTGATCTATTACAGACTCTTTATGTACCTTCAGTTTCTAGGAATTTGATTTCGCTTTCAAAACTTGATGTTTCTGGATTTGATTTAAAGTTTGGAAATGGATGTTTTAATTTATATAAGAATAATGTTTTTATGATTCTGGTTTTCTTATTGATGGTTATATAAATTGAAACACGATATTGGTTTTTCCGAATCCCTTCTTATTGTTCAACATAATATTGGAATTAAACGTAGTTCACGAGATGAAAGTTCTGCTTACTTGTGGCATAGACGTTTGGTGTCATATATCCAAAGAAAGGTTAAAAAGATTAGTAAAGAATGAGATTCTTCCAAATCTAAATTTTACTGATCTTAATATATGTTTGGATTACATTAAAGGAAAGCAAATCAAGCATAGTAAGAAAGGTGCCACAAGAAGCACCCAACTTCTTGAAATTATACACATTGATATTTGTGGACCCTTTGATGTTCCATCTTTTGGTGGAGAAAAATATTTTATCACTTTTATCGATGATTTCACGTTATGGATACATCTATTTGCTGAAAGAAAAATCTCAAGCAACAGATGCTCTCAAAGTGTTTGTTAATGAGGTTGAAAAGTGTCACGACCCAAAATCCCTCCGAATGAGTCGTGATGGCACCTAGTCTCTAAACTAGGTAAGCCTAACATTAACTGAGATAACATTTATATTTGCTAATTTTAATTTAAATAACTCTTAACAAATTACAATTCCCAAAACCGGTGGTATAAGTCACAAGCCTTTCTAAGAGTAGTTATACAAAATAAATACATCATTATTCCGAAACAAAAGAAACAAACGGAAATAAGTACAAATGAAGGTGACTTTGAGGCCTGCGAACGCTGTAGCAAGTTTACCTTGAGTCTCCACCGGAATGACCCGCACAGCTACTACCGATCAAATACCTAGATCTGTACACAAAAATGTAAAGAAGTGTAGTATGAGCACACCACAACGATGCCCAATAAGTATCAAGACTAACCTCGGTGGGGTAGTGACGAGAAACAGTCAAGACACCTATTGGTCAAATACATTGAACAGGATATGATAATAAACTATCAACCTATAGATAAGAAAGGAATATCAACAACAGAAAAAAGAACAAACTACAATTAGTAGAAATAATAAAAGGGAAACACGGATGGAGACGAAGATAACCAAGTAAATTAATACCAACATAGCTGGGACACAGACAAGTAAAATGTACTCAAATAAGAAAGGCGATATCAACTCAATAAATCATATCATTTCTGATGCACAATTCCAGCCATCTCAAACTCGATGTCTTATATCATAACCTCAACTACCAAACCTTTAGCACACCAGGCACCTCGTGCCCATATATTTCTATATCACTTTGCACAACGACGTTCTCATGCTATTCAGTACATAGGGTCCATAACCAATGCAATTAAGAAGTTCAAGGAGTCTCATTTACATAACATAAAGTAGAGTACAGTTTCTAAACCAACTAGGAACTCAACAAGAAAACATAAAGTTATTATTAGAAATTATTTGAATAAAGAAGGTACAATTTTCAATTAAAATATAACATCAGATGATTTATTACCTTTTACAAGGGATTTAATAAATTAACTTAGTAGAAATTCCTTTTTAAGTAAAATACAACCTCAAACGGTTTAAGAAAAATTTAACTGAGAAACTAATTGAGTTAAAAATATAACAATTATTGAAATTTGAAGTATTGAAATAATATATAAAAATACGGTAAGGTATTGTAAACACTATGGATTCAAACACAAGGATCACAGCAGTAAAGGAATCTAAACAGTTAAAACACTTGAATTGATAACAACAATTACAACGAAGACAAAATAAATCATAGAAGGAGTACAGCTCTACGCATAGATAACAACCGGGGACCTCCCAGGATACCGTCCTATAGTCCCAAATGTAAATACTCGGGGATCTCTCAGTATCCTCCGTATATGAGCTAGGGATCTCTTGGTATCCTGAGGATCTCTTGGTATCCTCAATATATGTGTTAGGGATCTCTTGGTATCCCGAGGATCTCTTGGTATCCTCAATATATGTGCTGAGGATCTCTTGGTATCCCGAGGATCTTTTGGTATCCTCGATATATGTGTTGGGGATCTCCTGGTATCCCGAGGATCTCTTGGTATCCTCACCCAAACAATATGAATAATACATCCCGGCAAGGATATCAACAACAATCCAACAACCCAATCACAAGGAATACCACCAACAAGAGTATGAATACACGGCAACAAGAGAATCACAGAAAACCCAAGAAGCGCAATAACCTTAACAAAACAACAAGACATAACAAGTACGTGATAACTTGTCACGACCCGGATTTCCCACCATCGGGCGTCGTGATGGCGCCTACTATCGGAGCTAGGCAAGCCAAATATTTAAAACAACTTTCCTGCTTTCTTTCAAACAATATAATAAACGAGACAAAATCTAAGCGGAAGACTTTAAATCTAAAGCAACTGAAAACCAAAAGTGCGGAAGCTTGAACCAAAATGCTACCCAGAGTCTGGTGTCACTAGCTTACGGACTACTACAGAATACTACAATCTATGTCTGAAGGGAAAATACATCATGTTTGTCTGATACAAGATAAACAAACAAAAAAGAACATGGAAAGGGACTTCGGCCTGCGAACGCCAGCTAGGCTACCTCGAGAGTCCCTGGACTGAAGATACCTCCCAGAAGTCCTACTGCTGCGGTCCGTAAGCTGCTCCCTGATCTGTGCAGCAAAAATGCACAGAGTGTAGCATCAGCACAACCGACCCCATGTGCTGGTAAGTGCCTGGCCTAACCCCGGCGAAGTAGTGACGAGGCTAGACAGTACCTACCACAATTAACCTGTACAGATATATATACAACAAGTGCAAGAAAACAATAACAAGATAATACAAAGTAAAACTGGGAGGGGACATGCTATCGGGGAGTAACAGATAAAAATGAAATATCAGAAGTAAATAGAAGAAACTCCGGTTTCCATGATATATATATATATATAGTGGACGGCGTGCCACACGATCCCATAATATCATATATAAGTGGACGGCGTGCCACACGATCCCATAATATCATATATAAGTGGACGGCGTGCCACACGATCCCATAATATCATATATAAGTGGACGGCGTGCCACACGATCCCATAATATCATATATAAGTGGACGGCGTGCCACACGATCCCATAATATCATATATAAGTGGACGACGTGCCACACGATCCCATAATATCATATATAAGTGGACGGCGTGCCACACGATCCCATAATATCATATATAAGTGGACGGCGTGCTACACGATCCCATAATATAGTTCATAATATCTGACTTCATATAGTAGACCCCTTCAGGGGAGAATAACAACTCAATACCTTTAACCCGGCAAGGGTACAGCTAACAGCCCAAAATATCCCGACAAGGGAGAATATATATATCAGTCTACACATCCCGGCAAGGGAGTATTCACAACACATTCTCCTTTTAAATCATTCTTCCTCAACCGTTCACATTATATGAAACTTATCAAATAAACAAGGAGCTTGTGTCACATTATTCGAATTAAAAGCAATCAAGACTCACGGTCATGCTAGACTCCGGTGCATAGATAACCGTCACCATGCCTATACACCGTACTCCACATTAGCAAGTAGCAAATATCATCCTAATCCTATTCCCTCAAGCCAAAGTTAGAACAAACACTTACCTCGAATGCTCCAAACTCAACTCACGCTTCTAGTATAGCTTTACCTCTTGATTCCACCACCAATCCGCTCGAATCTAGTCATAAGTTACTTAATCACATTAATAATTACTAAATGAATCATCCCCAATGCATGAAAATAGATTTTTCAAGGTTTTTCCCAAAAAGGTCAAAAATACCCCCGGACCCACGTGGTCGAAACTCGAGGTTCGGACCAAAACCCGGTTACCCATTCCCCCATGAATCCCAATAGATGATTTGTTTTCAAATCGGACCCCAAATTGAGGTCCAACTTCTCAATTTGTAGAAAACCTAGGTTCTACCCAAAACACTCAATTTTCCCCATGAAAATCTTTGATTTGAAGTTGAAATTATGTTAAAAGATGTTAAGGAATAAAGAAATTAAGTTAGAAATCACTTACCAATCGTTTTGGAGAAAAAAAGTTGTTTGGAAAATCGCCTCTTAGGTTTTGGGTTTTTGAAAAGTGAAAAATGACTGAGATTTTCCGAACTTGTATACCTTTCTGAGGACCTGGCGCGGACCACACAAAAATGTGTTTCGGCCGCGCCGAGTGGGAGAAAAGTGGGGCTTCTCTGAACCCTTCCAGCGCGGACCGCACTGTTTTGGTGCGCGGCCGCGCTGGCTAACCTGAAACCCTAGCCCTCAGACTCAGCCACGCGGACCGCACAAAAATGCATCGCGGCCGCGCGGCTCCAGCGCGGACCGCGCGGAAATGACCGCGGCCGCGCTGGTGTCTGCAACACCTGAACCTGCATTTTCTTAAGTCCAAGACCTCCCGGGCCCCATTCAAAACTCACCCGAGCCCTCGGGGCTCCAAACCAAACATGCACACAACCTTAAAAATATCTTACGGACTTACTCGTGCGATCAAATCGCCAAAATAACATCATATACATAGGATCAAGCCTCAAACACATGATTTTCTTTCTTCAACTTTCATAACTCAAACTCTCCATTTTTAGTCCGAAACACGTCATATGACGTCCGTTTTTAGCCAAACTTTACAGATAGTGCTTAACACATATTTAAGACTTGTACCGGGCGTCGGAACCAAAATACGAGCCCGATACCTATATTTTCTAACTCCTTTTCATTTCAAATTTTCATATCAAATTTCAGAAAAACAATTTCTTTCAAAAATTCATTTCTCGGGCTTGGGACCTCAGAATTTGATTCCGGGCACACGCCCAAGTCCCATATTTTTCTACGGACCCTCCGGGACCGTCGAATCACAGGTCCGGGTCCGTTTACCCAAAATGTTGACCGAAGTCAACATTATGCATATTAATACCAAAATTCATCAAATGTTTCACATAATTCACATATTCTAACATAAAAACTTTCCGGCTACGCGCCCGAACTGCGCACGCCAATCGAGGAAACTAAAAGCGAGGTTTTCAAGGCCTCAGGAGCACGGAACAAGGAAGAATTACGGTGATGACCCCTTGGGTCGTCACATAACTACACCGGCAACCACAACAATTTGGACTCATAGCATATATACATGGGGTCATAGAGGAATTCACATTTTAGAGATAACAAAACGATAAGAAGAACAATCGTTTCAATTAAGGCAAATAAGGCCAGGTAACAAGTAAGTGTTAGAGGGAAGCTAACAACATCGTATGGAGCATATAGAGGTAAATTAAGCAATTAGAAAACTCAATCATAACGGAATATTTACCACATAATGAACATAAGGACCTAAGAACCTTAAAGGCAAATTTCCCACAAATAAGTCCGAGCACAAACTCGTCACCTCACGTGCACGAATTACAAATAGCATAGAAGACTCAAATCCTAATGGAAAGTCCCCCACACAAGGTTAGGCAAGATACTTACCTTAATCCTGCCAATTCAATACTCAATTTAGCTTTTCCTTTACCAATTCATCAATGCTCGGCTCAATCTAACCAAAAACGACTTGAATACATCTAACAATGCAAGAGAAAATAATTACAATTGACAAAGCTATGATTCCTATACAATTTACAAAAAGTCAGCAAAAGTCGAATGCCATTCCGATACGAGTTCACCCATACAAAAATTATCCAATTCCGATACCATTTGGTCCTTCAAATCATCATTTTACATTTTTGAAAGATTTCATAATTTTTCCCAAATTCCATCCCAAATCACGAATCAAACGACGAATTCAATGATAGATTCATGTATTCTAGCCAAATCCTAGTTAGAATCACTTACCTCGATGAATTTCTTGAAAACCCTTCGAAAAAATCGCCAAGATCCGAGCTCTCTAGGTCAAAATATGAAACAAAACCCTAAACCTCGTATTTATAGTGCACCTCCCAGATTTCCATCACTACTGACCGCAAAAAAAACCAACGCTGACCGCGGTAAATCCACCGCTACTGCGGAGAATGTTGACTGTAGTGACATGCTTTAGTATTTTGGCCATAACTTTTTCTATATATGTCCAAATTGTGATTTATTTACCTTTCTGGAAACTAGAAACGAAGGGCTACAACTTTTATTTTTATATAAATTCCTTGTAGATCAAAAGATATAGGCTTCCGAAGTCAGACCAGCGACCTGCGGATTCTTCATGACCGTGGACCATTTTTCGCGACCGCAGTAAAATCACCGCCCTCAGCGGTAAAAAGTCCACCCCAGTTGCAAATTTAAGCACCAGACCCAATGCCTGAGTTTCGGTAATGCCCGGACTTCGCTCAAAACTCACCCAAAACACACCCGAGACCCCCAGAACCTCAACCAAATGTACCAACACATTCTATAACATCATACGAAACTTATCCCTACTCTCAAATCACGTCAAACAACGCTAAAATCACAAATCAGATGCCCAAACGTATGGAAATCACTATAAACTTCAAGAACCTCTAGAATTGCAACCAAGCGTCCGACCCACATCAAATCAACTCCAAACAACACCAAATTTTGTAGGCAAGTCCCAAATGACATAACGAAGTTGTTCAAACTTTCGGAATCGCATTCCGACCTCGATAACATAAAAGTCAACTATGGGTCAAACCTCTCCATTTTCCAAACTTCAACTTTTCCAACTTTCACCAAAATGCCACAAATTACCCTACGAGCCTCCAAACCCAAATCCGAACAAGTCCAAAATCACCGTACGAAGCTACTGACAATATCCAATACTCATTCCGAAGTCGTTTACTCAAAAGTCAAATTCCGGTCCATTTTTATCCGCTTAAGCTTCCAGAATTATATTTTTTCTTTCCAATTCGACTCCGATTCATCCAAAAACTAAATCCAACCATGCACACAAGTCGATATACATAATGTGAAGCTGCTCTTGACCTCAAACTGCCGAACCGGGCGAAATTACTCAAAACGACCAGTCGGATCGTTACATCCTCCTCTACTTAAACATACGTTCATCCTCGAACGTGCCCGAAGTCGTTCCAAAGTCATCGAACCATCGCATGAGCTCACCATACATACACCTAGGGGTGATTCCCCATCACCCAACCCATGTAGAATTGGCAATGCCATTTAACTGAAGGCCTCATCTCCTCCTTAGTCTATAACCTTAGAACAGGACCCAAACCTCTACATCTGAAATTCATCATAGGACCCGAGTTCCACATCATTACACTGAATACACCTGAACAAGCTGAATCGAGCCAAAAATTCAAACCTAGAATATAATCACATGCTGATCCACGCAGTTCAAATACTTGAAGTAATAACCTCTGACCACCATAGCTACTCAAATAACACTCTGGATGCCGACAATACACTTCACATTGAATACGACCTTGTTCCGAACTTCCATAACACTGCCCACGATAAAGAAACATGAAGAAACTCATAACCGTTCATAAAGTCAACAAGTCAAGAAGCTCTCTCGCCCGTCAAGGGCCATCACCCAAATCTTAGCAGAACACCCTCATACTTCCAAACACTCCTCATCCCCAATTCCATAGTACAAACCTCAGGTCTAAAAATCTCATCTCAGCCATTACAAGCAACCCAACCAACAGCTCATCACGGAACCACACGAATTTTCAAACTACACAGTTTGTACACCCAGCAATGACTCAATTATGCATCACAAATAAAGGGAAGAAAAGTATAAAAATTATCTAACAAGTACAACATGCGTAATAACAAAAGTATAATTTTTTTTCAGTTCGTCCAACAAAGGGAAAACACGACACCAGATAAACACAAGAAAAGGATATCCCACATAACATCCACTGCGGCATGCAGCCTACTCCTGAATACTCATTGAGCCAAAATGCTCGGGCACATTGGTCATATGAATACTGATATCAAGTACAATAAAGTGCACAAATAAAACTGTGGGAAAAAGTGAATAGAAGTAATAAGATATAAAAGAAACAAGTATAGCTGAGGTGCAATGAGCAATTAACATCACGAGGGCTATCTCACCCACATCGCCATAAAGCCTGAACAGAATTACAACATGTATGGAGAATAATCATACCGCCTCACAGCTCATCACAACATAAGAGAGCAGCACATAACATAGGCCAGAGGCACAAATAATATCCATTCTGCCTGATAACATAACCAAAATGGCAACCTCACAGGAGCACACAAAGTTAACTTGATACAAGATACATATTCTCATTGAGCTTTCTCATTGCCTCAACCAAATCTTGATCTTTCCCAATTAGATAAATATGCTTCAAAAGGATACACAACAACTTGTTAATAATACATGCTATTAATCATCCCATTCTCAACATTTCTTCAAAATTCACAAACAGGAAATAGTCCATATATGAGGTCACCTAGCTCCAAACCTTAGGAATACCAAAATTTACATACTCGACTCAACTACGCAAATCAAATGACTGATATATCACGCACACCTTATCATTCTGCTGAAGGACTCATATAGAACTTCTGGCCGCGTAACAAAACATAAACCTCGAAACCCAGTAATCACCATGCTACCAGCCATGCACCCGCAAACCAAAACTCAAGGTCCTTTCCAAAAATGCACACCATTCGCATATGATAGCCAACAAGGTCAACACTCTATTAATTTCTAATACCTATTTAGGAGAAAGACACAATGTACCATATATTCCTTATGCCCATAGCAGCCAGCCGACTCAAGTCATTGCCCAAACCATCAAGAACCCTCTAAGATCCGCTCGCACGTAACTAAGCCATCAGTACTGCACCTCCCCAACTCAACTGAGTTACACAAACCATCCAATCCAAGAGTGCTGGCACAATTGCCAGTAGAGAACTCCTATTCAAAGGACCAATCACTTCATCGCTCTGCTGACCCAACACCACAGAGCTGACCCATTTCTTCGGATAGTTGATATGCAATAACCCCAATCAAAGTCCCAACATCATCCCATGCAAGATCTCAGACCTTGGTCATACACAAAATCTGGGAACCTACTAATACCACATATACACATACCTCAGGCCAAATCTGATACAAATCCAACTTTGCAATTTGGATGCCGCTATTGAACTCCTCTACTTGGCGCAAAGCCATAGAAAACAACGTCTAATGATTCACAAAACTAACCTTCAAACCTCGTACAACACATATCACAAGGTACTCCAATACCGCCAACTATCCTCAATCAGCACCCACAACGCTTCCGCTACGCCTCCATGTAAACAACTGAATAGTTGCCTCTGTATCTTCAGTCTGGACAAAATGCCGAGGTAATGCCTGAGCATCCCTGACTCCTTCATAGACCGTTTATAGTATCACGAACCACTGCCGCATAGCGGACACTGAGAGCGTAATATCACACACGAGTGGATGTGGAGGAACGTAAGTTATATACTTCGAGCTGAATCAATATCGCATAATAAGGAATGAATGAAGTGGAATTTTCTAACAGTTCTGTAGCCTCTCGAAGATAAGTACAGACGACTCCGAACGGATCCGCAAGACTCTACTAAACTTGTTTGTGACTCGTAGACCTATGAACCTAGAGCTCTAATACCAACTTTGTCACGACCCAAAATCCCTCCGAAGGAGTCGTGATGGCACGTAGTCTCTAAACTTGGTAAGCCTAACATTAACTGAGATAACATTTATATTTGCTAATTTTAATTTAAATAACTATTAACAAATTACAATTCTCAAAACCGGTGGTACAAGTCACAAGCCTTTCTAAGAGTAGTTATATAAAATAAATACATCACTGTTTTGAAATAAAAGGAACAAACAGAAATAAGTACAAATGAAGGTGACTCCAAGGCCTGCGAACGCTGTAGCAGGTTTACCTTGAGTCTCCACCGCAACGACCCGCACAACTACTATCGATCAAATACCTGGATCTGTACACAAAAATGTACAGAAATGTAGTATGAGCACACCACAGCGGTGCCCAGTAAGTATCAAGACTAACCTCGGTGGGGTAGTGACGAGGAATAGTCAAGACACCTACTGGTCAAATACATTGAACAGGAAATGATAATAAACTATCAACCTATAGATAACAAAGTAATATTAACAACAGAAAAACGAACAAACTACAATTGGTAGAAATAATAAAAGGGAAACACGGATGGAAACGAAGATAACCAAGTAAATTAACACCAATATAGTTGGGACACAGACAAGTAAAATGTATTCAAATAAGAAAGGTGATGTCAACTCAATAAATCATATCATTTCTGATGCACAATTTCAGCCATCTCAAACTCGATGTCTCATATCATAACCTCAACTACCAAACCTTTAGCACACCTGACACCTTGTGCCCGCGTATTTCTATCTCACTTTGCGCAACGACATTCTCATGATACTCAGTACATAGGGTCCATAACCAATGCAATTAAGAAGTTTAAGAAGCCTCATTTACATAACATAAAGTAGAGTACAGTTTCGAAACCAACTAGGAACTCAACAAGAAAAGATGAATTTATTATTAGAAATCATTTGAATAAATAAGGTACCATTTTCAATTAAAATACAACATCAGATGATTTATTAACTTTAACAAGGGATTTAATAAATTAACTTAGTAGAAATTCCTTTTTAAGTAAAATACGACCTCAAACGATTTAAGAAAAATTTAATTGAGTTAAAAATGTAGCAATTATTGAAATTTGAAGTATTGAAATATATATATATATATATATATATATATATATATATATATATATATATATATATATATATAAATACGGCAAAATATTGTAAACACTATGGATTCCAACATAAGGATCACAATAGTAAAAGAATCTAAACAGTTAAAACACTTGAATTGATAACAACAATAACAATGGAGACAAAATAAATCACAGAAGGAGTACAGCTCTACGCATAGATAACAACCGGGGACCTCCCACGATACCATCCTATAGTCCCAAATGTAAATACTCGGGGATCTCTCAGTATCGTCCGTATATGAGCTAGGGATCTCTTGGTATCCCGAGGATATCTTGGTATCCTCAATATATGTGTTGGGGATCTCTTGGTATCCTGAGGATCTCTTGGTATCCTCAATATATGTGCTGGGGATCTCCTGGTATCTCGAGGATCTCTTGGTATACTCACCCAAACAATATGAACAATACATCCCGACAAGGGAATCAACAACAATCCAACAACCTAATCACAAGGAATACCACCACCAAGAGTATGAATACACGGGAACAAGAGAATCACAGAAAACCCAAGAAGCGCAATAACCTTAACAAAACAACAAGACATAACAAGTACGTGATAACTATACCGGCAACCACAACAATTTGGACTCATAGCATATATACACAGGGTCATAGAGGAATTCATAATTTAGGGATAACAAAATGATAAGAAGAAAAATCGCTTCAATTAAGGCAAATAAGGCCAAGTAACAAGTAAGAGTTAGAGGGAAGCTAACAACATCGTATGGAGAATATAGAGGTAAATTAAGCAATTAGAAAACTCAATCATAATGAAATATTTCCCACATAATGAACATAAGGACCTAATAACCTTAAAGTCAAATTTCCCACAAATAAGTTCGAGCACACACTCATCACCTCGCGTGCACGGACTACAAATAGCATAGAAGACTCAAATCCTAAGGGGAAGTCCCCTACACAAGGTTAGGCAAGATACTTACCTTAATCCGGCCAATTCAATAATCAATTTAGCTTTTCCTTTACCAATTCATCAATGCTTGGCTCAATCTAGCCAAAAATGACTTGAATACATCTAACAGTGCAAGAGAAAATAATTCCAATTAACAAAACTATGATTCTTATACAATTTGCAAAAAGTCAACAAAAGTCAACTCCCTGGGCCCAAACTTCGGAAGCCGATAAACATTATCTAAAATTGAATACCTATTCCGATACGAGTTCACTCATCCAAAAATTATCCAATTCCGATACCATTTGGTCCTTCAAATCATCATTTCACATTTTTGAAAGATTTCACAATTTTTTCCAAATTCCATCCCAAATCACGAATCAAATGACAAATTCAATGATAGATTCATGTATTCTATACAAATCCGAGTTAGAATCACTTACCTTGATGAATTTCTTGAAAAACCTTCGAAAATATCGCCAAGATCCGAGCTCTCTAGGTCAAAATATGAAACCAAACCCTAAACCTCATATTTATAATGCACCTCCCAGATTTCTGTGACGACCCGACTCGTCGTCTCGTGAGTTACAACCCCATTTTCCTCATTTCCTATTTCTTTATGCTTCATTATCAGTGTTGGGTGTGAACGAGTTTATTTGGATTGGTTTTAGTAGGAAATGAGACACTCAGTCTCTTTAAGGAAGGTTTGTTTTGGAAAAGTCAACCGGACATTGACATATGTGTTAGAGGGATCCGATTTGAATCCTGATGATTCGGTTAGCTTCGGGGGATGATTTGTGACTTAGGAGTGTGATCGGAAGTAATTTTGGAGGTCCGGTGTAGAATTAGGCTTGAATTGGCGAAGTTAGTATTTTGGCGAATTCCGGTTGATAGGTGAGATTTTGATCCGAGAGTCGGAATGAAATTCTGAGAGATGTTGTAGCTTTGTTAGGTGATTTGGGATATGTGTGCAAAATTTCAGGTCACTCGGACGTGGTTTGGTCGGGTTTTTGATCGAAAGTGTATTTCGGAAGTTTTTAGAAAATTAGGCTTGAATTCGATGAGTTTTGGGTAATTTGATGTTGTTTGAGGTATTTTGATGATTGGAAGAGGTTTGAATAATGTTATGAATTATGTTTTCATGTTTGGTCGGGGTCCCATGAGGCTCAGATAAGTTTTGGAAGAGTTTTTGGAAGATTTTTGTCGTTTGAGCATAAGCATGTAATGATCCAAAGGTCCATTTTTAGTTCTAGAGATCGAAATTTTATTTCGAGATTTCCAGAATTTAAATAATGAATTATAGGAGTGATCTGGAAAGTTTGGTCTAATTTCATCAAGTCGCGGTTCGGTTTTTAACACGAAACATGAGTTAATTGTTTAACGAGCGAAATGGGTATTGAACTGAGCAAATGAGCTCCGAATTGAATTTCGACTGAAGGTTTATGTTCGTATTATTATTTGTGACTCATAGGAATAAGAATCATCAAATTCCGAGTTCATAAGATGGAGTTAGAGCCTTTTTAGTGAAACGAAAAGCTGCTGCAATTTTCTACTGCAATTAGTGAATCAAATGGAAGAAATTGGAGAAAATTTGTAAACTTTTCTAAAACGAAAATTCTAGATTTGGAGGCCGAATTGTTATCGGAATTTAGTAATTTTCGTATGGTTGGACTCGTGGTTGAATTGGTTGTCGGATTTTGTGAGTTTCGTCGAATTCCGAAGTGTGGGCCCAGGGGCCGGGTTTGAGCAATTTCGGGATTTTGATGTTAAATTGGATATTTTCGAGTGGGCTTCGCTCCCTTAGCATATTTTAATGATTATGTACTGATTATGGCTAGATTTGGAGCATCCGGAGGTCGATTCGTACGGGCGAGGCATCGCGGGCTAGATTTTGAACCGGATCGAGGTGAGTACTTGATGTAAATGATGTCCTGAGGGTTTGAAACCCCAAAATTTCACATCGTAACGCTTTATTGAGGTGATTTGTACTCCGGATAACGGGCGTGGGGTAGAGGACCATTGGGGATTGTGACTTGGTCCGTCCCGAGAGATGTTTTTACCGTGTTTTCTATTTGAACTAAATTGAGAATCATCCTTACTTGGATTTAATTGTTACATTTGGGCTTCTTGCCAATTATTTGAATCCTTCAGGGATTGACATTACTGTTTTCGCATACATGCATATCATTTGATCTCAGTCCAAGGTTTTAAATATTGTTTTGCAAACTCAACCATCTTTCTAAGATTTGAAAACTGAAATGATATTTCTAAATGATATTTCGGGCTGAGAACTACTATTTTACAAATGCCCAAGGGGCTTATGATAATTTCTGGACTGAGCATGGATCGGGTTGCGCGCCGCAGTAGTGTTATATTGATATTGAGGCCGAGAGCCTGGTTGATTACATTGATATTGAGGCAGAGGGCCTGGTTGATTACATTGATATTGAGGCCGAGAGCCTGGGTGATTATACTGATATTGATATGAGGCCGAGGTCCTAGATTTGATGCCACGAGATGGCTTTATATTGCGCTTGGGCTGTAGGAGCCCCTCCGGAGTCTGTACACACCCCTAGTGAGCGCCATCGACGATAAATAAAATGGATTGCTTGGGCTGCACGCCGCAGTTGGTACTAGAGAGTACCATCATATGCATTGCATTGCACTCATGCATAGAGTGTACCATCATATGCATTGCATTGCACTCATGCATTTGTTTTTATCTGTTATACTTGTCTCAGTAATTGGCACTCTGATTTAATTGACTTGTTGTTTCACTAATTGTTGTTCTAAACTGCCAGTCATAGTTTACTTTGTATTTTTCCACAATTTCTTATTCTCAGACTTTATTTATGTTTATTACTCACTGGGTCGGAGTACTTCACATTACTCCCTGCACCTTGCGTGCAGATCTAGGTACACCACAGGCTGAGTGAGGATTTGTTTAGCTGAGCAGCAGTATCCGGGAGTATTGAGGTAGTTGCATGGCGTTCGCAGCCTCTATCTCTCCCCTCTATCTCTATCTTTTATTCCATATTTTTGCCTAGACAGACTTGTAATAGGTGGATATTCTGTATTAGAGGCTCATATTCGTGACACCAGATTCTATTAGGCTATGATGTGGTATTTTAATTGAACTTCCGCAGATTTTATTATTAATTATACACTTGAATGTAATGACTTAGTAAATTCTCTGTGATATTTATCTATAATCTGAATAAGAAATTTGGGATAATGTTGTTGAATGGTCGGGCTTGCCTAGCAGTGTGTTGGGCGCCATCATGACCAGGGTTGGGGTCGTGACAAGTTGGTATCAGAGCCTAGGTTACTTGGTCTCGCGAGTCATGAGCCGGTTTAGTAGAGTCTCGCGGATCGGTACGGAGACGTCTGTATTTATCCTCGAGAGGCTGCAGAACCTTTAGGAAAACTTCACATTCTGGAATTCTTATCGTGCGTCCTTGATTCATCTTGAAAAGAAACTTTTGAAATTCCTTCCACGCGTTTGTATGCGCGCATGGGCGCTCAGTATCAGATGTGCCTCGATGGCTTGTGATTCCCAGATCAAGGGGAAAGGTGTTATCTCTGTGAGTTTATGGTGGTCCAGTCTGGAGGACTTGAGGTTGGATCTTTGCCTATGGTGGGAGCGCCGAGGTGCTGATTGTGTAAACAAGTGTTTTTGAACTTATATGTTCGGTAGTGTCCCCGTTAGTGAAAATGACGGTTGTGGCTATGTGAGGAGTATGTTAGTAATACGAGGCGTATCTATACGAATTGGAAGCGACGAGAAGGGGTCTGTTGAATGATGAAAGAATTAGTAGATGCTTGAAGTCTATCTTGATTCAAGTTATAGCCCGAGTTATGGGCGTTTTAAGAATCTTTTCATGACTCCTAGTTGGGAGTGAAGTAAATTTCATGTTGCGGTATGAGTACAGACTCAGGAAGATCAAGTGACTGCGTAATGCTTATGGCGGTTGAAGGTATACGAAAATGTTATATTGAGGCGAAGCAGGTGGGTTATCTCCCGCGAAGTGTGCTGAGGCGGTGTGATCCTTATGTGAATGACAGAAGATCTCATGTGCAAATGAATTGTAAGTGTTGAAGTTCGAAAATTTTGGTTCACTTAAGAGAGTGAGTTTAACTGTTACGAGATTGCCAAAGAGTTGAAGTACTAGATGAAATGTGTTTACACAAGCTTACAGAGGATTTGAGTTTAACCTCACTATGGTATTGAGGCAATAATGGAGTATATGCGTTATGAGTATAGTGTGTTGTGATCTATGGCTTTGAGACAAGTTGGGAAGCTTGCTATTGGTTAGCGGATTGTACAGTTATGTACTATGTTAGTTCCGATTTGATGCATGCTGGTGAATCAGTTCTGATTGTGGAAATTGGGCTGAGAATGGCACGAGTGAAGGAAAATTTTGACAAGATGGCATGAGCTCGGATGAGCAGGAGATAAGTTTCGATGTTTATGGTAAGTTGGTATTGTCTTCAGCGTCACCTAAGATCGGTGTTTTGTAAAAAGGGTTTTGCGTCCTGGTTAATGATTCTTGATCGCTCTTCAGCGTTAGTGCGACCGGTGGTTTGGAGGTACGCTCCAGATATTGTTGTGGTAGGTTGTGGGAGTGTGTCCCACGGGAAGATTATATAAGTGTGGCATGTGATCACTTGATTGATTAAAGATGTAAACCAAGTATGAAGTTTGTGATGGTGTCGTTAAATTGAAGATTCATGCCTGGAGGGCACTTGGCTTATTGGGTTGTGAACTGGGGAGGATTACTCCGATTGTGATGGTTGTTCTTGTGTGTTATGAGAAAAATGGGAGTTATTATGGACCTTTAAAAGGTTATCAGACTAGTTCAGTGTGATCAGAATCAGGTTGCAGTCGGTGGATAGATTTAATGTGAATAATGGCTCTATATCAGGCCAGATGTGTGCATTTTAGTAAAGCGGTCCTCTTGGAGGAGTAGTTAGGTTGATGTTTCGTTGTCAGATATTTTGCGTAGTAATGCATTGCACCGTGTGAGTTGTGAGACGTCTTGAGAAATTGCTATGTGTTGAGAATCCGCGTAGGAATGGCGTTATATGAGCATCTTGGCTCTTGAAATTCAGACTATACATCGCACCTCAGTTGTGCTTGAGTTTTGTAGGTTATAACGCTATATGTCCCTCAGAGATATTATTATGCACTTAGCATGCTTACGACCGATACTCGGTATTTTGTTGTAATGGGCAAATTTGGCTCGATGTTCATCTCCTTATGTGAGATCTATGTGTGGATCGGGTGGCACGCCGCCATGGGTATGTTATCTGGATCGGGTTGCACGCCGCAACAGTGTGATGTTGAGTATAGTTTTCTATATGCTATTTTGTATGCCTTGCTTCCTGTTTTCTAAGGAAAGTCTGTATTAGTGTGTGAGATTGGTAATTCCTTCCAGAGTTTGTTTTCCTTTTGTACCGCGTTCGAATTGGTAGCTTATTGGCATATTGAGGCATCATATGCGACTTTTGATTATGTCTCGGGTGGCTTATTTCCTGAGCAGTTCGTAATGGGTGAGATGAGATCATTGAATTCGAGATCAGTGCAATCTGAGTATATGAAGTAAATTAAGGGGCTAAGACCATTGTTTGGTTCATAATGAGGTGATAGTTCTTGCCAGAAGTATAGACCCAATGAATTGTTGATTCGGCGGTGTTATGAATTTATACAGATCTCATTCGTCGTGTCGGTATTGTAAGAATTTGAACAAGACCTATGTATGGAATGCAGAGCATAAGATGTGTAATGATTTTTCTTCTAGATGGGATCAATGGAAGTTCTTGACTAGTTGAGTACATAAATGTTCATGGTTCGGAAGAGAGGTGAAGTCCTCATGTTACCTTAGGATGGTATGGTATATGCGATATGTTGTGAAGGATTGAGATTTGCGTGTGTAAGGTTAGAGTTTAGTTCTGAATGGAAATTCATAACATTCATAGGCGGTACGGTCAACTTTAGGTGATTAGAGAAATGAGCTTCAAATGATTAGGGTGAATGATCTTCAGATGATTAAGGAAATGGTATTGCTAATTGGAAGTGATTTGACGAGAGTATATGTCTCAGAAAAAGGTAATGTGATTAAACTGATGATATTCCGGTAGTATTGCAGCATGTTCTTGGTGGGTCCACTAGTGGTATTCGGGTTTGCTTGGTAGCACAGGAAAATTTTGAGTATCTGTCGTGGAATGATTGGGTATCAAAGATGTGCATGTATTCGCACGGTGGAAACTGGAATCAGGTATGATGATTTGTGTGCCATATGGAGTTGGAGACTGGGAGTTCTCATGTACAAGCTAGGTTGTGGTGGTGGATCGTGTGTATTCGGCACCGTTTAGCGGCAATCGGGATTTGGAGGCTCGAGTGGATCTTTGTTTGCTGGTATGTTAGATTTATGATGTGATGTCGGAATTCAGACTGGTTGTCTTAGTGTTGAGTGATTCTGAACTATTGCGCTACGGGCAATACCGAAAATGCCACGGGTTGAGTGATGAAGTGCGTTGGATTATGTTCTAGCAGAGTGGTTTATATTTCAAAGGACCAGCGGACGGTTGGGAAGGATTGCTTTCTTAATTGGGCATTCGTGATGGATGTCAGTGCAAAGGTTGCTATTATTAATTCAGTTCCGGTGTTGGGGGACTTTTCATATGAGTTTCATATGGCTAGGCATGTCGCCGGGCGAGGTTGTTGATTTCGGTATTAATTTGGTGTCGGGCACCGGATCGTCTGGCTCCGATAGGAGTTGTAATAGTGGAAGTCGAGCGGGATGAGTAATTGGGTGTTGCTCGGTGAATAACGTACCGGTTATGTTCTATCAGGTTTGTGTGGTGTGTGTTATTTGTTTCACCATGGGTGTAATGATTTGCTTTGTCTTCAGACATCAATTGAGCATGGTTGTCGATTTCAAGCATAGTGACTTGAGGTGTTTCCTGTGGAGTAGTATTTGGATAGGAACGCGCGTTGCAGCAAAGCTGTGTGGAAACATGACATTGCGGGTCAAATTTGTGTGTCCTATTTCTATGATGTGAGACAGGGTCTCAGCCTTGTGTTATGGCAGTACAGGTGAGTTTGAGGTACAACTCTCTCAGTTGAGTCATTTTCATGAATTGAGTATGTTCGGACCATTTCTTATTGGTGCACGTATTATGCAAGTTGTGGCTTAGGCATGTATTGATGTGTCATGTCACCAGAGTAGTGTGTTTGGTCAGAAGAGATCGTTAAAATAATTAATGAATGCGAACGGATTCGATTTCAGTATGTGTGATGGGTAAATATTGAGGTTCGGTTCAAAATTTACTATGGTAATTACCAGGAGAGAAATGACTTCATGAATGGTTGACATAGGAAATGGTTATGATTTATTACGTGTTTCCTTTATCATTGGCAGTATGTGAAAGTGTTGGAATGAGGCTTTAGTTGTTAAGAGGTTTCCTATTGATATTCGATTATTATGTGCAGCTACTGTGAATAGAAATTATCGTTTTGAGTGTTTGAGTTATGTCGTATACCAGATAATTGCACCTGATGTTGCAGGTATGGGTTATTACAGATGGTTCGGGCTTATTCTGAGTATGGATATGAAATTCTAATCTTGTGTATGATTTCGGAAGGTGCAGTGTGGTTCTATGGTTTATGGACTAGATGGATTGTGAAATTTCAGCTATGTTGTGTTATCGGACCTATGCGAGATAGGGTAGTGTGGGATCACCCACAGGTATATTCTTGGTAAGGTCGTTCAGCTATTGGTGGGATTCTAGGACAACTCTGGGTACGCTCGAGGACGAGCGTTTGTTTAAGTTGGGGAGGATGTGACAACCCGACTCGTCGTCTCGTGAGTTACAGCCCCGTTTTCCCCATTTCCTATTTCTTTATGCTTCATTATCAGTGTTGGGTGTGAACGAGTTGATTTGGATTGGTTTTAGTAGGAAATGAGACACTCAGTCTCTTTAAGGAAAGTTTGTTTTGGAAAAGTCAACCGGACATTTACTTATGTGTTAGAGGGATCGAATTTGAATCCTGATGATTCGGTTAGCTTCGAGGGATGATTTGTGACTTAGGAGTGTGATCAGAAGTAAATTTGGAGGTCCGGTGTAGAATTAGGCTTGAATTGGCCAAGTTAGTATTTTGGCGAATTCCGGTTGATAGGTGAGATTTTGATCCGAGATTCGGAATGGAATTCCGAGAGCTGCTGTAGCTTCTTTAGGTGATTTGGGATATGTGTGCAAAATTTCAGGTCATTCGGACGTGGTTTGGTCGGGTTTTTTATCGAAAGTGTATTTCGGAAGTTTTTAGAAAATTAAGCTTGAATTCGATGAGTTTTAGGTAATTTGATATTGTTTGAGGTGTTTTGATGATTGGAAGAGGTTTGAATAATGTTATGAATTATGTTGGCATGTTTGGTTGGGGTCCCATGAGGCTCGGATATGTTTTGGAAGAGTTTTTGGAAGATTTTTGCTGTTTGAGCATAAGCATGTAATGATCCAAAGGTTCATTTTTAGTTCTAGAGATCAAAATTTTATTTCGAGATTTTCAGAATTTAAATAATGAATTATAGGAGTGATCTGGAAAGTTTGGTCTAATTTCATCAAGTCGCGATTGGATTTTTAACACGAAACATGAGTTAATTGTTTAACGAGCGAAATGGGTATTGAACTGAGCAAATGAGCTCCTAATTGAGTTTCGGCTGAAGGGCTATGTTCGTATTATTATTTGTGACTCATAGGAACAAGAATCATCGAATTCTGAGTTCGTATGATGGAGTTAGAGCCTTTTTAGTGAAACGAAAAGCTGCCGCAATTTTCTGGGCAGTTTCTGCATTTTTCGCACGTGTGAACAGCAACCGCACCTGCGTGAACAGTATCCGTGTACAGTACCATGTACAGTAAACATGAACAGTATCCGTGTACAGTACCCATGTACATTACATATGAACAGTACCCCATATACAGTACCCATGAACAGTAAAATGCGTGAACAGTAACCGCGAAAATTTCTGGACAGTGTATGATTCGGGCAGTCCGAGAGTTTTCTCATTTTTGGAGCTATGGAGCTCGGATTGAAGCGATTTTCGAAGCGATTTTCACCATATGGATTGGGGTAAGTGTTCTATATCCAAAAGTGATTATATTTAATGATTTCATGGTTATTTTCATCAAGAATTAGTGAATCAAATGGAAGAAATTGGAGAAAATTTGTAAACTTTTCAAAAACGAAAATTCTAGATTTGGAGGCCGAATTATTATCGGAATTTAGTAATTTTGGTATGGTTGGACTCGTGGTTGAATGGGTTATCAAATTTTGTGAGTTTCGTCGAATTCCGAAGCTTGGGCCCGGGTGCCGGGTTTGAGCAATTCCGGGATTTTGATGTTAAATTAGATATTTTCAAGTGGGCTTCGCTCCCTTAACATATTTTAATGATTATGTACTGATTGTGGCCAGATTTGGAGCATCCGTAGGTCGATTCGTGCGGGCGAGGCATCGCGGGCTAGATTTTGGACCGGATCGAGGTGAGTAATTGATGTAAATGATGTCCTGAGGGTTTGAAACCCCGGAATTTCACATCGTAACGCTTTATTGAGGTGACTTGCACGCCGGATAATGGGCGTGGGATAGAGCACCATTGGGGATTGTGACTTGGTCCGTCCCGAGAGATGTTTTTACCGTGTTTTCTATTTGAACTAAATTGGGAATCATCCTTACTTGGATTTAATTGTTACATTTGGGATTCTTGCCGATTATTTGAATCCTTCAGGGATTGACATCACTGTTTTCGCATACATGCATATCATTTGATCTCAGTCCAAGGTTTTAAATACTGTTTCGCAAACTCAACCATCTTTCTAAGATTTGAAAACTTAAATGATATTTCTAAATGATATTTCGGGCTGAGAACTACTGTTTTACAAATGCCCAAAGGGCTTATGATGATTTCTGGACTGAGCATGGATCGGGCTGCGCGCCGTAGCAGTATTATATTGATATTGAGGTCGAGAGCCTAGTTGATTACATTGATATTGAGGCCGAGGGCCTGGTTGATTACATTGATATTGAGGCCGAGAGCCTGGGTGATTATACTGATATTGATATGAGGCCGAGGTCCTAGATTTGATGCCACGAGATGGCTTTATATTGCGCTTAGGCTGTAGGAGCCCCTCCGGAGTCTGTACACACCCCCAGTGTGCGCCGTCGACGATAAATAAAATGGATGGCTCGGGCTGCACGCCGCAGTGGGTACTAGAGAGTACCATCATATGCATTGCATTGCACTCATGCATAGAGTGTACCATCATATGCATTGCATTGCACTCATGCATTTGTTTTTATCTGTTATACTTGTCTCAGTAATTGGTACTCTGATTTAATTGACTTGTTGCTTCACTAATTGTTGTTCTAAACTGCCAGTCATAGTTTACTTTGTATTTTTCCACAATTTCTTATTCTCAGACTTTATTTATGTTTATTACTCACTGGGTCGGAGTACTTCACATTACTCCCTGCACCTTGCATGCAGATCTAGGTACACCACAGGCTGAGTGAGGATTTGTTTAGCTGAGCAGCAGTATCCGGGAGTATTGAGGTAGCTGCATGGCGTTCGCAGCCTCGATCTCTCCCCTCTATCTCTATCTTTTATTCCATATTTTTGCCTAGACAGACTTGTAATAGGTGGATATTCTGTATTAGAGGCTCATATTCGTAACACCAGATTCTATTGGGCTATGGTGTGGTATTTTAATTGAACTTCCGCAGATTTTATTATTAATTATACACTTGAATGTAATGACTTAGTAAATTCTCTGTGATATTTATCTATAATCTGAATAAGAAATTTGGGATAATATTGTAGAATGGTCGGGCTTGCCTAGCAGTGTGTTGGGCGCCATCATGACCGGGATTGGGGTCGTGATAATTTCCATCACTGCTGACCACAAAAAAACCACCGCTGACCGTGGTAAATCCACCGCTACCACGGAGAATGTTGACTGTAGTGACATGCTTTAGTATTTTGGCCATAACTTTCTCTATATATGTCCAAATTGTGATTTATTTACCTTTCTGGAAACTAGACACAAAGGACTACAACTTTTATTTTTATATAAATTCCTTGTAGATCAAAAGATATAGGCTTCCGAAGTCAGACCAGCGACCTGCGGATTCTTCATGATTGCGGACCATTTTTTACGACTGCAGCAAAACCACCGCCCTCAGCGGTAAAAATTACACGCCAACTGCAAATTTAAGCACCAGAACCAATGCTTGAGTTCCGGTAATGCCCGTACTTCGCTCAAAACACACCCGGGACCCCCAGAACCTCAACCAAATGTACCAACACATCCTAGAACATCATACGAAACTTAGCCCCACTCTCAAATCACGTCAAACAACGCTAAAACCACGAATCAGATGCCCAAACACATGAAAATCACTATGAACTTCAAGAACCTCTAGAATTGCAACCAAACGTCCGAACCACTTCAAATCAACTCCAAATGATACCAAATTTTGCACGCAATTCCCAAATGACATAATGAAGCTGTTCAAACTTTTGAAATTTCATTCCGACCTCGATAACATAAAAGTCAACTATGGGTCAAAGCTCTCCATTTTCGAAACTTCAACTTTTTCAACTTTCACCAACATGCGACAAATTACCCTACGGGCCTCTAAACCTAAATCCGAACACACGCCCAAGTCCAAAATCACCGTACAACCAAAACTCATTCCAGAGCTATTTACTAAAAAGTCAAATTTCGGTCCATTTCTCTCCTCTTAAGCTCCCAAAACTATATACTTTCTTTCCAATTCGACTCTGATTCATCCGAAAACTGAATCCAACCATGCATATAAGTCGATATACATAATGTGAAGCTGCTCTTAACCTCAAACTGCCAAACCGGGCAAAATTACTCAAAATGACTAGTCGGGTCGTTACAAAAAGCAATTAGATATAAAGGTGAAAATCATTAGGTCAGGTAGAGGTGGTGAATATTGTGGAAAATATAATGAATCAGGACAATGTCCAGGTCCATTTTCAAAGTTCCTCGAGGAACGTGGCATATGTGCACAGAATATTATGCCAGGAATACCTCAATAAAATGGTATTGCAGAAAGTCGTAATTGAACACATATGGATATGGTTAGGAGCATGATGAGTAATTCCTCATTACCCAAATCATTGTGGATGTATGGTCTTAAAACCACTATATATTTATTAAACAGGGTTCCTAGTAAGGCAGTTTCAAAGACTCATTTTGAACTGTGGACGGGAAGGAAACCTAGGTTAAGGCACTTGCATGTTTGGGATTACCCAGCAAAAGCTAGAGTTTATAATCCGCAAGAAAAGAAATTAGATTCTCGAATAATAAGTGGTTACTTTATTGGTTATTCAAAAAAATCTAAAGGGTATGTGTTTTACTGTCCAAACCATAGTTCGAGAATTGTTAAAACCGGTAATGCAAGATTCATTGAGAATGATGAAGTTAGTGGGAGTGTTGAAAAACAAAGTGTGAAAATAAAAGAGGTGAGGGTCAATATTACATTACCCATGAATGTGCCTACTTCCACACAAATACCAAATATTATTCCAGTTATTGAAGAACACTTTGACAACACCGAGCAACATTTGGATGAAACACTTCATGAAGAAACTAACTCACAAATATCTGACACAAATAAACCACAAGAAATGCCATTAAAAAATCTCAAAGAGTTAAAAATTCAGCTATTTTTGATGATTACGTGATTTATTTGCAAGAGTCGGATTTTCACATTGGCCTTAATAAGGATCCAGTTTCATTTTTATAAGCCATAGAAAGTAATGAGTCTGACAAATGGATTGATACCATGAAGGAAGAGTTAAAATCCATGGAATATAATAAAGTCTATGATCTCATTGAATTACCAGAAAGTTCTAGGAGAATCAGGTGTAGAGGGGTATTTAAGACCAAATGTGATTCAAATGGAAATTTTGAACGATATAAAACTAGACTTGTTGCCAAGGGTTATACTCGAAAAGGAGGCAATGATTATAAAGCAACCTTTTCACCGTTCGTTAAGAATTATTATAGCTTTGGTTGCTCATTATAATTTAGAGTTACAGCAAATGGACATGAAAACTGTCTTTCTTAATGGAGACCTCGAGGAGGAAGTTTATATGGACCAACCAGAGGGTTTGAAACTAAAGGAAAAGGTCAAATGGTGTGTAAACTGAAGAAGTCAATATATGGACTTAAACAAGCCTCACGATAATGGTATATAAAGTTTGGTGATACCATAACATCTTTTGGATTTGTGAAAAATATCGTTGATCAGTGTATATACCAAAAGATCAGTGGGAGAAAGTTTATATTTTTAGTCCTATATGTTGACGATATTCTACTTGCTGCTAATGATTTAGGTATATTGTGTGAGACTAAAGATTTTTTCTTTCATGCAAAAACTTTCTCTCTCTAGTACATGAGCTCTCTTCTCAGCAGTAACTGATATGGCGAGTAAAGCAAAATCTGGAGGAGGAGGGAGTACCTTACAACTCAATACAACTAGAAGAGACCTAAAAAAGTTCCACTGTCAACGGAGGCAAAGAAATTTTGAAATGTCAATGCAATTCAAGGTATAGCTCCATTAGATTTGGATAGAACAATGGCATCGACATCAACAATGGTAGAGAACACGCCGGCAACAAAATCATGGAAGATCAAACAGAGGAAGAGGTAAGTGAATCGGAATCAATAGGAAAACAAAGCCATGCAAAAACACCAAAAATAGGGGAAAATTAGAGTGGAATTGTAGGGAAAGGTGAATAGAGTGAAGGGTATGACCTAACCGGAAATGGAGGGGAGCAATTGAGGGAAAATGTGAAAGTTACAATGGAAGACATAAAAGATGAGATAATCTACTGGAGATCTACAGTAATTTGCTACGTCCTAGGTTCAAATCCACCACAAACTGTTATGGAGGGCTACCTTAAAAGATTATGGGGATCACTGGGAATAGATAAAATAGCCTAGGTGAACAGATGTAACGACCCGATCGGTTATTTTACTTTCTAGAATCTTGTTCCCCTAAATGAGAATTCTCGTACTTGCTTTTACTGATTTATGTCTCACAGGGATGGTTAGTTCGAGATTTGAAAGAGTTCAGGTTGAAATCGGAACACTTGGTTCCTTAAAGTTGGCTTAAAAGGCCAAGTTTGACTTCGGTCAATATTTTAAGTAAACGACCTCGGAATCAGAATTTAATAATTCCAATAGGTTCGTATGATAATTTTGGACTTGAACGTATGTTTGGATCGGGTTCTGGATGACCTGGGAGCATTTTGGCGCCTAATAGTGAAAGTTGATTCTTGAAGGTTTTAGAAGTTCTTTAAATTTGGTTTGGAGCGGGTTTTGGTGTTATCGAGGTCCAAACAAAATTATGAGACCGAGAATAGTTCTATAACATCATTTAAGACTTGCACGCAAAATTTGGTGTCATTCCGAGTAGTTTAAGTATGTTTCGGTGCATTGGAACTAAATTGAAGAACTTGAAGTTCTTAAGTTTGATTCAATTGGTTTTGGGGTGCCATTCTTAGTTTTAATGTTTGTTTGGGCGTTTCGAGAGTTCGAATGAGTCCGTTTTATGATTCTAAACTTGTTGGTATGTTCGGGCAGGGCCCGGGGTCCCCGAGTGTCAATCTGACGAGGCTCGGACCAAGTTAGAAACTTAGAGCAAGAGTTAAAGCTCCCTAGTTCTGTCATAATCGCACCTGCGCTTGGCCAGCCGCAGGTGCGAGCCATGAGCCGCAGAAGAAGAAATGCGAAGGGAGCCCAGGCACCGCAGGTGTGAAGGAATTTACGCACCTGCGAGACTACAGGTGCGAACACTATGGTCACAAGACCGGAAAAGGCTCGCAGATGCGGCTCCTTATGTTCACAGATGCGGAGCCCGGTCAGGTGAAGAAAAGGCGCACCTGTGAAGGCCTTGCCACAGGTGCAAGACCACAGATGCAGCCCTATAATTGCAGGTGCAAAAATCGCATAAGGCAGAACCTCATTTAATACGGGACTTAGGCATTTTTGAGCTCATTTATTTCACTTTGGGGCGATTCTTGGAGATCTTAGAGATGGGATTTCACCTAACACTTTGAGATAAGTAATTCCTACACAATGTGAGTTAAATGCATAGTTTATGGGTAGATTATAACATGTAAATTGGTAGAAATTATGGGTTTAGGAGAAAACCTATGGTTTTGATAAAAATGAGATTTTACAACGAAAATGATTATGAAACTTAGTGAAAATCATATATTTATGTTCCTAAGGTTATGGGTGATAATTTTCTTGAAACGTTTTTGGAATCCAGGCACGTGGGCCCCGGGGTGAATTTTAGAAACCTTACATTTAAGGTTGGGTAAGTACTTAAATAGTACGAATATAAACTTTTGAACATATATTAATTAGTTATTACACTATTTGAATAGTTTTGGATTGTTCGGCTCCGATTAGAGGGTTTGAGCGCATTCTTGAATTTGGAAGTAGGCTTTGATACAGGTAAGTCTTTTTTCTAACCTTGTAAGAGAGAATTTACCCCATAGGTGAACCTAATTAAAATGTGTTATTATTTGGGGGGGCTACGTATGCACGAAGTGACGAGAGTCCGTATATAGCTACTATTTCTGTTTATGCTCGGTTAGTTTTAGGTTTACACCATACTTTGTGGACACCGTTATATGATTATATTTGTTAATTGTAACAAATGGAATTAAGTTGAGTATTTTCAAGGATTTCAAAGCTTCAAGTTGAATTGTCTTTATTTTGAAAAGAATCAAGAAAGAATTATGATCTATTGATAAATTTATATTTGACCACGTCGCTTGTATGATTCGCGAGCAGGGAAATTAGATGCATCCATGGTTTGCGTCGTTCGATCCTCGGTAGTGCACAATTTACATTTATCTTGGATTGGGCCAAACATCCTCGGTGGAATTCGTGTGTGATAATAGAACTGGAAATCTTTTTTTATAACTTGTATAAATTCATTGTTTGAGAGATCATTTGTTTTAAATGAAGTAAGTATTTTGGGTCCTTAAATATGATGAAAGAATTGTTCAGTTATTTCTAGTTCTGAGTTTTATTGTTATCTCTATATATCATGTTTAATTAGAATTTCATATTATTATATTGTTGGCCCTTAGTAAGTGTCGGAATCGACCCCTCGTCACTACTTCTTCGAGGTTAGACTAGATATTTACTAGGTACATATTTTTATTTATTCATGCTACACTTCTGTACTTAATTGTATTGGATTTGAGGCAGGTGCATCTGGTCACATGTTCGACGCGCAGATTTGGTCCCCATTTCGAGACTTCACGGTGAGATGCCTTCTGAGCCGTTCTGCAGCAGCTGGAGTCTTCTTTATGTTATATTTTTCTGTCTATTTTCTTCCAGACAATAGACTAGTATTCTTTTGTATATTCTACTAGGACGCCCACATACTTGTGACACCAGGTCTTGGCACACACACTAGTAGACTTATGATTTTGGATTTATTTACATGATTTTGATTTGTACTCACTTGCTTCCATTTAATTATGCTACGTTTGCAAATTTCTATATCTTTTAACAAGTGAGAACATGTTATCCACTTAGTAATTTATTTAAACTGGAAATCACTAGTTTGATCAGTGTTGGTTTGCCTAAAAACGGTGTTGGGCGCCATCACGGCCTGTAATATAAATTAGATCGTGACAACAGAGGTGTGTTCATAGTAATATTCCACTCACTGGAGAACTAGGAGAAGGTGGTGGAGAAAGGAATAAGAATGTTTGACAAAAAGCCAATGGTGGTTAAACCATGGAGACCTGACATTAAATTTGACAAGCAGGTGGTTGATAAAATTCCTGTATGGATTAGATTGATGAATCTGGATATCAAATACTGGGGACAAAATGCTGTAACAAAAATTGCAGGAATGAAAGGCAACCGTTTGAAAGCAGACAGAGCAACAACACAAAAGCAGAGGCTACAATTTGCAAGAATTTTGGTTAAAGTTGAACCAGATAAGATGTATCCAGATATGGTGATGTTTGGGAATGAATGTGGAGTGATCATTGAGCAAGAGGTTATCTATGAATGGAAACCAGTATTTTGTAAAGCATGTGGAAACTTTGGGCATGATATTAGAGAATGTAGGAAGCAACTAAGGCAGGATAAAGCAAGAGAGGAAATCAACAAAGAAACAGGCAACAACAATACAAATGGCTACAAGGAGAAGGAGAAACCAGAGGAACAACAACACAATGAAGCAAAGGACATTACCCCAATAGAAAATGGGAGTAACAAAGACAAGTAGCAGAAAAATAGGGAAATAAGAACTAGGCAAAAAATAACAAAAAAGAACAGGAAGCATGGCAAATGGTACAAGGGAAGAAAGCATGGAGAAATTGAGGAAGCAATCAAAACACCTATGTTGCAGTAACACAATTGAACAACAGGAATAATGGAATGAATGATGGTGAGGAGCGGTCTAAGGAAAGCCAGTTGGAGCCACAAGGAAATGGTAACAAATCAGGGAAGGTTGGGGGACCTAAACCCCACCTCCCTAATGGATAGTACTGCGTTCTGGAATACCAGAGGCCTACAGCACAACCAAATAGAAAGAAGTGAATCTATTCCTTCAAAGACAGCAGGTTGGACTATTTGGGGTCTTGCAAACAGAGATTAACAGAGTTAAGGAAAATAAAGTTGCTCTTAATCTTTGCACAGGGTGGTCTTATACTACAAATCACTCTAAACATAGCGCATGAAGGATATGGATATTAGGGAGGCCTCATATCTTTACTATAAAAGTAAAAATGGTGATAGAACAACTCATTTATAGTATCATAACTCACAGTAGCACAGGGAAGAGGATTAGTGCGATAATGGTGTATGGATTCAATGATCCAGCACTAAGGTCTGACTTGCGGAGAGACATAAGGATGATAGCTAACCAAATGGTAGGGGCATGGGAAATTATAGAGATTTCAACTTTATACTCAGTCAAGAGGATAGAGTGGGTAGTAAGGTGACATATGCAGAAATAAAGGAGTTTAAGGAATGTGTGGAACAATGTGGACTTCAAAAACTGAAATCAGCTGGGTGTTTTTATACCTGAAATAATAAATAAGAAGGACATGATAGAGTGCTAAGTAAAATTGACAAGGTGATCACCAACAATGACTGGGTGAATAAACTGCCAGCATCTGAGGTTCATTATATGCCAGCAAAAATATATGATCACAATCCTGCAATGATCAAATGGGAGGGAATAGGTACACCTAAGATGAGGATATTCAGATACTACAACATGTGGAGCATGAACAACTCCTTCATGACAAGAGTGGAGGGGAGCCGGAGACAACCAATTTAAGGGACAAACATGTTTAGAGTGGTGGGAAAATTAAACAGACTTAAAAAAGTGTTGCTAAAGTTAAATAAAGATAAGTTTGTAGAAGTAGAGAAACAGGAAGATGAAAGCATGAAGAAGCTGGTAGAATGCCAAGAGAAAATACAAAAAGATCCCAGGAAGGAAATGTTAGGCAAAGAGGAGAAGAAATTGACAAAGCAATACATATATTGGAAGGAAGCAAAAATAAACTACTTGCATCAAAAGAGAAAAGTACAATGGCTTAAATATGGAGACATGAACACAAGCTATTTCCACTCGGTAATCAAGGCAAAGAGAGCAGCAAGCAGAATATTCACAATCCAGAGTATGCAAGGAGAAACAGTCCAATCAATAGATGCAGTAGCTGATGCTTTTAGAGAATTCCATATACAAGTTTAATGGACACTGACAAGTAAAATAGAGATCATGTGGCAAGCCACATAACCAAAGAAGGAGAGATTGTCTCAGAAAAACAAAGGAACCAACGGATAAAAGAGTTTTCACAAAAGGAAGTTAAAGAATCACTATGGGATATAGAAGGGACAAAGGCACCCTGATGGGTATGGTAGTCAATTTTTCAAGGATAGATGGAACATTGTAGGGGAGGATATCACTGTAACTGTGCTGGAATTTTTCTAATCTGGGAAAATGCTCAAAGCTCTTAATAGTACAGTGATCATCTCATGCTGCAACAATTGAAGATTATAGACCTATAACATGTTGTAATTTGGTGTACAAGATAATCTCAAAGATGTTGTGTAACAGATTGAAAGTGGTGCTGATAGACATCATATCACAAAACGAAAGTGCCTTCGTGGCAGGGAGAACAATAGTGCAGAACATACTAATCTGTCAAGATTTGATCAGATTATATAATAGGAAACAAACTACTAAAAGTTGCTTGATCAAGGTGGATTTGAAAAAATGCATATGATTCTATTAAATGGAAGTTTGTAGAGGAAATGAAGCATGCACTAAACTTCCCTACACTATTCATAAGATGGATTACGGCATGTATCACAACAACCAGCTATAACATAAATTTAAATGGAGGATGTTATGGCAAAATAAAGGGGAAAAGAAGACAAAGATAGGGGGATCCAATCTCCCCCTTACTGTTTGTGATTTGTATGGAATATTATGGGACATATGGCTAAGCAGAAAGAGTTTACTTATCATACAAAATGCAAAGGATTGAAGCTGACTGTCACGACCCAAACTAAAGGGCCATGACTAGCACCCGACCACACTTGCCGAGCACCAACGTACATTTCATCTAACCTTCATTATTATCTTTTAAGGCTGACGAGATCAATATAAATGGTAGACCTAGATCATGGACAACCAGCAATAAAATATGACGGCATGAACATACATAGCAGGGGATGACCAGACAATCAAGAAACTACGTATAAGGTATGAGCTACCACGCTACTATGAAAGACTATACAACAAAAACTAGCCGACAAGGCATACCAAACTATACATGAGCCGACACCTGTCTATGAGCCTCTAAAAGAACATAAGTGTTGCAACATAGCCGGAACAGGGCCCCGACATACCCATAATGTCTATAACAAAAATTGCATACCAAGACCAAGGCAAGTCCGGAGAAGGGATCTCGCCAATCACCGCTGAACTGGACAGTCTACTGTGGTGGGGGAGCTGCACCTGCCTGTCTATCAGGACCTGCAGCACGACATGCAGCGTCCACAAATAAAAGGACGTCAGTACGAATAAAGTACTGAGTATGTAAGGCAAGGAACCATAAATACGATCAGTAATGTAAGCAAGGATAGAGAATATACAACCTGTAACATCTTAGTACCTCTGAGGGCTACTTACATGAAATGCATGATACATATGTATAAATACATAAACCTTTAAAGCATTCGCCTCTGTGGGCATCATCATCATCATATCGTACCCGGCCATAATAGGCTCGGTAGAATCGTACCCGGCCACGTGGAGCTCGGTAAAACCCAACTGATCAGTGGTTGCACAATAGGTGCCGTACCCGGCCAACTATAGCGTGGCTCGGTAGAGTAAAATAGATACATATATATAATGCATGCTCGACTCATGGAATCACATTCTAAACCTTTCGGAGTGACGTAAGGTCGGTATCCTCTATACACGTTATTAGGACTAACTCTTCACTATGAACCTTATAAGATTTAGGAAGTACGAACAACATTGATAACATAAGAATAAGAGAAGTAACATTAACATCAATCGTTCCATAAGAGGGAAAACAATGTAAGTACTGCTAGCTTCTAAGAGTAGAGTATCTTTGGAAGCTCGTTCATTACATTATGTACAATCGGAGTCGTGCAAAAGAAGGAAAGGGATAGCCTCACATACCTTGTATATACTGCCCCAATCTCAAGCTATGCAATTGTCAAAACTCCTTAGTCTACAATAAGAGAAACGATACTATCGTTATCATTTAAGCGTCATAACTATTATGTATCGACCACAACCTATTTTACGATGAAACGGACAGCACCTCCCCTATATATATGACCTCACACCATTCAAAACAGTCACCAAACAGCCCAAACAACATCAATAATAAACATATTGAGCCTCCCAAAATAGTCCACACACAGCCTAATCACTCCATACATACGACGACCACCGTAGTCGTGTCAAACAACCTGGAAATGTTACGAATAACTATCAGCCCATAACCCTACATATATATGGTGTTTCTCCACACCCTTCCTCATCCAAAACTCCACAAGATAGTAGTAAAATACGCAGCCCAACAACAACGCAAAACAGTCCACAAAACAATAACATTACTACCAAACCTTTCGATATATATCTCACAAGTTCTAGCTTCAATGGCTTAGCCGCAACTTGGATAATCTTAAATACATATAGAGTAAGAGGTTACTTACCTTTATACAGAAAGAACAACTCCAATTTGACCTTAAATTTCCATGAAATATCCCTCCAATGCTGCCACAACAACAAAAGAGCGAAACTAGCGATCAATTAGTGTTTTTCGGCACTAGAATCACTTTAGAAGGCTTGAAATCACCTAGGATTGATATTAAGAACATGAGGGAGTATTTACAGAACATAAACCCTTTAAAACAACCTCCCACACGAGCTGGAACGACACAAAAATGAGCAACAACAAGAAGAACAAGAGACTTACTAGCGCCACGGAATTCCCGACACTTGATTTGTGTTGTTTGCCCTTTTTTGGGTCTTGAATCTTGAGAGAACCTTGAGAGGATGTTCCTAGGGTTCTAAGGTCTGAAAATAGTGAAAAGAAATGACTTAAAACGGGTTGGAGGCATCCTATATAGGTCCAAATATCTTAAACCGACTTAGTGGGCCCCATAGAGAGGTGCTTGGCGCAGTCTCGCGAAAACGCGAATATCTCTCTACTCCGAGATCGTATCGATGAACGGTTTAATGCGTTGGAAACTAGACTCATAGATATTTAATTTTGTTGGTAGATCACCCCATAATTCCTTGTAAATTATGAGAAAAGATTAGAAACACTTGACCCAATGTTTAAGTAAAATTATGAACCTAAGTTGCGACAACTTTTGTTTCATAACTCGTTTGACTTCAAGACTTATGATACGGATATTATATGATTAAAATACCTTAATAAATGACCTCTTGAGTATATTAAGCACCGCTAGATTACCTGAAAATACGAGTTACAACATCCTTGATTTGTTTAACTTCTAATACTGGTTAATCACCCTTATACACTCTTGTATCACTTAAGACCAATAGGATTGACTTCTTATCATCTCAAAGATAATTCCTTCTTGGATTTATGTTAACTAGTATATGGCATGAACTAACACATGTGGATATGGGTTGTAACACTGACACGCCTTTGTTCTGCGGATGATATGATACTATTTTGTAAAGGTGATTATGCATCAGTAATGCTCATGCTAAGGGGACTCAAGTCATTCTCGAATACATCTGGTACGACAGTTAATGCAAATAAATTGAATATCTTCTATGCAAATATGAATGGAAGAGAGATGGAAGACATATGTGAGCTGACAAGATATAAGAAAGGTAAACTACCATTGAAGTACGTTGGAGTGCCTATATCCCTAAAGAAACTAAGTGCGGTAGATTGTGAAATGCTGATAGACAAGATACTAGTAAGGATAAAAGGATGGGGATCCAGGAACTTATCGTATGCAGGGAGAACTCAATTGGTAAATGCAGTGTTGTTGCACCTGCGCTCATACTGGGCATCCATATTCCTTCTTTCAAAAAGGATAATGAAAGACATTATAGCTATATGTAAAAATTACTTACGGGATGGAAAAAGTGTCACGAACAAATCACCACTGGTAGCATGGGACCTAGTCTGCCGACCAAAAAGAGAGGGAGGATTAGGAATACAAGATTGTTTGGCATGGAATGAAGCAGCATTGGCAACATATGTATGGAATATAGAGCAAAAAAGTGATTTATTATGGGTTAAATGGGTAAATCACATATACATAAAGGGCAAGGAATGGTGGAAATACAATCCACCACAAGATAGTGCATGGTATTGGAAGAAGATATGTGATATGAAAACAGTTTTTGCTTTAGGATTTGAACAAAAAGGGTGGAAGGAGCAAAGGAATAGATACATAGTGTAAGCACGTGATTTTTGCCCTATATGAGAATTACTCCCAAAAAATTCAAAAATAAAATGATTTTTCTTTGGTGTGCAATTTTGTGATATTTTGTGATATTTTGAAGAATTATTTGTATTTGTCTGTGCGTGTTTATTCGCTAAATTAATAAAAAATACAAAAATATGTCGCATTTTGCATGTAGGATTTAATTCTACAATTGTTAGTAATTAAAATTGTTTTACAAAAATTAAAAATTACAAAAATAGGCATCGTTTGCATTTTTAGCATTTAATGTCCAAATATACAATTTTATGCTTAATTAATACTTAATTGTGCGTTAATTGTTATTGGGAGTTAATTTGCGCTTTTATAACTTAATTTAGTTCTTAATAATAGTTTAAGTATTTTTATAATTTAGTTTTAGAAAAAATAAAAGAAGAAAAGAGAGCGAAAATATAAAGAAAGTCGGAATTAGGCCTCTTCTTCAATTTCAAGACATAGGCCCAAAAAATGGCCCAATCTTCCCTACGACCCAGTCCATTTCGAACTGGGTCGACCCAGTCCATAACCCAAAAGACCCAATACCCCTATCTTGCATTTCAAAGACACAAAACAAAACAAAACAAAACAAAAAAAAAAATCCTAAAAATGACCTAAGTCATCCGCCCCCCTATCATTCTTCTTCTTCTTTTCTTCTTTCTTCTCCAAACTCTAAAACACACATCCATGGCTGCCATGGCTAAGCTCCAGCAGCTTAATCTCCTTCGACACAAGCGCACACACCACCAAGAAGCCCATCTTCTCCATGTCAAGCTCAAAAGGCTCGTCCATGGCTGCGTCTTCGTCGTCAACCCATCGCCATGTTTGTTGCTTTTTCTTGCTGCCTCTGCGTCGTCCATGGCTTCCCGAACTGCTGCTCCATTTTCTCCATAAGCTGCTGAACGCAGCAGCAGTAGACGACCAGCTGCTGCCCGTGTCCAGCTGCGACGAGCAGCCATGGCTGTCCGCGACGCTGCCGCTGCTCCTCCTTCCTCCGCCGCTGCTTCTACTTCTTCTTCGTCTTCGTCGTCCTTCGTTCGAGCTTTGGTCGAGGCTTGGACAGATTTGTTTACAATCAAAGTTCGTCGTTGATTCATCTCCGGTTAGTTGTTTTTGAGTTTTATTTTTGTTCATATTTTGTTTGATATTTTCCGGATCCAAAATCGTTAAATGATTTAATCCTTGTTTTGTTCGTTGTTCATCTTTGAAATAATTTTCTATTGTGTTCATGTTGTTTGTTAAATTAATTTTCAGATTTCAAAATAGAAGTTTAATTAGTTGTTTTCATGTTTATTTCATGTTTGTATTATTGTTTAAGTAAGTATTTGTTAGTTTGATGTTTGTTAGATTCAAATTGAAATTTAATCAACTATTTCTTCAATTTGTTTCATGTGTTTATGTATTGTTAGAAATTGTTAATATTGTTAAGTTCAAGTTTAAGTTCATAATTGTTTCTTCGTCGATCTTGTTATTTGTTTAAAGAATTTAGTTGTATTAAAGGAATATATTGTTTTAATCGTTTAATCCGTCATGTTTGTTGTCTTAAAATAGATTCATTCATGTTCATACTTTGTTTGGATGATCTTGAATCCGAATTTTGTATAGTTTGATTTCTTGTTTACCATTTATGATTATTGCTTGAATTGTTCTCCTAATCTTGTTTTAAGTTTAATATAAGAATTGTTTGTTGTAATGTTGTTAGAGTTGATTTTAAGTTCAATATGATTGAATTTAGAAATCTTCATACTTTGATTGTTGTTGTTGTTGAATCCGAAAATAGGATTGTTTGTTGCTAAAATATTGTTCAATCAAATTTTAGTTGTTCTTTGTTGTTCAATTCGTGTTCATGTGATTTGTTGTTGAAATGTTGTTAAAATCGTGTTCATGTGATATTGTTGTTATGATGTTCATCCATGTTCATATTGTTGTTTGAACATTGTTAGAAATTGATCATATTGTCTATATTTTGGTTAAGTTTGATTAATTGATGTGTTATAGCTGATGGGTAGTTTGGTAAATTTGTAGTACGTTTAGGGGTAGTTTGGTAATTTCAGTAAGGTCGGAAGGGGTAGTTTAGGAATTGTACATTTTGAAATTGTTTATTTGAAGCATGGGGGACAAAATGAAATGGGGTGGGTTGTGATATGATTATTTAATATAAAGGGGGGACAAGATTTAAATTAAAGGGGAATCTTGCATTATTTTAAATAAAGCATGGGGGACAAAATATAATGGGGTGGTGTGATATGTTTATTTAATGTAATGGGGATGAGTGGAAAGATAATGGGTTGGGTAGAGAAAAAGTATTGATTTAATTGATTAAAAGGTTTATGAGATGTGTTATATATGTGAAGTCTTGAAGAAGAAAGAACAAGAATACAGAAGATAAATACACAGACAGAAAAAAAAAAGAGATTAGAGAAAAAAAAAGAGCTGAACATTTATTCTGAAAAAAACATTGAAACTCTCAAGAAAAGAAAAACATACAAAGAAAAATAAAAAAAAAGTTGAAAATTAGAAGAGGAAGTAGTACACCTGATAAATATTCTGGTATACAGGTGTAGAAATTAAGGGTTGAAGATTAACTAGACTTTCAAAAATCTGAAAGTTTCCCTTGGTTTCTGTCCGTTATTTTCGGCATTCCTGGATTTTATTTTTGAATTTTTCAAAGCTGTCACTGGGATTTTCGTTGACTGGTTATTGCTGGTTATTGTTGTTGTTGCTGTGTTACGTATTACGTTGCTGACTTTCTTCTTCTTATATTGACAATATCAGGTACACAACTGTAATTTTGGCATTTTGTAAGCTGAAATGAAGAATGGAGTGTTAAATTTTTAATTTAGTTTAATTTAATTTTTTGTATTGTATTTAGGTTATTCATGTATTATTATTCTGTAAATCACTGTCATTTGGCATAACTAGGCATATTATAGCGACATATTAAATAACGCCTTAACCAGATTATTAGGAAATATATTTAAGCCTGATTATTAATTAAAACTGTTTAATAACAAAAAATAGAAGAAATAACGTAAAAAATGGCGTTATTGAATCAGTTTGGAAAAAATTAACTAAGTTCCTTATTCATAAGGTTTTTCATCAACGATAAGTTAATCAGAATCATGTAGTCAATTTCAGTTATAACATGAATTAGTTTGCGAACAAGTATTAGGACATGATGAATTAAAACAAAGTTAGTTAATGTTAAATTGTTTAAATTTTTAGAAGTATGATTTAGTACTCAAGTTATTATTTTTCTTTCTTTCAATTTTCAGTATTTGTAAATAATTAGTTTCAATAAGCTTAAGTCTTACTAACAATTTGAATTTTAATCCAACTATGGGATAATTAGTTTTCTTTATTTTTATTTTTTTTACTTTTCGATAATTCCATGTTGTATTTATGATTATAATTTTATTACTTTCTGTTAATATTTGTTTTTCTCTTTTATTTAATATGTCATTTTCAAGAATGTAGATATTGATTTTATATTTATAAACAAACTTAGTAATAATAAAAAGGTAGTCATTAAAGGATATTCTTAAAATAAGGAAGGATTTCGCTAAAAATAAATAGATGTAAATAATACAAAAATTTACAGGATTCTCCAATCTCATTTATTTATTTAATTTTTTTTAAAAAAAAATTACTTAGAACTTGGGATGGATTGTTCAGTGAATTTCACTTCCTTCCCCAAAGATAATGACGCGCTAGACTCTTTAGGCGCGATTTAATCAATTTTACTTTCTTAAATTCGGATGCGCATTTCATGCGACCCAAATCTAAATCTTAAAACATTGAAAAAAAATGTGTTCCGGATTACGGGTGCATTTCATGTGACGTAATCCAAAGACATGTTTTAAACGATGTTCACAATTTTTTTAAAAAAAATATAATAATAATAATAAAGTGGTAAAAAGTTAAATTTGCACATTGGTTCATAATTGTATTTAAAATCAGATAAATAAGCCGAATATGACCGTTGAGCGACCGTGCTAGAACCACGGAATTCGGGAATGCCTAACACCTTCTCCCGGGTTAACAGAATTCCTTATCCGGATTTCTGGTACGCAGATTGTAATATGGAGTCATTCTTTTCCTCGATCCGGGATTACAATTGGTGACTTGGGACACCCTAAATCTCCCAAGTGGCGACTCTGAAATGAATAAATAAATCCCGTTTTGATTGTCCTTTAATTGGAAAAACTCCCTACGCACCTAGCGGTGCGGAAAAAGGAGGTGCGACAGCTCTGGCGACTCCGCTGGGGACTTGCCCAGAACCAGTGGTTCAGGGTTAGAAATTCGAGCTCATATAAATTGTTATATTTGGTTTTATCTGATTTTTACATGTTTGAGCCTAATGTGCTAAATGCTGCTTTTACCGCTTTGATATTACGTGAACTGTGTATAAACTGTGCCGAAACCCATCTCCTCTCTGAGTCTTCTAAATCATGAAGAAGGGTGTACTTCGTACGACTTCTTTTCTGTATAGTGTCAAATCCCAATTTAGAACGAGGTTCGGACAAGTTGCTAAGCCGGTGAAGCTTCTGTATTCCCGGTACGCTACCCCCCTCGGCTCGAGCTGTCCGCTCGGGTAAGCCAGGTCTAGAACAAACACCCAGGTTCTGAACCTAGTATAACAAAGCCACATGCCGGATCCCTAGTAGGAACGTTTGTTTGCATCACGTGCATCTGACTTTGGAGGCTCAACACAGGGGTTGGGTCTGTCTAGGACAGGTGCACCAAAAATGAAAATGACCATCCTGATGCATCTTACTTGTTACTACTTGCGCATTAATTTGATTCGGACTTGTGTGTTGACTGACTTGTGAATATCAGGAATAATATTTTGAAATTGAAAAAAAAGAAATAGCGGTTAGGGAATTGATTGTTTATTTTGAAAAGAAAACAAATGCCCAAATACTGTCAAAACTCTGCCGAAATTTTGAGAAAATGAAAAAAAATGTCTTATTAGTTTGTTTTATTAAAAGCTAAGAAAAGAAAAAAAAGAGTCGTTGTTCTGTTGTGTTTTTCAAAAAAAAAATAGAAAAAATATATAGTTTGTCTTGCCATGAAAATGAAAATGAAAAGAGTCTTATTTTCAAAATGGTTTTTTTTTATTATTTATTTGCTTATGAAAATGCAAAAAATAAAAAAAATAAAAAAAAGTCTTTCATTATTTGTCGCAAATATATATATAAATCTGAAAAGTTTTTTTTATTTCCAAAAAATATATATATCTTTATTTGTTGCAAAGAGTATTTGTCTTGCCAAGAAAATTCAAAGTAAAATTCCAAAAAAGATATGTCTTGCAAAAAATAATATAAATATCTTTATTTTCCATTGTTGATAAAACAAAAATAATAAAAATGTTTTTAAAAAAAAAATCCGAAAATATTTTGATACTTCTTTCAAAATTGAAAAGAAAATTCAAAATTCAAAAATATTTTTTAGAAGCATTTCTTTTATCAAAAGTAAAATTCCAAAAAAAAAAAATTCTTTAGAATAAGAAAAAAAACAAATGGAAATTCAAAAAAAAAAAAAACTTCCTTTTACTTTTGAAATTCTAAAAGTTCAAATCAAAAGAAAAGGAATTTTTACAAGTCTTTCTTTCAAAAAGAAATCAATCAAAAAATATATATATATATATACTTCCTTTCTTCTTTTGAAGCAGTTCTTTCACAGTTCCAATTAAAAAAAAAATAATATATTAGTTCATTTACTTATTCGTGAGGCCCGAACTACGCGGGTTTGATTCTCACCGGATGTGAGATACGTAGGCAACCCTCATCGGGTCCAACCCCCTTTTTGCTAAAATAGTCAAAAACCAAAAAAATAAATAAAAAACGTGTCAAAATTTTTTATTTTGTCATAAATAAGTCTAGTGGTGTCCAACCTTCCCTTTTGCTAAAATAGCCAAAAAAAAAAAACATGTCAAAATTTTAATTTTGTCATAGAGAAGTCGGGTGACGCTGTTTTATGAAGACATAGCCGAATGTTCCCGAAAGGGACGCCGGGAGGCTGACTTTGCATAAACAGCCACCTTTGGGTCATTTTTAAGATTTTGACCAGTTGACCCACACAGCCTTAAAAATCTTCGTCCCCGAGGCGTTGAAAGGCCGTGTTTGCAATATTGACTTTTCTAATTCGAAAAATGATAAAAAGAGTCATAAATAAGTCGGGTGATGCTGTTTTGTCAAAAATAGCCGAATGTTCCCGAGAGGGACGCCGGAAGGCTGACTTTGCATAAATAGCCACTTTTTTTGGGTCCTGTTTAGGATTTTGGTCTAGTTGACCCACACAGCCCTATAAATCTTCGTCCCCGAGGCGCTGAAGGGCCGTGTTTGCAACATCAGGTTTTTAGTATAATTTGAAAAGAAAAAAAAAGAGTCAGCGGTCAGGTGAATACCGTTTGGATTTTTTTTAGTCAAAATAACCCGAGCCAACTTCGGCCGCGTCTTGAACTGTTCTTGCCGAAATAACCTTAGAGTATCTGTCAGTTGTCGAAAGGTTATTTTCGTAAAAGAATGGACAAGTGTGTAAAGTGTCATAAAATAATCCTCCCCGGCCTCAAATTCATGTGAAAGTTGGAAGGGGCCACATTTGCAAAAATAACCGTTTGGTTGCATTTGTCAAACGGGGAAAGAAATTGGCCATTTGTAAATCTTTTAATTAGAATATGTGGGTTGTTTGATTTTCCAGCTTGTAGGTCATCTTCAAACCTTTGAAACTCAGTTTGTTTTAACATGAAAATTGAAAAAAAAATATTTAGCATTGTTTATCTTTTATTGGGTCCGAACTACGCTCGGTCTGATTCATGCGGGGTCATGATACGTAGGCAATCTCCATAAGATTCGACCACCACCAAAATAAAAAAAATATAAAAAAATATAATAATAAATAAATAAAAGAGAGTGTGGAAGATTTTCAGGGGGCACAATTGTCTAACTGCTTAGGTACATTGTATCTCTGATACATGATTGTCTGTCCAATGCCCTAACACTAACGTGATGGCTTCCCTTTGATGTGTCCATATATAGAAAGTGGTTGGTTGTGGTAACTCCTCCCTGCAAAGCAAAATCAAAGGACAATGGCTCCGAACCGCAGAACCGAGTGGATCGGTACTGATGACCAACAACAATTGGTCGAACAGAACAACAGGTTGGTAGAAGAAGTGAAAATGCTGAGACAGCATGTGGCAGACATGTATCAGGCATGGATAACGGGAAAAGCACCACCCCCTCCACCGCCAAGCCTCTTGAACTCGGTCATTTCCCAAGCACCCAACACCATAATGGAAGATTCTCCATACTCTCCATCCCAACCCATTTATGGCAGCTTTCCCAGCTATCCGAGTAGCTCCATCACTCTTCAATGTTTCTCCGCTCCCCAACACCACTTCTTTCCCCGTGACCTCAAAAGCCATACCTCACTTCCCAGGTACCCGACTCCACGAAATGCTTACCCACCCATACAAGCCTACCAAAAGCCATCTGGATCAGGTTTCCGGCCCTGTCAACATGCAAGAATGAAGAGGTTGCTGAAACGAGAAAAGGCTCTCACCCCTATCGGGGTATCTTATGCCAGTCTGTTTGAAAGGCTAAGGCATGCTGGCTCGATTGAACCACTCCCCGCATGTACTCTAAATCCACTTGCAAGGAGCTTTGATCCGGCAGCGCGATGCGCCTACCACTCCAATGTCATAGGGCACAACATTGAGAGCTGTCATAGTTGGAGAAGGGAAGTAGAGAAAATGATCCGAGAAGGGCGGGTTGTGATTAATAACAGTGACATGGAGCACTCGAACCCCCTCGAGAACTTGCCGACGGAGGTTGATGAGATTGAAGCTGGTAATGGTCTCGGCAGTATTGATGCAAAGCTCAGTGGCTAAAATGCCAATTTTGATAAAGTGGGAGGACGTTTTGTTCCTTGGTCAGCAAGAGAGAAGCTTGTGGTGGCTCATTTTGTTGTCATTTCTGTTGTTCGGATTATTAGGGTTATAAGTCGGATGTTGTCTTGTCCAGTTTGTTTTAGGATTTTGTTCTGGATTGTTTTGTTTGTTTTGTTATTTAAACCATTTCACCGGTAGTCTAATACAAAATCCGGTCTTTTATTATTTCCAGTCATCTTTTTGTTTAGTCCTTTTATCATTTTTGTTCAATGCCGATTCTAGGGACATGACATGCGCACCCAGTTTGGGCCTAGTCTTAAAAGTTAATCATAAAACCCTGAGAAGGTGATCAAAGCATTTAAAGGAAATAAGAACGGTTTGAGATTATTTGGAGCCCGAGTCATGTGGAACTGGGGCAAACACAAAGAAAACCGTTAAATAAAGATTCGCCTAAATTGGCATGAGGGTCGTTCATAATAAAAGAGAATGAGAGTGTCGCCCAACGGTGCTTTAGAAGTGACAAATGAACAAACATATGTTTAACATAATTGTCAAGCCCAGCACCGTCGGAAGAGACTATAAATCTATTGTTTGTTGTGTTGTTTGCATTTGGCATGTTTTGAAGACTGGAATGACGAAGGCATTTTGTTCTGCTACCTAAACACTTTATCCTTCGTTACCCCTTTTTGAGCCTTACTTATTTTTCTTTCATACCCCTCGTTCGGAATCAGTAAAAACGACTAGAAAACGCGAGCATGGCATGAAAACATGAAAAAAAAAAAAACAACAAAACGAAAAAGAAAAGAAAAGAAAAATGATAACAAAAAAAAGTCAAATGAAAAAAGAGGAATTGGGAACTACGTTTGACCTGATTCCTCAAAGAGGATACGTAGGCGCTTCACGGCTCGGTCATAGTTTTGAAAAAATATAAATCAATCAAGTAAAATATCCCCAAGCAAGAAACTGGGGCAAAAGTTGCGTTTGTGGTAAATAAATCTAGTTCCGAAAGTTGTAACTAATAACCCAGAATTAATGCATTTTTGAGCCTTTAATACCCTTTTTTTTCTAGCCCTATCCAAAACCCACATTACGGTCCAAAGAAAGACCTTCTGACCAGTCTTCAAAAGATGCCAAGTCAGACAAATGAGAGTCTTACCGGCGAACATAACATTCTGTTCCACAGCAGAAAGGACTCTAATCTCCAGCAGAGAGAGTCATACCGGCAACACTCCAAATCCCCAGCTGGAAAGTGATACAAATGAGAGAGTCATATCGGTGAAAACCTTCACAGGCACCATAAGGCGATGAAAGCTGAGAGAAGAACAAAAAATGAGAGAGACTTGATAGTGAAAACCCTTTGGGCACTACAAGTCGAATAAGATTAAGAATCCAATGGGGAATCGCCAATTGAAGATCTTGAAAGATGATTGACGGTAGAGGATAGGCCACATACGCATGTCATGGCCATTAGAGTCGGTATCTGCGTTTGATAGGTTTTTATTTATAGTTTCTTTTGTAAAAGAGTCATCATTTCCTTTGTCTTTTGTTTTGTATCTTTTATCTTTCTCCTTTCATAAAAAATTTTCCCCAATAGAGTCTGTCCGGTCAGAACAAGTATGAAATGACTTCAAAATATGTCATCAGCTTCCCAATTATACAAAATGAGATCTGACTAGTGCATCCAAATGGTGTAGTCAGCGAGGAACAAGCGCGAGGCCAGTGTCAAGAAAATATCCCCAGCAAAAGGGAATTGACAAAAGGATTGACGAGTGTCAAAAGGGATATCCTTGCCAAAACCAAAGTTATAAACCTCAAGGCCAAAGCCAGTGGGCAAATCAAGGAGAGCAATGAGCATGATTTGGGAAATTCATACTAGGACTAAAAGGTCGGGGAAATGCCAGCTTCCGAGTTATGTCACAAAAGAAGACGGATATCCCCAGCAGGAAGGGATTATCCCCAGCACATAATATCATCCCCAACAAGCTGTGGAACGCAGAGCAAGGAAGGAGAAAGGGAAAAGCCATCCCAGTAGGGGTATCACAACCAACCACCATGTTTTAAACTAACAAATTTTGTTTGATTTGAAACAGGTAAAGGAAATGGCATTGATGCCAGAAATGCATGCCGCAAGGGATATTATCAAACTGGGGCAGAAAATTTTCCTTCCGCTTAGAAAATTTTCTGGAAGTCAGGTACCCATGCGGGAAAGAATAAAGATAACGCCAGTCTCAAGGGAAGTGGTCTTAGAACCAGTGTTGCCCCCAACATAATAAGTTCTATGGAGGAAGTTGTTCCCCAGCAAAGGGATGAAACTTGAGCTCAGTGAAGCACTAGTTCTGAAAGAATCAGAATCCCCCAACAGTGTTAGCCTCGACAGCGTTATCCCCAGCTGATAACATTTTACCCCCCCAACAGGTAAGTAAATAATTCCCCAACAGTGTTATCCCCAGCAAGTATTCGAGGTAAGACATTTTCAAGTCTTAAGGATATTTTGGGTTCATCCGCCCTCGAATAGGATATTTTGGGTTCATCCGCCCTCGAATAGGATATTTTGGGTTCATCCGCCCTCGAATAGGATATTGTGGGTTCATCCGCCCTCGAATAGGATATTTTGGGTTCATCCGCCCTCGAATAGGATATTTTGGGTTCATCCGCCCTCGAATAGGATATTTTGGGTTCATCCGCCCTCGAATAGGATATTTTGGGTTCATCCGCCCTCGAATAGGATATTTTGGGTTCATCCGCCCTCGAACAGGATATTTTGGGTTCATCCGCCCTCGAACAGGATATTTTGGGTTCATCCGCCCTCGAACAGGATATTTTGGGTTCATCCGCCTTCGAATAGGATATTTTGGGTTCATCCGCCCTCGAATAGGATATTTTGGGTTCATCCGCCCTCGAATAGGATATTTTGGGTTCATCCGCCCTCGAATAGGATATTTTGGGTTCATCCGCCCTCGAATAGGATTTTATTTTCAAAGTTGTTGTTGAAGCCAGGCGCCCACCTGAATAACGAAAGGAATACTTTTCTTGTCTGTCCATTGCATATTTTAGGCGCCCACCTGTATAACAAGGGAATACATTCCACGCCTTTGCCAATAGGAGACGCACTTCCTAAGTCTAGTTCTGCCAATAGGAGACGCACTTCCTAAGTTAGTTTCACCCATAGGAGACGCATTTCCTCCTAAGTTTAGTTTTACCCATAGGAGACGCATTTCCTCCTAAGTTTAGTTTACCCATAGGAGACGCATTTCCTCCTAAGTTTAGTTTACCCATAGGAGACGCATTTCCTCCTAAATTTACTTTTACCCATAGGAGACGCATTTCCTCCTAAGTTTAGTTTACCCATAGGAGACGCATTTCCTCCTAAATTTACTTTTACCCACAGGAGACGCATTTCCTCCTAAGTTTAGTTTTACCCACAGGAGACGCATTTCCTCCTAAGTTTAGTTTACCCATAGGAGACGCATTTCCTCCTAAGTTTAGTTTACCCATAGGAGACGTATTTCCTCCTAAATTTACTTTTACCCATAGGAGACGCATTTCCTCCTAAGTTTAGTTTACCCATAGGAGACGCATTTCCTCCTAAGTTAGCATTGAAGTTGGGAGCCCGCCCATATAATAGAGGCATACATTTCTGTCCTTTTACTTTCAGTTCTAGGTCGCCCACCAGTAGAATGCGGGAATACTTTTAAGTTCTAGGTCGCCCACCAGTATAATGCGGGAATACTTTCTGTTCTAGGTCGCCCACCAGTAAAATGCGGGAATACATTTCAGTTCTAGGTCGCCCACCAGTAAAATGCGGGAATACTTTTAAGTTCTAGGTCGCCCACCAGTATAATGCGGGAATACTTTCTGTTCTAGGTCGCCCACCAGTAAAATGCGGGAATACATTTCAGTTCTAGGTCGCCCACCAGTAAAATGCGGGAATACTTTCTGTTCTAGGTCGCCCACCAGTAAAATGCGGGAATACTTTATGTTCTAGGTCGCCCACCAGTAAAATGCGGGAATACTTTATGTTCTAGGTCGCCCACCAGTAAAATGCGGGAATACATTTCAGTTCTAGGTCGCCCACCAGTAAAATGCGGGAATACATTTCTGTTCTAGGTCGCCCACCAGTAAAATGCGGGAATACATTTCAGTTCTAGGTCGCCCACCAGTAAAATGCGGGAATACTTTCTGTTCTAGGTCGCCCACCAGTAAAATGCGGGAATACATTTCAGTTCTAGGTCGCCCACCAGTAAAATGCGGGAATACATTTCATGTTCTAGGTCGCCCACCAGTAAAATGCGGGAATACATTTCAGTTCTAGGTCGCCCACCAGTAAAATGCGGGAATACTTTCTGTTCTAGGTCGCCCGCCAGTAAAATGCGGGAATACATTTCAGTTCTAGGTCGCCCACCAGTAAAATGCGGGAATACATTTCAGTTCTAGGTCGCCCACCAGTAAAATGCGGGAATACTTTCTGTTCTAGGTCGCCCACCAGTAAAATGCGGGAATACATTTCAGTTCTAGGTCGCCCACCAGTAAAATGCGGGAATACTTTCTGTTCTAGGTCGCCCACCAGTAAAATGCGGGAATACATTTCAGTTCTAGGTCGCCCACCAGTAAAATGCGGGAATACTTTCTGTTCTAGGTCGCCCACCAGTAAAATGCGGGAATACATTTCAGTTCTAGGTCGCCCACCAGTAGAATGCGGGAATACTTTTAAGTTCTAGGTCGCCCACCAGTATAATGCGGGAATACTTTCTGTTCTAGGTCGCCCACCAGTAGAATGCGGGAATACTTTTAAGTTCTAGGTCGCCCACCAGTATAATGCGGGAATACTTTATGTTCTAGGTCGCCCACCAGTAGAATGCGGGAATACATTTCAGTTCTAGGTCGCCCACCAGTAAAATGCGGGAATACTTTCTGTTCTAGGTCGCCCACCAGTAAAATGCGGGAATACATTTCAGTTCTAGGTCGCCCACCAGTAAAATGCGGGAATACTTTCTGTTCTAGGTCGCCCACCAGTAAAATGCGGGAATACATTTCAGTTCTAGGTCGCCCACCAGTAGAATGCGGGAATACTTTCTGTTCTAGGTCGCCCACCAGTAAAATGCGGGAATACATTTCAGTTCTAGGTCGCCCACCAGTAAAATGCGGGAATACTTTCTGTTCTAGGTCGCCCACCAGTAAAATGCGGGAATACATTTCAGTTCTAGGTCGCCCACCAGTAGAATGCGGGAATACTTTTAAGTTCTAGGTCGCCCACCAGTAGAATGCGGGAATACTTTTAAGTTCTAGGTCGCCCACCAGTATAATGCGGGAATACATTTCAGTTCTAGGTCGCCCACCAGTAAAATGCGGGAATACTTTCTGTTCTAGGTCGCCCACCAGTAAAATGCGGGAATACATTTCAGTTCTAGGTCGCCCACCAGTAAAATGTGGGAATACATTTCAGTTCTAGGTCGCCCACCAGTAAAATGCGGGAATACATTCATGTTCTAGGTCGCCCACCAGTAAAATGCGGGAATACTTTCAGCTCTAGGTCGCCCACCAGTATAATGCGGGCATACATTTCATAATTTTGCATTGAAGCAACTTTTTAGTCTTGTATTACAGATTTTGGAATCAGTAACCCCACCAGAAGGCGGAAGGTTACAACAGGAATCCCCAGCAGTAAACAATAAAATCCCCGGCACCGGGAAGCAGAAGGTTGCAACAAGAGGTCCCAGCATAAACTCAAGTGCATGTGTCAAAAGGAAGAAAAACATCGGAAGAAAAGCACCGGAGGAAACACAAGCCGACAAGAAAGCAAGGCAACAAGAACAAATTTTGGTCTAGCCTAGCTTCTTGTTTTCTTTTAAGCACAGTGTAACAAGGAGATCGGTAAGCAGTGATAACAGCATGCAACAACAGTAACAGTGCAGTCCAACGGTAGTCCCAGCTACCAAAGTTTTCCGAACTACATTGACCTGATTCCTATTTAGCCCAGGATATGTAGGAAACCTTTGAAGCAAAGGTTCGGTCAAATCTTTTTCAAAAAATGCTTCAACGGAGTACTCGAATGGGCAAAAAATCGCTCGCTTTATCTTTGCACGAAAACCCTTCGTGTCTTCGGGCAAAGAGGGGCAGCTGTAAGCACGTGATTTTTGCCCTATATGAGAATTACTCCCAAAAAATTCAAAAATAAAATGATTTTTCTTTGGTGTGCAATTTTGTGATATTTTGTGATATTTTGAAGAATTATTTGTATTTGTCTGTGCGTGTTTATTCGCTAAATTAATAAAAAATACAAAAATATGTCGCATTTTGCATGTAGGATTTAATTCTACAATTGTTAGTAATTAAAATTGTTTTACAAAAATTAAAAATTACAAAAATAGGCATCGTTTGCATTTTTAGCATTTAATGTCCAAATATACAATTTTATGCTTAATTAATACTTAATTGTGCGTTAATTGTTATTGGGAGTTAATTTGCGCTTTTATAACTTAATTTAGTTCTTAATAATAGTTTAAGTATTTTTATAATTTAGTTTTAGAAAAAATAAAAGAAGAAAAGAGAGCGAAAATATAAAGAAAGTCGGAATTAGGCCTCTTCTTCAATTTCAAGACATAGGCCCAAAAAATGGCCCAATCTTCCCTACGACCCAGTCCATTTCGAACTGGGTCGACCCAGTCCATAACCCAAAAGACCCAATACCCCTATCTTGCATTTCAAAGACACAAAACAAAACAAAACAAAAAAAAAACAAAAATCCTAAAAATGACCTAAGTCATCCGCCCCCCCTATCATTCTTCTTCTTCTTTTCTTCTTTCTTCTCCAAACTCTAAAACACACATCCATGGCTGCCATGGCTAAGCTCCAGCAGCTTAATCTCCTTCGACACAAGCGCACACACCACCAAGAAGCCCATCTTCTCCATGTCAAGCTCAAAAGGCTCGTCCATGGCTGCGTCTTCGTCGTCAACCCATCGCCATGTTTGTTGCTTTTTCTTGCTGCCTCTGCGTCGTCCATGGCTTCCCGAACTGCTGCTCCATTTTCTCCATAAGCTGCTGAACGCAGCAGCAGTAGACGACCAGCTGCTGCCCGTGTCCAGCTGCGACGAGCAGCCATGGCTGTCCGCGACGCTGCCGCTGCTCCTCCTTCCTCCGCCGCTGCTTCTACTTCTTCTTCGTCTTCGTCGTCCTTCGTTCGAGCTTTGGTCGAGGCTTGGACAGATTTGTTTACAATCAAAGTTCGTCGTTGATTCATCTCCGGTTAGTTGTTTTTGAGTTTTATTTTTGTTCATATTTTGTTTGATATTTTCCGGATCCAAAATCGTTAAATGATTTAATCCTTGTTTTGTTCGTTGTTCATCTTTGAAATAATTTTCTATTGTGTTCATGTTGTTTGTTAAATTAATTTTCAGATTTCAAAATAGAAGTTTAATTAGTTGTTTTCATGTTTATTTCATGTTTGTATTATTGTTTAAGTAAGTATTTGTTAGTTTGATGTTTGTTAGATTCAAATTGAAATTTAATCAACTATTTCTTCAATTTGTTTCATGTGTTTATGTATTGTTAGAAATTGTTAATATTGTTAAGTTCAAGTTTAAGTTCATAATTGTTTCTTCGTCGATCTTGTTATTTGTTTAAAGAATTTAGTTGTATTAAAGGAATATATTGTTTTAATCGTTTAATCCGTCATGTTTGTTGTCTTAAAATAGATTCATTCATGTTCATACTTTGTTTGGATGATCTTGAATCCGAATTTTGTATAGTTTGATTTCTTGTTTACCATTTATGATTATTGCTTGAATTGTTCTCCTAATCTTGTTTTAAGTTTAATATAAGAATTGTTTGTTGTAATGTTGTTAGAGTTGATTTTAAGTTCAATATGATTGAATTTAGAAATCTTCATACTTTGATTGTTGTTGTTGTTGAATCCGAAAATAGGATTGTTTGTTGCTAAAATATTGTTCAATCAAATTTTAGTTGTTCTTTGTTGTTCAATTCGTGTTCATGTGATTTGTTGTTGAAATGTTGTTAAAATCGTGTTCATGTGATATTGTTGTTATGATGTTCATCCATGTTCATATTGTTGTTTGAACATTGTTAGAAATTGATCATATTGTCTATATTTTGGTTAAGTTTGATTAATTGATGTGTTATAGCTGATGGGTAGTTTGGTAAATTTGTAGTACGTTTAGGGGTAGTTTGGTAATTTCAGTAAGGTCGGAAGGGGTAGTTTAGGAATTGTACATTTTGAAATTGTTTATTTGAAGCATGGGGGACAAAATGAAATGGGGTGGGTTGTGATATGATTATTTAATATAAAGGGGGGACAAGATTTAAATTAAAGGGGAATCTTGCATTATTTTAAATAAAGCATGGGGGACAAAATATAATGGGGTGGTGTGATATGTTTATTTAATGTAATGGGGATGAGTGGAAAGATAATGGGTTGGGTAGAGAAAAAGTATTGATTTAATTGATTAAAAGGTTTATGAGATGTGTTATATATGTGAAGTCTTGAAGAAGAAAGAACAAGAATACAGAAGATAAATACACAGACAGAAAAAAAAAAGAGATTAGAGAAAAAAAAAGAGCTGAACATTTATTCTGAAAAAAACATTGAAACTCTCAAGAAAAGAAAAACATACAAAGAAAAATAAAAAAAAAGTTGAAAATTAGAAGAGGAAGTAGTACACCTGATAAATATTCTGGTATACAGGTGTAGAAATTAAGGGTTGAAGATTAACTAGACTTTCAAAAATCTGAAAGTTTCCCTTGGTTTCTGTCCGTTATTTTCGGCATTCCTGGATTTTATTTTTGAATTTTTCAAAGCTGTCACTGGGATTTTCGTTGACTGGTTATTGCTGGTTATTGTTGTTGTTGCTGTGTTACGTATTACGTTGCTGACTTTCTTCTTCTTATATTGACAATATCAGGTACACAACTGTAATTTTGGCATTTTGTAAGCTGAAATGAAGAATGGAGTGTTAAATTTTTAATTTAGTTTAATTTAATTTTTTGTATTGTATTTAGGTTATTCATGTATTATTATTCTGTAAATCACTGTCATTTGGCATAACTAGGCATATTATAGCGACATATTAAATAACGCCTTAACCAGATTATTAGGAAATATATTTAAGCCTGATTATTAATTAAAACTGTTTAATAACAAAAAATAGAAGAAATAACGTAAAAAATGGCGTTATTGAATCAGTTTGGAAAAAATTAACTAAGTTCCTTATTCATAAGGTTTTTCATCAACGATAAGTTAATCAGAATCATGTAGTCAATTTCAGTTATAACATGAATTAGTTTGCGAACAAGTATTAGGACATGATGAATTAAAACAAAGTTAGTTAATGTTAAATTGTTTAAATTTTTAGAAGTATGATTTAGTACTCAAGTTATTATTTTTCTTTCTTTCAATTTTCAGTATTTGTAAATAATTAGTTTCAATAAGCTTAAGTCTTACTAACAATTTGAATTTTAATCCAACTATGGGATAATTAGTTTTCTTTATTTTTATTTTTTTTACTTTTCGATAATTCCATGTTGTATTTATGATTATAATTTTATTACTTTCTGTTAATATTTGTTTTTCTCTTTTATTTAATATGTCATTTTCAAGAATGTAGATATTGATTTTATATTTATAAACAAACTTAGTAATAATAAAAAGGTAGTCATTAAAGGATATTCTTAAAATAAGGAAGGATTTCGCTAAAAATAAATAGATGTAAATAATACAAAAATTTACAGGATTCTCCAATCTCATTTATTTATTTAATTTTTTTTAAAAAAAAATTACTTAGAACTTGGGATGGATTGTTCAGTGAATTTCACTTCCTTCCCCAAAGATAATGACGCGCTAGACTCTTTAGGCGCGATTTAATCAATTTTACTTTCTTAAATTCGGATGCGCATTTCATGCGACCCAAATCTAAATCTTAAAACATTGAAAAAAAATGTGTTCCGGATTACGGGTGCATTTCATGTGACGTAATCCAAAGACATGTTTTAAACGATGTTCACAATTTTTTTTAAAAAAAATATAATAATAATAATAAAGTGGTAAAAAGTTAAATTTGCACATTGGTTCATAATTGTATTTAAAATCAGATAAATAAGCCGAATATGACCGTTGAGCGACCGTGCTAGAACCACGGAATTCGGGAATGCCTAACACCTTCTCCCGGGTTAACAGAATTCCTTATCCGGATTTCTGGTACGCAGATTGTAATATGGAGTCATTCTTTTCCTCGATCCGGGATTACAATTGGTGACTTGGGACACCCTAAATCTCCCAAGTGGCGACTCTGAAATGAATAAATAAATCCCGTTTTGATTGTCCTTTAATTGGAAAAACTCCCTACGCACCTAGCGGTGCGGAAAAAGGAGGTGCGACACATAGTAAATGAAAGATACCAATGGAGAAGAGGAGCAGCACCTAAGTGACCATATGCACGATAGATTTGGAATAGATTAAATGTTCCAAATTACTATTTTCATAGATTGGTTGATCATGAGACAGAGACTACTTACAAAGGACAGATTACATATGATGGGAGTGAGCCAGGAGAGATCATGTCTACTATGTGGAATGCGGGATAAAACAGTACATAATCTTTACTTCGAGTGCCATTTCTCCAAAAGATGCATTGATGAACTATGCAACTGGTTGAGAATAAAGCTGAAACAACCAGATATGCAGAGCATTTGGAGAAAAATAGAAAGATGTATAAAAGGGAAAATATGATGAGGATTTGTGACCTCAATCATCACAGCAATAATGTATGAAATATGGCGAGCAAGGAATGAAGCTCCATGGAATCAGAAAGTGCCAATGCCAACAAAGATGTGGAATAGCATAAAAGAAGATAGAAAATACAGGCTACAACTAATAGAATCTAACAGAAATAATAGGAAAGAAATAGAGTGGATCAATCATTAGTACAGATAGGAAAAAGCAATGACTATGCAAGAGTGTAGAACTAGCTTCTAACTGTGCAGACCTACCTAGTAGAGATGCTCAAGGAGAAAAGAATGATATAGTTGTGACGTTGAGCTAGATAGAATAGCTTATAGATTATGGTAGGGATATATCACTTGTAAATAACTGTCTGGTGGGGATCAATACAAATTTTTCTTTCACCAAAAAAAAAAGATTTTCTCTCATAAAATTTTGAAATAAAAGATATGGGTGATACATCCTATGTGGTAGAAATAGAAATATTTTGTGATAGATCACAAAGATTATTGGGATTGTCTCATAAAGGCCATATTGAAAGAGTTCTAGAGAGATTTAATATGAACAATTGTTCAACAAAAATTGTTCTAATTCAAAAAGGGTGACAAATTTAGTCTCATGCAATGACCTAAGAATGATGTAGAACAAAAAAATGGAATCAATTCTTTACTCTTATATTGTTGGTAGTCTGATGTATGTTCAGACTTGCACAAGACTGAATATTAATTTTGCGGTTGGAATACTAGGAAGGTATCAGAGTAACCTAGGAATTGATAATTGGATAGCTACAAAGAAAGCTTTGAGGTACCTGAAAGGAACGAAGGATTAGATGCTCATGCATAGAAGATCCAATCATTTGGAAGTAGTTGGATACTCGGATTCAGATTTCGCTGGATGTATTGATACTAGAAAGTCCACGTTTGATTATTTGTTCTAATTAGCTGAAGGAGCAATATCATGGAAGAGTGCCAATCAGTCTGCCATTGCTACATCCATGATAGAAGCAGAATTTTTGGCATGTTTTGAAGCCACAATTCATGCATTATGGCTGCGAAACTTAATTTCAAGAGTTGGGGATGTCGACACCATTACCAAGCCGCTGAAAATTTATTGTGATAATTCTGCAGCAGTATTCTTTTCTAAGAACGATAAGTACTCTAAAGGTTCCAATCATATAAAATTAAAGTACTTTACCGTCAAGGAGGAAGTCCAGAAACAAAGAGTGTCACTTGAGCATATTAGAACTGATCTCATGATTGCTAATCCATTAACGAAAGGTTCACAACCAAAGATATTTAAAGAACATGTACATAGAATGGGTTTTGACAGTATTTATGATGTTTTGACACTCTGAGCTCATTTATATGTTTCTATAGATTTCCTGTTTCTCATAATGGTGTACATCTTATTGTTTTGAGATATTACAGAATAAGTCTCAATGATAGATTATTGTGGACCATAATATTTTATAGTTTATGGACCTAATACAATGAATTGCTAATTTTGTAGTACATGGAAGGGAGTATGTAGACAAAATATGTATGACATCCATAATTCACTTTTAGTAGTTTATCGTATTTTGGTATTTATGATGGAAATTTTAGAAGAGATTTGCTAATGCGCAACCAATGTTTATATTACTAAATATTAATATTATGTGATTATTGGGCCAAGTGGGAGAACGTAAGTTTTTTTCCTACTTGTGTGTTCCCCAATAGGTTTAAGGCTCGTAATTAATATATAATGAAAGACAAATCTCGTCCGTCTGATCAGTTACTTGATAGACGTACCGAATAAAATGAAAACCTCTATAAATTGGTCCTCGCCCCACCCATTAGAGTTGCCACCCATTCTATTCTTCTTTTCCATCACTAAAGGCGGCGGTAACAAAAGCTAGGGAAAGGGGCGAGAAACCAATTTCAATTAACACTTCCATTTCAGATAATGACTTCTGTTTCAGGTGTGTTTTCTGTAACGATTTTGTGTAAGATTATCATGTTCAGATCCTGGTGTAAATTAAAGTTTATGTTTACATGTTCTTGTAGTGGAAACAATACGCATTATCAAAGGCAAAAGCACAAAAGAACTCCAAGGTCCGTTGGGGCTTTAAAGGTAAAGCGCAAATAAAGTGTGGGCTTTAATGAAGAAAGGAGCAAATAGAAAAAAATACAAATATTTATGTGTATTCCAAAACTAATAATTATAAGCATGAATAACAAATATATGAACAAAGAAATTGCAAAAAATATGATAAATTAAAATACCAATTGGTTATACTGCTCTTCAGGATTATGCTTATTGGCAAGGAAAAATATGCCTTAGAGCCTTGATGATGATGATGAAGCATAGTCAAACGAAGTGATCCACACGTTTGGCGAGGCGGTAGATATTGGGGGAGCAATTTTCAGGACCATTTTGAATTTACTTTCCAATACACTTTTCTCAAAAGACTTAGAGGGTGTTTGGATTGGCTTATTTTAAGTGCTTATTGGCTTTTAAGCACTTTTTTAGTTTGTGTGGTGTTTGGCAATGATAAAAAGTACTTAAAAGCACTTACTTTTAGGCATAAAAAGTATAAAAATAAGCCAAAAGTCAAAAGTTGGGTATTACCAACTTATGGCTTTTGGCTTTTAGCTTAAAAGCTACTTTTTATAAGCCAATACAAACACCCTCCTAGAGGAACCATATGTCAATTCTAGCAAAGAATTCAAGGATTTGGTGAAGGGAATAATGATGGACTTGGGTAAACCAAACCTGGTGGATTAATTCCATTTGAGTTAATTCTATTTTGAGAGGCCGCGATTTTGAGTTAATTGCATTTGGTGGCAGAAGAATATATTCTTGTCACGACCCAAGTTCACCATCCGTGAACTATCATGATGGCACCTAGTCTCTATGACTAGGTAAGCCTAACAATTTTGGAAAAAGAAACAAAATGAGGAAAAACTAATAAAAACTGAAGATAAGCAAATATAGAAAACATTTAAGATGTCGCTCGGCATATACCAATACAAGATCTCAAAAACTGAATAATTCCCAAAACCCGGAATCTCATGAAATCACAAGCAATGAATACTACATTGTGCTCTAACTCCAGAATGTTTAAATCAAGATAAATATAGAAGGGCTAAAACTATAAGAGAGAGTGGAAAGAGACTCCTCGGTCTGCGGACGGGGGAAATATACCTTGAAGTCTCTAGAGGATCGCCTCGCCTCAAGGGTATTAGGACTAAGTTGAAGTACCTGGATCTGCACATGAAAAACATGTACAGAAAGGGCATGAGTACACCACAGTGGTACTCAGTAAGTGCCAAGCCTAATCTTGGTCGAGTAGTGACGAGAAAGTTCAGGGCTCTACTGATTATAGCTGAAAAACGAGGTAAAACAGTATAAAATACGACAATATAATTAAATGCTAACAGTATGAAGTAACACAGGATAATAAAAATAACAACAACTATAATAGAGACAAAATAATCATAGAAGGAATACAACTCAACACAGAGATAACAACCGGGGATCTCTCAATATCCCGAGGATCTCTTAGTATCCTCAATATGTGTGTTGGGGATCTCTCGGTATCCCGAAGATCTCTTAGTATCCTCAATATACGTGCTGGGATCTCTCGGTATCCCGAGGATCTCTTAGTATCCTCAATATACGTGCTGGGGATCTCTCGGTATCCCAAGAATCTCTTAGTATCCTCAATATACGTGCTGGGGATCTCTCGGTATCCTACACTATAGTCCAAATTAATATATGTGCAGGGAATCTCCCGGAATACAAATCCGTAGTCCCAAAGTAAACAAGCAGGGGAGTCTCCCAGGATACCGTCCCGTAGTTCCAAAGTAAACACACAGTAGCAACACGAAGAATACTCAATTCAATTCAAATTTCATACCAAGATAAAACAGGTATTTCTAACCTAGCATGTTGTACATAATCCAAATAAGGCAGTTTGAGAAAATAAAGCAATTAAGTCAATTAGACATGCTTCCCTAAGCTAACAGCAGGCTTAAATTGCAAGTAGTATTAACAGGAAAGGAGACACAATTATAGTTACTTAATGAAAATAGGATTTTCAACCATTAGCACAAGTACGCACTCGTCACCTCACGTATAAGGCATTTCAAATATCAAAAATACCAAATCCTAAGGGGAGTTCCTCCACACAAGGTTAGGCAAGCCACTTACCTCGAACCGGCTCAAAAATCAATCTGAAACAACATTTTTGCCACGAGCACTCGACTCCAAATGGCCCAAATCTATTCAAATTAATTGTATAATGTATATATAACTTCAAGTAACTGATTCCACTAATTAATTCTAAGCTAATACGCGGAATTAGGAAAAATGACCAAAATGCCCCAGGAAACACGTCTCGGAATCGGGTAAAACTTACAAATTTAGAATCCTCATACTTTCACAAGTTCATTTATACCAAAATTATTCCAATCCGACGTCAAAATCTAGATCGAAACCCCAAAATTAGGCCTAGTATCTTTTCCAATTTTTCTCCAAGTTTTCACCCCAAATTCGAATACAAAGGATGAATTTAAGCATAGATTCATGGAAATTAATCAAAACCGAGTAAGAATCACTTACCCAAAACACCCAGGTGAACATCCCTCTCAAAATCGCCAATCCCGAGCTCCCAATCTATTTCTAAGGTTTTGAGACTTAAACTCTCGATTCTACCCCTTTTTGACTAGTGAAACTGCATCTGCGGCTCTGGGACCGCACGTGCGGTCCCGCTTCTGCGGAGACAAGGTCGCACCTACGACTTTTAATTAAACACAAAATTTCCGCACCTGCGACTTCTTTTCCGCAGATGCGGTACCGCTTCTGTGGTACATGGGCTGCATCTGCGACCTAAGCCCAAAATGCCTCAGACCGCACCTGCGGTCCTCCTACAGCTTCTGCGGTGTCGCACCTGTAGTCCAATACATGCAGGTGCGTTTATGACAGGTTCAGCCAACTCCATATTTTCCTAAATCCAATTCAACTTCCGTTAAGCACCCGAAACTCACACGAGGCCCCCAGGACCTCAACCAAACCTGCCAACCATCCTAAAACATCATACTAACTTGTTCCAACCTTCGGAACGCTCAAAACAACATCAAAACACCAATGTAACATCGGATTCAAGCCTAAGAACTCCAAAAACTCTTAAATTACGCTTTCGATCAAAAAGTCTATCAACCCTCGTCCGAATGACCTGAAATTTTGCACACACATCACATTCAAAACTACGGAGCTATTCCAACTTCCGAAATTCCATTTCGACCCTTAGATCAAAATCTCACTATCAAACCAGAAACTTCAAAAATTCAACTTTTGGCTTTTCAAGCCTAAATTAGCTATGCACCTCCAAAACATAATCCGAACACGCCTCTAAGCTCGAAATCACCCAATGGAGCTAACAGAACTGACGGAATTCCATTCCGAGTCCGTCTTCACACTGCTCTGACTACGGTTCAAATTCTAATGCTTAGACTCTCATTTAGGGACTAAGAGTCCTAAAACTCTCCGAAACGCCAAATAAATCCTCTCGGTAACTCACAATGGCAGAAACAAACACAGGGAATGCAGTTAATAGGGGATCGGGGCGTTAATTCTTAAAATTATTGGTCGGGTCGTTACATTATCCTACACTTAAACATTCATTCATCCTCGAACGAGCATAGAGACATACCTGAAGTAGTGAAAAGATGAGGGTAATAGCTGCACATATCCTGCTCGGTCTCCCAGGTCGCCTCCTCGATCAGCTGACCCCTCCACTGAACCTCCACTGATATAATGTTCTTTGACCTCAGCTTTCGAACCTGTCTGTCCAATATCGCCACTGGCTCCTCAACATAAGATAGGTCCTTGTCCAACTGGACTGAACTGAAATCCAACACGTGCGACGGATCACCGTGATACTTCTGGAACATTGAAACATGAAATACCGAATGAACTCCTGCCAAACTGGGAGGTAAGGCAACTCATAAGCAACCTCCCCAACACGTCGCAATATCTCCAAAGGACCAATAAACCTAGGACTCAACTTCCCTTTCTTCCAAAATCTCATAACGCCCTTCATAGACAAAACCCAAAGCATAACTCGCTCTCCAACCATATAGGAAACATCTTGAACCTTCCTGTCCGCGTAACTCTTCTGTCTGGACTGGGCTATACGGAGTCTATCCTGAATCACCTTAACCTTCTCTAACGCATCCTGAACCAAGTTTGTGCCCAATAATCTAACCTCACCCGACTCAAACCAACCCTCTGGGTATCTACACCGCCTACCATATAAAGCCTCGTACGGTGCCATCTGAATGCTGGACTGATAGTTGTTGTTGTAGGCAAACTCCGCCAATGGCAAGAACTGATCCAATGACCCTCCAAACTCAATCACACTCGCACGGAGTATATCCTCAAGAATCCGAATAGTGCGCTCGGACTGTCCGTGCGTTTGAGGGTGAAATGTTGTACTCAACTCCACCCGAATACCCAACTCATGTTGTACGGCCCTCCAGAACCGTGATGTGAACTGAGTACATCTATCTAAAATGATGTAAAGCGGAATACCATGCAGACTAACAATCTCCCGGATATAAATCTTCGCCAACCGCTCCGAAGAATAGGTAGTACACACAGTAATGAAGTGCGCAGACTTGGTTAGCCGATCCACAATCACCCAAATAGCATCGAACTTCCTCAAAGTCCGTGGGAGCCCAACTACAAAGTCCATGGTGATCCGCTCCCATTTCCACTCCGGAATCTCTATCTGTTGAAGCAACCCACCCGGTCTCTGGTGCTCGTACTTCACCTGCTAGCAATTGAGACACCGAGCTACAAACCCAACTATATCATTCTTCATCTGCCTCCACCAATAGTGCTATCTTAAATCTTGGTACATCTTCGCGGAACTCGGATGAATGGAATACCGTGAACTATGGGCCTCCTCCATAATCAACTCCCGAAGTCCATCAACATTGGGTACACAAATCCGACCCTGCATCCTCAACACCCCGTCATCACCAATAGTCACATCTCTGGCATCGCCATATAGAACCTTGTCCTTGAGAACAAGAAAATGAAGGTCATCAAATTGATGCTCCTGGATACGATCAAACAAGGAAGACCGAGAAACCACACAAGTTAGAACCCGACTGGACTCCGAAAGATCCAAACTCTCAAACTGGCTGGCTAAGGCCTGAACATCCATCGCCATGGGCCTCTCTGCTGCTGGTAAATAAGCTAAACTCCCCAAACTCTTCGCCCGGCGGCTCAAAGCATCAGTCACCATATTGGCCTTGCCCGAGTGATACAAAATAGTAATATCATAGTCCTTCAACAGCTCTAACCACCTCCTCTGGCGCAAATTAAGGTCCTTCTGCTTGAACAGATGCTGTAAACTTTGGCGATCAATATAAATCTCACAAGGCACACCATACTAATGACGCAAGATCTTCAAGGCGTGAACAATAGCAGCTAACTCGAGATCATGGACAGGATAATTCTTCTCATGCACCTTCAACTGTCTGAATGTGTAGGCAATCACCCTACCGTCCTACATCAATACCGCTCCAAGTCCAATCCTCGAGGCATCACAATAGGCAGTATAAGACCCCGAACCTATAGGCAATATCAAAATTAGGGTTTTAGTCAAAGTTGTCTTGAGCTTCTAAAAGCTCACCTCACACTCTTCCGTCCACTGGAACAGAGCACCCTTCTGGGTCAGCCCGGTCATAGTGGCTGCAATAGATGAAAACCCCTCAATAAATCGACGGTAATAAGCCACCAAGCCAAGAAAACTGCAGATCTCTATAGCTGAGGATGGTCTGGGCCAACTCTGCACTGCTTCCACTTTCTTCGGATCCACTTGAATACTCTTACTCGATATCACGTGGCCTAAGAATGCCACAGAATCCAACCAAAACTCACATTTCGAGAACTTTGCATATAACTTCTTTTCCCTCAAAGTCTGAAGCACTGTCCTCAGGTGCTGCTCATGATCTTCCCGACTCTGGGAGTATACTAGAATATTATCAATAAAGACAATGACGAATAAGTCCAGATATGGCTAGAAAACATTGTGCATCAAATGAATGAAGGTTGTTGGGGCATTGGTCAGCCCAAATGACATAACAAGGAACTCGTAATGACCATACCGAGTCCTGAAAGCAGTCTTCGGGATATCTGGCTCACGAATCTTCAATTGAGGGTAACCTAAACACAAGTCAATCTTAGAGAACACTCATGCACCCTGTAGCTGGTCGCGAATCATCAATACGAGGCAAAAGATAACGGTTCTTCACTGTAACTTCGTTCAACTGGCGATAATCAATGCACATACGTATAGAACAATCTTTTTTCTTCACAAACAAGACAGAAGCACCCCAAGGTGATACACTGGGCCGAATAAAACCTTTATCAAGAAATTCCTATAACTGATCCTTCAACTTAGGAGGGGACATACGATACGGAGGAATAGAAATGGGCTGAGTGCCCGGCAACAGATCAATGCCAAAATCAATATCTCTATCGGGCGGCATACCCGGAAGATCAGCTGGAAACACATCAAAAAAATCTCGTACTATTGGGACTGAATCAACTATAGGGGTATGAATACTGATATCTCTCACATAAGATAGATACGCATCACACCCCTTCTCAACCATACGATGAGCCTTAAGGAATGAAATAACTCTACTGGAAGTATGATCTAAGGTACCCCTCTACTCTACTCGCAGTACACCTGGCATAGCCAGCATCACGATTTTGGCGTGACTATCAAGAATAGCATAATGGGGCGACAACCAGTCTATGCCCAAGATAACATCAAAATCTACCATGCTGAGCAATAATAAATCGGCTCTAGTCTCAAAACCACTAAGAGAAACCACAAACGATCGATAAATGCGGTCCACAACAAGAGAATCTCATATTATAGTAGAAACATAAACAGGGGAACTCAAAGAATCCCAAGATACACCCAAATGCGGGGTAAAATAAGAAGACACATAAGAATAGGTGGATCCTGGATCGAATAAAACCGATGCATCTCTATGACAAACCAGGACAATACCTGTGATGACAGAATCGGAGGCGACAGCCTCGGTACGGGCAGGAACGGTATAATATCTGCATGGCCTCCCTCTCTAGGGCGACCTCTACCTTCCCGACCTCCACCTCTAGCTGGCTGAGCAGGTGGGGTAACAAATGGAGCTGTAACCATAGCCTGAAAACTCTGCGGGGCACGCTGTGGCTGAGAAGTCTGTGAAGGTGCACTCTTCCCAAGTCTAGGGCAATCCCTCACCACATGGAGTGTGTCGCCACACTATAAACAAGCTCTGGGAGGACGTGGCGGCTGTGACTGGCTCAGGACAGGTCTGTTGGACTAACCTTTGAAATCACCCCGCGCAGGAGGCGCACTAGATACTGGAGGTGCATAATAAGGCTTCTGAGGCCTAGGAGGAGCTGGAATACCGCTGGCTGCTGGAAGAGCTGAATGAACGGGGCGACTCATATAACCCCTACCATGATGAACTGCAGCTGGAGCACGGGCACCAGAATAATGGCCCGACTCTCGAGACCTCTTGTCCTTCCTCTCCTCTCTATCCTCCTAGCAATGCTCACCACCTGCTGATAAGAAATATCCATCTCCAACTCATGAGCCATGCTAGACTTGATGCTGGGAATAAGCCCATCAATAAACCGATGAACCCTCTCGCAAATAGTAGAAACCAAGGCTGGGGCATATCTAGCCAAACTAGTGTAACGGACAACATACGCCGAGACAATCATAGTACCCTAGCGCAAATGCTCAAACTCTGGGAACCGTGCGTCCCTGAGGCTCTATGGAACATACTCTCTTAGGAACATATTTAAAAACTAAGTCCAAGTCAGGGAAGCTACCTCATCCAGACTGTCTAACTCATAGGTACGCCACCAATCATAGGCGGCTCCTCGAAGCTGGAAGGTAGTGAAAGAAACCCCTCTCGATCTGGATATACCCATGGGACGGAGGATACGGTAGCACTCAACTAGAAATCCCAGAGCATCATCTGATGCTAGACCACTGAATATAGGAGGCTTGTACTTCTTGAACCTCTCAAGCCTCAGTTGCTCATCCTCAGAAGCCGCTACCCTGCCCTCAGGCTGATCTGGGACTGCAAGATGTACAGGAATAATCTTTGGGACCTGGTCAACATGCACTCGCTGCTCAGAAGTGTGGGAGGCACGAGTATGTGCTCCTCTCCTAGCCTGAGATGTAGCTGCAGCAAGGGGAAGCAACCTTGCCTGAGCCAGAGTGGTCTACATGCTCATGAACTGCGCAAGAGTCTCCTAAAGCGCTGGAGTAGTAGTAGCAGTAGGCGTATCAGATTCCTAGACTTCGGCTAGAATTGCTGGTGGTACCTCGGTGGTAGCTCGTGCGGGTGCTCTGACTGCACCACATGTGCGTCCTCGGCCTCTACCCGGGCTCCAAACTCTGACGGCTCCAATGGGGGGCGCGGGTGCCTGATCATCTATGGTAGCACGTGTCCTCACCATCTGTGAGAGAATAGAAAACAGAAGTTTAGAATTGTGATATCAAGAATCTCACACGACAAGGAAATCAAATGAAGTGGAATTTTCCTAACAGTTACATAGCCTCTTGTAGCTAAGAATAGACATCTTCGAACCGATTCACGAGACTCTAATAAACCGACTTGTGATTCATGACTCCTATGAACCTAGAGCTCTAATACCAACTTTTCACGACCCAAGTTCGCCCTCCGTGAATTGTCGTAACAGCACCTAGTCTTTACGACTACGTAAGCCTAACAATTTTGGAAAAATAAACAAAATGCGGAAAAACTAATAAAAATTGAAGATAAGGAAATATAGAAAATATTTAAGATGTCGCTCGGCATATACCAATACAAGATCTCAAAAACTGAAAAATTCCCAAAACCCGGAATCTCATGAAATCACAAGCTATGAATACTACATTGTGCTCTAACTCCAGAATGTCTAAATCAAGATAAATACAGAAGGGCTAAAACTATAAGAGAGAGTGGAAAGGGACTCATCGGTCTGCGGATGCAGCAGATATACCTTGAAGTCTCTGGAGGATCGCCGCACCTCAAGGGTAGTAGGACTAAGTCAAAGTACCTGGATCTACACATGAAAAACATGCGCAGAAAGCGCATGAGTACACCACATCGGTACTCAGTAAGTGCCAAGCCTAACCTCGGTTGAGTAGTGACGAGGAAGGTCAGGGCCCTACTGATTATAGCTGAAAAACAAGGTAAAACATTATAGAATACGACAATATAATTAAATGCTAATGGTATGACGTAACACAGGATAATAAGAATAATAACAACTATAACAAAGACAAAATAATCATAGAAGGAATATAACTCAACACAGAGATAACAACCGGGGATCTCTCAGTATCCCGAGGATCTCTTAGTATCTTCAATATGTGTGATGGGGATCTCTTGGTATCCCGAGGATCTCTTAGTATCCTCAATATATGTGCTGGGGATCTCTCGATATCGCGAGGATCTCTTAGTATCCTCAATATATGTGCTGGTGATCTCTCGATATCCCGAAGATCTCTTAGTATCCCCAATATACATGCTGGGGATCTCTCGGTATCCCGAGGATCTCTTAATATCCTCAATATATGTGTTGGGGATCTCTCGGTATCCCGCACTACAGTCCAAATCAATATATGTGCAGGTGATCTCCCAGAATACAAATCAGTAGTCCCAAAGTAAATAGGCAGGGGGATCTCCCAGGATACCGTCCCGTAGTCCCAAAGTAAATATACAACAGCAACACGAAGAATACTCAATTCAATTCAAATTTCATACCAAGGTAAAATAGGTAAATCTAACCTAGCATACGACACATAAACCAAATAAGGCAGTTTGAGCAAGTAAAGCAATTAAGTCAATTAGGCATGCTTCCCTAAGCTAACAGAAGGCTTAAATTGCAAGTAGTATAAACAGGAAAAGAAACACGATTATAGTTACTTAATAAAAATAGGATTTTCAACAATTAGCACAAGTACGCACTTGTCACCTCACGTACAAGGCATTTCAAATATCAACAATACCAAATCCTAAGGGGATTTCCCTCACACAAGGTTAGGCAAGCCACTTACCTCGAACTGACTTAAAAATTAACCAAAACCACGTTTTACCACGAGCACTTGACACCAAGTAGCTCAAATCTATTAAAATCAATTGTATAATGTATATATAACTTCAAGTAACTTATTCCACTAATTAATTCTAAGCTAATACACAAAATTAGGAAAAATGACAAAAATGCCCCTGGGCCCACGTCTTGGAATCTGGTAAAATTTACAAATTCAGAATCCTCATACTCTCGCGAGTTTATTTATACCAAAATTATTCCAATCCGACATCAAAATCTAGATCAAAATCCCCAAAACTAGGCCTAGGAACTTTTCCAATTTTTCTCCAAGTTTTCACCCCAAATTCGAATTCAAAGGATTAATTTAAGTATATATTCGTGGAAATTAATCAAAACCGAGTAAGAATTACTTACCCAAAACACCCAGGTGAAAATTCCTCTCAAAACCGCCAATCCCGAGCTCCAAATTAATTTCTAAGGTTTTGAGACTTAAACCCTCGATTCTGCCCCTTTTCTGGCCAGTGAAATCGTATTTGCGGCTTTGGGACCGCACCTGCGGTCCCGCTTCTGCGGAGATAAGGTCGCACCTGTGACTTTTCATTAAACACAAAATTTCCGCACCTGCGACTTCCTTTCCGTAGATGCGGTACCGCTTCTACGGTACATGGGCCGCATCTGCGACCTTAGCCCAAAATGCCTCAGACCGCACCTGCGGTTCTCCTACCGCTTCTGCAGTGCTGCACCTGCAGTCCAATACATGCAGGTGTGGTTATGACTGGTTCAGCCAACTCCATATTTTCCTAAGTCCAATTCAACTTCCGTTAAGCACCCGAAACTCACCCGAGGCCCTCGGGACCTCAACCAAACCTGTCAACCAATCCTAAAACATCATACAAACTTGTTCCAACCTTCGGAACGCTCAAAACAACATCAAAACACCACTTTAACATCGGCTTCAAGCCTAAGAACTCCAAAAACTCTCAAATTACGCTTTCGACCAAAAGGTCTATCAACCCTCATCTGAATGACCTGAAATTTTGCACACACGTCATATTCAATACTACGGAGCTACTCCAATTTCCAGAATTCCATTCCGACCCTTAGATCAAAATCTCACTATCGAACCGAAAACTTCAAAAATTCAACTTTCGGCATTTCAAGCCTAAATAAGCTACGGACCTCCAAAACACAATCCGAACGCGCCTCTAAGCCCGAAATCACCCAACGAAGCTAACAGAACTAACAAAATTCCATTCCGAGGCCGTCTTCACACTGCTCCGACTACGATCCAAATTCTAAAGCTTAAACTCTCACTTAGGGACTAAGAGTCCCAAAACTCTCCGAAACTCCAAATAAGTCCTCCCGGCAACTCACAATGGTAGAAACAAACATAGGGAATGCAGTTAATAGGGGTTCGGGGTGTTAATTCTTAAAATAACCGATCGGGTCGTTATAGTCCTGGTTTACCATTGGCAATAAGGATGGTCCCTATAATGTTAGGCACACTGTTGAATACTTTTAAATTGAAAATTGAGGGTAATATTGCACCAAAAGACTTGAACATGCAGGAGAAATTTGTCCTCACATTGGCCAAACTTCATCCTCTGCGAGCTGTCCCTTTCCCCCCTAAGCTACGAAAAATGGCTTCCTATATGTGTTGTCTAAACAACACATATAGGTTGTTTAGAGTCACACATACTGATGTTTTAACTTCAATACCACACAAGAGGGGGTGATTTGTCTGATGTCCAATTTTTCGCGTGCATAGATTATAGAAGGAGCTGGTTCTTCTATGTGTTCTTTATACCACTATTGCGGTAAATGCAGAAAGTAAAGAAAAAAAGTATTTTTACGTGGAAAACACCCGTCTTAAAAGGTGAAAAAACCATGACCTACTATCCTGTAGGATTTTCTCCAAACACTTCACTACAACTCTGAGCCAACAACAACGTTTACAAACTCATGCAAACCTAAGGATTAACTCTAACCCTTATAGAAACACGCCACGAGATGTTGCGACTACTTTAAGTTAACTCTAACTTGAAAGATACAACTCAGGTACCTAGTACAATTTGCTTCTAAAAAAGCTGAAAGGTAAAACTCAAAACACATACTACACTTTGAACTAGAAATAAAGAAAGATATATAAAACTCTTTATGGAGCTGGTTCTTGAATCTGGTTCGTGTAGCTTCAGGATCGCACTCTTAAATCTCACAAGAATTGCTCACAAAATGTCTTGCTATTTTGCTCTCAATTCATGCTTAACTTCAGTATGTGTGCATCGCCTATAAAGTGAGAACATCCTGCAATTTATAGAGTTAGTAGATGAAGAGAATAACTAGAGTTCTAATGCTACTCTTCCTTGATGGAAGAGTTCTAGTTGATCTCAACTTCTAACTCCTTCCCTATTTTGGATAGTGTTCTCTTTTATTAAGGAGTCCATCTCCTTATCAATTATGCAACCTTTTCGATCAGGAGATATCAAATATACCAAGTTAAGCTTATCTCCTTCATGTGCATCCCACATGCTTGATTCTACCCGTTTCTATGCACACAAGGGATGGACATGGAGGAATGGACCTGGTTCATGCCTGCGCTTCCTTTGTCAATCTTCAAAATAAACCTTTACTTGGGCCAACAAATTCCTCCTTTTTGTTGATGGCAAACTCTGTGCTTTTTCATAAGCTTAGGCTCTGTTTCAACTCAGCTCAGCATCAACACAATGTTAGAAACATTTTTCCTTTTTATCACTTATCATCAAGGACTAGGTACATTAGGGTATAAACATACTGTTCAAAGTGTAAAGCGTGTAAAGCACAACCTTTTTCCCCCTTTTGGCATCATCGAAAAGTTGCATAAAAATGTGAGATAACCAGATTTTAAAGCTTACTCATGGCCACTAGGGCTACTTCAAATGCAATCATGGATTAATCATCATAGATCAAGCTAAGAATTTTAACCATCAAAGAAATATAAACATACAGTTAGAGCAAAAGATAGTGAATTTCATTGATGATTGATAAGATTCTACCACAAAGCGTAAGTAGAAATAAAAATACTAGAAACATGAGCAAAAATAACAAAAAAATCCCGAACTGGGTCACTGGTTGATCTACACTAGGCTAGGAGCCTTAATGTTGGGAAGGTCCAGGTGCTTGGTTTTGGGCTTGGAGGAGTTTTCGCATATCTTGAAGAATGCCATCATTCTTCTCCTTTTCTCTAGCTAGCTCAAATTTGAGAGCATCTCTCTCAGTCTCCACCTCTACCAACCTCTTCTTCAGCCTCTCAATCTCAGTATCCTTAGCACCGCTTTCTTGCATTAAGGCTCTCACCTTGCTATTCACTGGTACCTTCTTGGATGAACCAGGTTCTTTAGTCATAAGCAAGCAGAGTATTTACCCCAAAATGATTCTTGCTTGTACTAACCTCCAAATTCTTCATAGGTACCTTGAAATATGCAAGCACAGTTGTGAGAATGAAGCCATAGGGAATGGAATGAGTTTTGGTACCATTTATAACCCTATCAAGAAGCTGGATTATAAATTCAGGCCAATTAATATGCTTCCCACTATCCAAACACTCCATTAGGACCAAGTCCAAGAAGTTTGCAATGTTCCTCCTTTCTTGCCTAGGCAGAACACATTTGATGACAAATTCAAACAGCACTTTGTGGGGTTGCTTCATCTCACTCTTATACACATCCTTGGGCTCAAGTTCCTCCTGTTTGTCACTGAATTTTCTTCATCCTGCTTTTTCTAGATTCTTGTGGCTCTGCCTCTTGTAGGAGGAATTTCAACTGTAACTGAAGAGATAGAAGGGGCAGCCTTCCTTTTCTTGTTTAGGTTATAACTATCAGTTACTCTCTTCAGTAGGTCTGCGAGGGTTTCCTGTTCAGATGGAACAGGTTCATCTATATTTTCGCAAGTTGACCAGCCCTTCAACAGCTTCTCTAGACCCACTTCCCCCTGTTTTGTTTACACTCTCCTCTATTCCAGCAGATTTCTCTCCCCAAACAACCATTGCACCTGTTTCTTTGGCTAGACTAACAGGATTGGGTGAAGAATCAACCACTCTTTTACCTTTTCCCCTCACAGTACTCCTAGTACCCTTGCTCTCTTTTTCTTTTCCCTTTTTCATTTTTACCAACAACTTCTCCAAATTCTGTAGCCTCAACACCTGCTATAGAACCTACCAGTACAAATCTATTCTCCAAATCTGTAGCAACTTTAGAAATTATCTCAGGAGTGACTTTAGGACTAGAAGATACCTGTTCAGTTTTGGAAGAACCACTTTCTTCCCCCTCAGTAGCAGACTTAAATGAATCTTCACATTTCTGGGATTCTTCTTCCCTATTCAATTGCCTGTTTATTTTCTTGATCTGCTCTCCTTCAGCGACAATCTTACGAGTCATCATCTTTACTCTACTTTTCTTAGAGATTGGTGTGGTTGAAGGAGTGGTAGAATGTGTGGAAGTGGTTTCCTGTGGTGGTGATGAAGGATTTTCAGAGGTGTTCGACATATCTAGGCTAAGGTATGGAAGCGAAGAGAATTAGATTGTGTTTGGAAGATGAAATAAGAATGAGAGTTTTTTACGGCTTGAGAGAGATGAAGTAAGGAATACGCTAAAGCTGATCAATATACAGAGGAATAATTAATGAGGTAACGACAGCTTTTCAAACTCTTAAAAGTCTAGTCAAACTGAAATTCAGTTTTGAAGAGACGTTGGAGTGTATCACTAGAATTTAGATACTTTAATTCGGTTAGGACTCTTTTGAACGGAACTGGTTCACTTGTAACAAATAAGTCCAAAAGGAGTTTGGAATTAGGTAGGACTCTGCTCATGATCCAAATATAATTATTTCAAATTATGCAGAGTGTAGAAAACATACCTATTTATCTTGATGAACCAGGTTCTTCACTGAAAATTTTCTTGTGTAATTCTAAATTTGCCAAAACGGAGAAAAATTATCATTAGAGATTAATGAGTCATTTTAGCACATGGCACAGGAGTATACTGTTGAAAGTATGAGACTGAGCAAGATTTAATCTAATTATATACAAAATTTACAGACTTTCTAACCAATAATTTTTATTTCTCAAATATTTGTTTTTTCATTTTCTTTCCATTTAACTTTGAACTGGTCCTTTTAGGTGATCTTAATCATCCCTAATCCAACATGTTCCTATTAAAGTGATCTCTATTTAAGGCTTTTGTTTCTTAAGACCCATTTTGTGCCAATTATTGATATGTCCTTAGGTCTTGGTACTAGATACCAAACTCGACACCTTTCAAATTGGTTGAGTTCATCTTGCATTGCATTTACCTAGTCTGTATCCTGCAAAGCCTCAGCAACATTTTTAGGTTCAATAGGAGATAGGAAAGCATCTAAAGCACAAATATTCTTTAATAAAGATCTGGTTTTGATTCCAGAGGTTGGGTCAGTAATTATATTCTCAATGGGATGAGAACTTTGATACTTGTAAGATTTCACAACCAACTGGTTTCCCCTTTATGTTCTTTCAATGCTTTGTTTCTGTGGAACATGTTTATGGACAGGTTCCATCGAGGTTTGAGATTCAGTTCCTCTTTGTTTAGTTTCCCTTATTAGGTTGCCCTGAGTAGAAGAACCTGTTCCATCACAGGCTCCTTCTTCTGGTGCAGCTTCAGTCTGGGATGTGATTTCATTTAAATTTCTTACCAACTCAATTGCTTCATCTTTATGTTCCTGCCTCTCAGAAAGAATGTTAGTTTCATCAAAAACCACATGTACACTTTCTTCTACACACATAGTTCTTTTGTTAAAGAACTTATAAGCTTTACTATGTGAAGAATATCCCAAGAATGCTCCCTCATCAATTCTGGGATCAAACTTACCTAGGGAGTGTTTGCCATTATCGTGCACAAAGCACTTGCATCCAAATGCCCTAAGATGGGATATATTTGGCTCTCTCCCTTTAAGTAACTCATATGGAGTCTTCTCAACAAGAGGTCTGGTCATGCACTTATTTATGATATAACATGCAGTGTTCATAGCTTTTGCCCAGAAACTATGAGGCAGTTTACTAGAAAAAAGCATAGTCCTAGCCATTTCTTCCAATGTCCTATTCTTTCTTTCAACTACATCATTTTGTTGTGGAGTCCTAGGTGCAGAAAAATTATGATCTATGCCATGCTCATCACAAAATTCAGCAAACTTAGCATTTTCAAATTCAGTTCAATGATCAGACCTAATTGATGCAAGTTGATTACCTAGTTGTTTTTGAGTTTTTCTAACAAAAGAAGTAAACATGTCAAATGCTTCAGCTTTAGATGTTAAAAATAATGTCCAAGTAAACCTAGAATAATTATCAACAAGCACCATCACATATCTTTTACCACATCTACTTAATGTTCTCATTGGACCACAGAGATCCATATGGACCAGTTCCATCGTTCTGGTAGGGCTTACCACTTTCTTGCATTTAAAAGAGGATCTTACATGCTTCCCCCTTGCACAAGCCTCACAAATTTTGTCTTCCTTGAACTTGATGTTAGGCAGCCCTATCACCAGGTCCTTGGAGATTAATTTGTTGAGTTGACTCAGACTTGCATGTCCAAGTCTCTTGTTCCAAATGAGAGGATCATTGTTCAACACACTCAAGCAAGTGAGTTCATTTTCTGAAAGTGTGGTCAAATCTACAATGTAAATATTGTTTACTCTTTTTCCGTACAAAACAATCTTGTTAGTGGTAAGATTAATGACAAAACATTTGGTAGAGGTAAATGCTACCAAGCTACCTCTATCACATAACTGTGATACACTGTACTTTAGGCCATCTATCAAGTAGACATTCTCAATAGCGTGAGAATCAGTCTTACCTACCTTTTCAACCCCACTAATCTCACATTTCTTCCCATTTCCAAAGGAGACATTACCTCCTTTGAGGTCCTCAAGTGAAAAGAACTGCTTCTTGCTTCCTATCATATGCTTTGAGCAGCCACTATCCCTGTACCTTATTTGGTTGCTCCCCTTCACTTGGATCCGCAAAAGGAAATCAGGGGTTAGTCTTAGGAACCCAAACTAGTTTGGGTCCCTTTCTATAGGTAAAAGGGTGAATCAGATTCTTTTTAGCCCAACCTGATAACCTATTTTTCCCTTAAACAAATTCTTTATTCTTTTTACTAGCCTTTTCTTTTGCAATACTTTCACTTTTATAGTGACCAATTTTACCATAGTGTGTGCAAATTTTGTTCTCGGAAAGTGTAAGGTACTTGCTTTTAGGATCCCACTTAGGTGCAGGGGTCCCATAGCCAAGTCCACTCTTGTTGCTACTATGGTGTTCGTGTAGCCATGAAAGTGCATCGGAGGACCTGTTCCATTTACATGTTCTATCTATCTCATGCTTGACCTTGCTCAGATCCTCCTTTAGGACTCTTATCTGCTCATCTCATTTGTACAACTCATCTTTCATTTTTCCTACATTTTCTTTTAAAGTGAGTTATGTGTGATCAGCTTTCTTTTTACCTGTTCCTAATTTCAATTTAGATTTTTAGATCTAAGCTCTATGGCAGTGGTGTCAAGTTCATGAACCTGGTTCTTTAACTCAGCATTTTTACTTTCACTTTCACTAGCCGTAAGTTTCAGATTTTTGCACTTAGCTATCGAAATCACACACTCCTTAGACAGTTGTTCCTTTTCATTGTTTAGATCCTCAAATTCATCAATGAAATCCAGGAGTAACTCAGATAGCCTTTCTTTAGACAAAAATTTAATTTTGTCTTTTAGATGAATTACACTTGCCTTAGATTCCTCATCAAATTCTCTAATGGCCATAATTGCTTGTTCATCTCCATCTTCATCATCTGAGTCCTCGTCTGAGCTTTCTCCCCAGGCAGCAGCCATAGCCTTTGTTGATCATTTTTTCTTCTTGGGATGAACCTGTTCCTTCTTCCTGTTTCTGTGTTCAGCTCTTTCCTTACTCCATTCAATTTCCCATTGAGGGCAGTTTTTGATGTGGTGATCAGTCTTCCCACACTTGTAACATCCCTCATTGTTTGCTTTTCAGGAACCCTTGGTTTGCTGTAGTTTCCACTTCTGGAAGGACCCTTTCCTCTCATTAGGTACTTCTTGAAGTCCTTTGTGATCATGGCTATTTATCCTCCTCTAGATCAGCACCTTCAATGATTCTTAGTGTCAGTCTCCTTTCCTTCTTGGGTGCATCCATCTTTATGGTTTGCCTTCTAAGTTCATAGGCAATGAGATTTCCAATTAGCTCATCCAACTTAAGAGTGACAATGTTCTTTGATTCCTGAATGGCAGTGATTTTGCTCTCCCAAGTGACTGGTAGAACATTTGTCAAAATCTTCTCAACTCTATCTTCTTCAGGGATAATCCTTCCAAGAGACTTAAGTTCATTTGTTAGTATGGTGAACCTTGTATACATCTCCTGGATGGTTTTCCCTTCCTTCATGGTGAAATTCTCATATTGAGAATACAGTAGTGTTCCTCTGGACCTCTTCACTTGAGGTGTTCCTTCATGAGCCACTTGCAAAGTGTCCCAGATTTCCTTAGTAGTGGTACAACTTTGAATTCTACTGTACTCGTATGGACCAAGTCCACACACAAGCCATTTCTTGGCCTTAGCGTTCTTCTCCCATTTCCTCAAGTCCTCAGCAATGCAGTCAGCTCTCGTTTTTGGCATATCTACTCTTTCATCACTCTTCTTCATGATAGCCAGGGAACCATCAGTGACAATATACCATAGCTCATAGTCTTTTCCGATGATGTGATATCTCATCCTATTTTTTCACTAAGAGTAGTTTGGCCAGTAAAGAGCGGTGGCCTAGCAGTGGATTGCCCTTCCCAGTTTTCAAGTGGTGCGCTCATCTTGATTTGTTCCTAAGGTGTTAGCCTCTTCAAGGATAACCTGATCTGATACCAATTGATGTTTTAACTTCAATACCACACAAGAGCGGGGGGTTGACTTGTGTGATGTCCATTTTTTGCGTGCACAGATTATAGAAGGACCTGGTTCTTCTATGTGTTCCTTATACTACTATTGCAGAATAGTAAATGCAGAAGTAAATAGCACAAGTTTTTTTACGTAGAAAACACCCGGCTCAAAAGGTGAAAAAACTACGACCTAATACCTAGTACGATTTTCTCCAAACACGTCACTACAACTTTGAGCCAACAACAAAGTTTATAAACTCTTGTAAACCTAAGGATTAACTCTAACCCTTATAGCAACACGCCACGAGCTGTTGCGATTACTTCAAGTTAACTTTAACTTGAAAGATACAACTCAGGTACCTAGTACAATTTGCTTCTAAAAAAGCTGAAAGGTACAACTCAAAACACATACTACACTTTGAACTAGAAATAAATAAAGACACATAAAACTCTTTATGGAGCTGGCTATTCAATCTGGTTCGTGTAGCTTCAAGATCGCACTCTTAAATCTCACAGGAATTGCTCACAAAATGCCTTGCTATTTTGCTCTCAATTTGTGCTTAACTTCAGTATGTGTGCATCACCTGTAAAGTGAAAATATCCTGCAATTTATAGAGTTAGTAGATGAAGAGAATAACTAGAGTTCTAATGCTACTCTTCCTTGGTGGAAGAGTTCTAGTTGATCTCAACTTCTAACTCTTTCCCTATCTTGGATAGTTTTCTCTTTGATTAAGGAGTCCTTCTCCTTATCAATTATGCAACCTTTTCGATCACGAGATATCAAATATATCAAGTTAAGTTTATCGCCTTCGCGTGCATCCCATATGCTCGAATCTGTCCGTTTCTATGCACACAAGGGATGGACCTGGTTCATGCCTGCGCTTCCTTTGTCAATCTTCAAAACAAACCTTTACTTGGGCCAACACATACATTTCTACTATTTCACTGTTACTAGACCAGCTCTCGTAATGAACTAGATGCATTAAGGACTTAAATATGGAACATCAGTAATGTTGAAAGTCTGATATTCTGATTAGATATTATTATGGAACATCAGTAATGTTATGGAACATAGCACAGGAAGTCCTTTTACCAAGTTAGAGACCTAAGAGACATGTTCACAGCATTATATATCTTCTTGTTAGCTTCATATATATGTTGTCTACACAACAAATGCTTCTTTCGAATTTTCTCCATTTCTGATTCTTCAATTATTTAGGAATTGCGCGCCAGTTATCTTATAATGGTTATTTTGTTTTGCATTAAGAATTTTTACAAGATCATAGTATCACAATAATCTTATTTGTGGGGTTGTTAATCCATTGATTCTGAGCAGTTACATTCTTTAAGTGACCAGGGTAGATGAGCTATTAGGGGCAATTTAGACGAGTAGGCAAGCCACATGGGATCTGTTGTGGGCATTGCCCCCTCGTGTCCGTGAGCCTTAATGGGCTCAAAATTGATTTTATTCAAACTCTACTGGACCATCGATCTTATGGTCCAACAAAGGTGTAAAATTTTGATGTGGCGCCTAATTTTGCGTCATTCATTGAATTTATACCCAAAACTTTTTTAATTGATACCTAATTTTTGAATAACTTCAGATACATACACTTTTCTCTTCTTCTTTACTAGTATTCAAAAATTAGGTATCAATTAAAAAAGTTTTGGGTATAAATTCAATGAATGACGCAAAATTAGGCGCCACATCAAAATTTTACACCTTTGTTGGACCATAAGATCGATGGTCCAGTAGAGTTTGAATAAAACAAGTTTGTTAATTTTGTATTTATTTTGATAATTTGATGATTGAGATTTGTACTTTAGGATGTTTGAAAGTTATGTTTCAAATTTGAGCTCATTTGGAACAGAATTGGGCATTGAATCGTGTATTCGATGGTTGAAATTCGAAGAACAGATTTATGTTTCAGAACTTAAGATTCGAAATCTGAAGTTGCATTTAATAAATTGAACTACATAAGATTCGAAATTTTGAAGTTTGCATTTGAACGAAAGATAGAAGAACTTCAAGTTTGATTTATGAAGTTGCATTGAAGAGATTTAACTAATTCAAATTCGAATTCTGAAGTTGCATTTGAAAGATAGAAGAACTTCATATTTGATTTCTGAAGTTGCATTGAACAGATTAAACTACTTGAGATACGAGCGGATGCAATTTGTAAAATTTCGTACAATGTGGGTATAACTTTAATGTGGCCCGTAAGTGCCAAGTGGTATATATGAAAATGCCCCTGAAGGTGGCCGAAATCCTTAAGAAATATTTCCACAAAACCTCTAGCTTTAATATGCTTTCCATACCCAAAAATTTATTTCATCTAACACGCTATGAGGCAAAGAAAAAACTATGTGCAAACCCACGAAGACCTCCTTAATTCAGAGCTAAGACTCTTGCTAATTAGCTGCTTGTGGCTTATGTTTCCAGTGCTACGTTAGAAGTTAGACGGCTTAATTAAGGACCTCAACTTTCTGTTTCAAGTTCCCATACTGCATCCATCTCTTAGCACGCGGTTGTCCTTTTGTTTTTGAAGAATCAAAGAAGTGGGTTTCAATGGGAACTTCTTAATATATTTGTCATCATTTTAAAATGAAAAATTTACTATTCCTTAAAGGCCAAAATAATTTGATGACATGAGGACAGATTGAGTAATAAACTTGGTTGTCTAGCTAGTGGTAGGCAATGACACTGTCTTACATAAAGTGATAAAGCTGCATGTGGAATCCTTCTGAAAACTTTTCTATTCAAATTGCTGTATAAGGAGAGACTGTTTACATAGCTTCTTTAACCTTGATTCACTAAGTAAAGAATCTTCACAGATACTCATTAACCTGTCTTGACCAGGCCACTCACAACACATGCGATCCACAAAAGTATGTTAGTACTAGTAGCACCACAAAAAATCCAAGAAAGTTTTGCGTCAATCGAGAAGATATATTCTTCTCACCAACTCATTCATTCTCCCGAAATACTTTTAGGAGTAGTGCTTTCTTTTCTTTTTCTAAACTTTCTAAATTTAATTTCCATATTCCCATCTTACTTTGACAGTAAAATAGATAGTACTATAGAGTATAGTTTATTCAACACAAAATTTAAGAATTTTTTTTTTTAAAATTTATGTTCCTAAATATACCATAAAGTTTATGCGATTACAAATTTTTAAAATTTGTAATTTTGAACTGTGTCATAATATTTGTATGACTATAAATACAATATTTTTTTTTAGAGCGAAGTAATAAACAAGGTAAAGGGAAGTACTTGTAGAAGAATGGATAATAAACATTGTAGTAGTACAATTCACAGTTCTTGACAAATTGAAGATTTTGTCAGACTCGCTTGTTGTAAGAAATGAAAGCTCTAAGAAGTAGGCCAATTCATCAGCAAGCTCTTGCATTTTGGTACATCCTCAGAGATGAAACACGCCAGATCACACACAAACATTAAATATATAGGAACAACAACCAAAAAAAAGTACTAACCCACAACCATGTCCAAGTATCCGAAGACTATATGCTATACTATAACACAAGATGCCCCATTCAAAACCCTAGCTAGGTTATAAAAATGAGAAAGGAAAGTACTAGGAGTAAATTTGTAACGCTTAGTTCCTTAAAAATATGCACCATTTGCTGTCTGCAGATCCGACCATGTGGAAATGCTAGGGTTCCAGAAACCCAATTCTCCTCCAGCACCCACCGGAGCTGACTCCAAAATCATTGACGACGATGATGCCGTATTTCCAAAAAGTGACGGCGCGTGATCAGGATAGCACCGACTCGTTGACGCTTTGAGTCTTTGATATAGCTCTTGAAGTCCTGAGCTTTGAATTTCGCCAATTATAGAACCATTTTGCTGGTTATTTTTCCACAAATTACTGCAAAAACCGAGAGAATTAGGAAGCTGATTATATGAATTCACACCAATTGATTTTCCCTCTTCCTTAACCGCAACAGAATTTGGGAAGTGGCAGGTGTCAGCATTAAAACTTAGGTTTTGATGATTTCCTCTCAAAATGGAAATAAGAGGATATTGATTTTGAGGTGAGGAAAAAAGAAAAGGGTTCGAATTAGAGATTTCGTGTTCGAGCCCTCCAAGAAAGCTTGGAAGTGAAGCTTTCAACTTTGCAGCACTTGATTTTGCCGCGGAGGTAGTAGACATGTTAGTATTCTTGTTTTTTCTGCAGCCACCACCAATAGGAACGTTACGTAACGCACCACCTTTAGTCCAGTAACGGCGACAAGTCTTGCAGAAATGACGAGGCTGAGTTAAGTTGTAGTTGTTATAGTAACAAAACTTAGTGTTTGGGGAATCACAACGTGGACATCTAATGCTTTCTGAGTTTGAAGATGAGCTAGCATTTGCTGCTGCAGGAATATTTGTGGTTAAGGTTGAGGAATTAGAAGTAGAAGAAAGAGGAGAGGAGGAAGGAGTATTGGATTGCTTTGAAATATTTTCCCCTCCTCCTCCTATAAGGGTAGTATTTCCTGCGAAAAGCTCTTGAATCATCTTTTTTTGCTTTTTGGTAATATATTTCACACTTTGATTACAGTCGGAAAGAACAAAAGGGGAAAAAAGCGAGAGAAAAGAAAATTAGATTGGATTAATGCTTTTACTGATCTTTTCGAAATGGGAAAGCTAGAATATAATATTGTGGTACTGATATATGCGAATGAGAGATATAGAGAGAGAAAGAGAATAAGTATGCTTTTGAGGGTGCGAAAGGATGGAGAGTAGAATGATAGGCGGGCATAAATATATAGAAACTCTATAAAGAGAGGGGGCACAACTTAACTGACAACAATTTGTGATTTTTTTGGAATGTATCTGTAACTAGTGCTTTTTGAAGTGAAGTGAAAATGGACCCTTCTTAAATGATCGTTGGAAAAACGTTAAATGAAAAATTGATTATGTTATATGCTGCTTATGCATGCAAAATCTTGTCTGCTAATTCGTCGGTATTATCATATGTTCATCCACTAGATAAAGTATTTCATTTATTTTCCATGATCGTGTTTGACTAGATATGTATCTAAGAAAAAAAAAAAAACCTTTTCAGGTATTAATTAAATAATATTTTTTATGTTTCAATTTATGTGGCAATATTATTATTTGGGGAGTGTACAAAGTTGTTCTTTGACCATATTTTTCTTAAATAATTTATAAATATTTAAATTACAAATTATTACTCCTTCGGTTTATATTACTTGTCATATTTCCTTTTACATGTCCTTTAAGAAAATATTAAATATTTTATTTGTTTTTTTTGTCTAAATATAATACTACTCTTAATTTAACCGCATCAATTTTTCTCTTCACTTATTAGAATAAGGGTAAATATGGAAAAATAATTAATTATATCTTGATTTTCTAAACTGACAAGTATTTTGAACCAATTATTTTTAGTAACCATGATAAATAAAATAAAAAAGACCGGAGGGAGTATGATGTATAATATATTTTATGTAGTTTTCAAATGTGTAAATTTTATTTTTAAAAACTTGAAGAATCTAAATGTAATTTCATGATCAAAACTAAAAATTTTGTTCATCCTACTTGGAATGATACCACAAAAAATAGAACGGAGGGCGCATATAACATACCAAAAAATCTTATTATCTTATGATATTCAATATGTCATGTCATTCCTACAAGAGAGAAATACCATATAAAATAAAAGTTGAGCAGTACTTCTTAAAAGTTAAACAATGCGCTTTAGGAACACCACATTTGACATGGTATAATCTGAAAAAATTGTAGCTTTTTTTCTTTGAATTAATCATCAGGTATAATCATGAACCAACTAATTTGAATTCACGTCGGTCCGGGACTCGCTAATAAAGTTAGCCACTCCCTACCCATGTAAGAATTCTCTATTTTCTCATATGACAAGAGAATTAGTTTACCTATTTCCTGAATCTTAATCGTTTAACTGGTTATGGTTCCACGTACGTCAATGTAGCATGTTTCATAATTGCCTAGTTGGGATTAAGAAAAGTTGGAAGATCTTCAAGTAGCTACACTCAGCGCCTTAGCGGAGCTATTCAAATAGTGCCCGACAGCAGTAGCGCGGTGCTCATGTGCTTTGCAATCCATCTTCATAATAGATAGGTATACTAGTAATAATTTAATTTAGGGTATGAAAGTGGTAATTAGAAATGAAATTATTCGGGATAAGGTAGGCGTGGTCTCCGTGGAGGACAAGATGTGGGAGACGAGACTTAGATAGTTCAAGTATGTGAAGAGGAGAGACACAGATACACCGGTGAGGAGGCGTGAGAGGCTGGCCTTGGAGGATCTAAGGAGGGGTAGAGGCAAGCCGAAGGAGTATCAAGAAAAGGTGATTAAATTAGGCAGGGTATGGCGTTGCTCTAGCTTACTGAGGACATGACCATGGATTGGAAGGTATGGAGGTTGAGAATAAAGGTAAAAGGTTTGATAGCCTAGTGTTATCCTTGTCTGTAACCATAGCTTTAGTACATGGCTTAGCGTCATTTGTGTATTTTCGTATTCTTTAACTTCTGTTATTACTTGTTGTTGTTTTTATTTCAGCTTTCCGATTGCAGTACCTAGTGTTAGTTTGGTATTTTTTTCCTACGATTTTCTGATTGGTGTGCTTGTTGTTGCCCTTCAGTTTTCCTTTCCTAAGCCGAGGGTCTACCGGAAATATCATCTCTGCCTTCCTGAAGGTAGAGGTAAGGTATGCGTATACACTACACTCTCCAGTCTCCACTTGTAGGATTACACTCATGTTTAACTCAAAAAATAATTTTCAAGGTCAAAGCAATTAATTTTATATGATGGATCACAAGCAACTGATTCATTCGAAAGATACAAATATTTGCTAATACAACGTGATAGAGAAGTAAAAATAAATCTAATGACAGATAATATAATAAAAATAAAGCAAGGAAGAAATAAGTCTTATTGGATGATCCTTGATAGGCTGATGAGCCGAAAAGAGCTTGATGAGCCGAATTATGGCAAACTTGGGAGCAAGTTGCTATGAATTATAATGAATAGAATTGTAGAGAAGAAAAATTAGATGATTACAATGATGGTAAAGTGTGTTTATTTATAGGGCTAAATCTAAGTAGCCATTCTCTTTGAATTATGAGTCCATTATAAACATTTACTCAATTCATTCGTTACTTTTGGAAGACTTATACCAACTAAATAAATGTTGGAGTTCCATAACTGATGAGTTAATTCCATAACTGATGAGTTAATTCTATAACTGTTGAGTCTATCTCGTACCTGTTGAGTCAATTCCATACATATTGAATTAATCTCGTGCTTGTTGAGTCAATCTCATGCCTGTTGAGTCAATTTCATAATTGATTGCCTTGTTCAGCCTGTTACAATATATATTGCATTTATTGTACGTTACATAATTGATTTATAACTGATGGCGTAATGATGGTAAATCTCATGTAATCCGTGATTAATTGATTCTTTCATCATTTATAATTATGAGCTATTTTTCTGTACCCGATCTGGGGCTATTTTTTGATGATCAGTTCTGAAATTAATAGGTACGATACGAATATATTCAATCCCTAGGGTGTTTCACATCTCATCTTTATTTGTTATTCTTCACATTTCTTATAATTTCGCTGATACGTGCCGCCATTTGAGACTCATGTAGCTAGCGAGTCTATTTTCACTAATACTACGGGTTTTGTTGTTTTTGGGGTAAGAAAGTGATAATTTGGGAAGAGCCAAGAATCTAGAATGATGATAGCAATCAAGTTTCTAAAAGAATCCTAATTGAGGGCTTTGTGCCTGATATGCAATTATAGAGGAACAATCATCATTACAAGTGTAAAGCACTTATTGCTTGGAAATACGTGTAAAGTAGATGCACGGCCCGCCAATACAATTTGCGGTGCCCCACGAAACTTTAAGCATTATATTTTCCAATTGCAACCCTAACCAAGCTAATCCTCCATCTAATCTTTCTTCCTCTTATAATGAGTCTTATCCCCTATATATTCTGTTTGGAGATAATTAATTAGTAATTAATAGTATATGATTATCGTGCCACACGTTCACACGTGTGACTCGTGGGTGGGCATCATCATGATACCAAATCATATAAAGCATTTACGACCCAAATTCCACAATGTAATCGACATAAGATCTTTAAGATTACACTATAGTTAATTAATTTGCTCTTGATTGATCACCTAATAGAAGGGGTGGAACTAGTTTTTCCCTTTTAACCGTAGTGTTGGGTTTGTTTGTGCATCTACACTATCTTATTTGATAGCCATTATTTTCAGTCACCACATATATCAGTAGATAATTCTATCTATAAAAATTTGGATAGATAGAAAAACAATAAATCACCTACCGATATAATCAGATACGACCACACCCTTGATTTACGTGGTAAAATCAGTTTCAACGACAGAGAGCAGGTTTGCATAGAAGAATGTTAATTTTACATTTTTGAATTAAAATATATTTTTGCCCTATGTCGAAGCAACGTGGTGATTCTCTATGATAAGTCGCGCTCAAAAGATCATGCTTAGAAATGTATTATTGCATTTCTATTCAATATTACCGCTTATTTTTCAACTTATATTTATCTGAAAAAGATAACACGAAAATTTTGGCCCAAAATGTGTTAATTTCTCCGGAAATAAGTTATGCGACTTGCTAGAACTTCATGTAAGGAAGGATGGCTGTTAAAAGTAGAGTTCACATCTGACGTAAAACACCACTTTGAATTCGCTTCGCGTCTTTACGGAAAGCTAAACACAAAACTATAAAGATTACTGTTTCTCGACTTGAAAGCTAAATATCTGAGCTAAAACGTGAATCTCGTGAGAGTTTACCAACCATCGAATAAATTTGTAGTTTTGTACCATAAAAGACATTTAAAAAGACCAGTGGTCTCTCCATCTTCCAAGTCTGTTCTTGACATTTCAACATAGTTAATAATACATCGGATTTTACGATCCTTCCATAACTCAATATTATACCTCCTGAGTCCCATTTTATATGACGGTTGTGTTTGATTGGACACAAGGTTTAATAATTTAAAGAAGGCTTGTAATATACATTTAAGCTAAATTTTATGAGCAGTACCAATAATAAAAATTTAGAGATCTTTACAAAAATAGCCGGGTCAAATTTACTATTTATTTTTTCTAGTTAGTATATATAACTTATACAATGACTATACACGATTATGCACATATTATATATGGATTATACATTCATCAGCTATTTTAAGTTTAAGCGCCTAGGTAGGCGGTTATTTAAGTTAATTCTTCAAAAGTTAATTTATCCGCACTCTTTGTTTTTGCACCAACCCAATAAATATATGACACATGTATGTAATATACTCGCATAACTAAATTATAAGGTAATTAATATGCATGCTCAACTTATTTCATGACTTAATCATGGTAAATTAGTATGATTTGATATAAACAATGGATGACAGATAAATATTTATCCAAGATTATCATTTTAAATGAGTGGTGATCCAGGCCCTAACAATTCATTTTATTAAAAGTAGTAAAACGGAGATACTTTTTTGACTAAAAAGATATTGGTATCTTTTCGAACAAATCAATTAAAGAAAATGAAGGGGCAAATCTTAGCTAAGTATAATAATCTCTAGAACAAAAGATATACGGGATGAATACAAAGGATAATATTTCTTGACTTTCTCAAGAATGATCGAACAATACTGATATTAATCGTTTTGTAAGCAAGTGTTTACAGCAAGTGTTCTTAGTTGGAAAAATCAGAAGAAGCCCCCTCCAAGGTTGTCTTTACGCAATATATATAAGGGACAAACCCCTTCTAAATCCTAAAAGACAAATCATAGAGAATATTCGAACGAATATTCCTAATGCCCCCTAATGGACCTACACTACTGCAAAGGTCGTACAGTTTTTTATTCGCTCGTCTGTCGTCCCTTGCAGGATGTCGAGCTACGAGGATCTCGTCGCTTGTCGTACTCATCAACAGTCGTAGTCGTCCAAATTTGGACACATACAGTTAGTCCCTCCGCTTGTCGAGGTTGCAACTTGGTGCGTCCTCGATAAGCGGACACCACTCGCTCTTATGGAGAAATTTGGTCTTACGACACAGTAAGGGTGTATTGTGGGCCGAGCTCAGCCCGGGAATGGCTCGGGACCGCTAGCAAACGGGCCGGTTCAAATGGGCCGGTCCCTAACGGTCCTAAAAGCCCACTATGGGCCGGTTCTCACCAAATAGACCGCGAGCCCGGGATCGTTTAGCCCGGGACTGGCAGGCGAGCCTGGCAGGTTCAACCGGGCCCAACGGCTATTTTTAAAAAAAAGGCCAACGGTCTGAAATTTAAAAACTAGCCGTTGGCCTGCAATTTTAGCCGTTTGGCTTTTAAAAAAATAGTCATTTGGCCCCCAAACTTTGTTTTAACCCCAAATTTTTTATAATTACACTTTTTCCCTATTCTCAACTATAAATACTCCCTCATTCTTTTATTTTTACTCACAAATTCATCAATCTCTCTCTAATTTTCTTCTATGATTGCTTACTTTATTATTGCAATTTTGTGAAAAATTGTTTAGTTGGTGAATTGAAGTCTTCAAGTCTTTAACGATATTCAATTTTCAAGAAGTTGTTCGTCAATTCGGTAAACTCGTTCCAACTCTTAAGTTTTAATGTTATAGTTTTGTTTGTTTTAATTAGTGTAATTATAATTAATATGGACTTTTCTTTGAAAAAAATATTTGGTGGTAAGGGAAAATCTAAAATTGGTGAATCTAGTCGCCAAGCTACTACTCTTCCCGCGGCTCCCCGACCTAGACTTGTTACCCGTCCTCCTCTACATGTTATTCTTGATAGTGATAACCCTTGTTTTCAATTATCCGATAGTCAATTTTGCCCTGATGTTGCACCAGGTCAACAATTAAATGATGAAGTTATGAATGTTCTTTATCCTAATCAAACTATCTTTGAAAATGATGATTTAGATGAAATGCAACCAGATTTAGATGATACACCTACTAGTCCTGTTAATAACCCAACTAATAATAATCCAAATGATGCCCCGCCTGACCCTCCTATAGTAACCCTTACTTTTAATAGACAACCTTCTAAACGGACCGAAACATCTCTTGTTTGGAATATTTTTACTCAACTAAGAGAACAAAATAAGGCTAAGTGTATAACTTATGGGTTTTTGATGGCTCATAAATATACAGGAGACCGTAGCGGTGCGGGTACTTTGACTAGACACATAATAAAGAAACATCCTAGAGATAGGCTTGATATTTACAAATGAAAGTTGCGCAAGAGGGTAGAAGTTTAGCTACTGAGGTTAACCCTAGTACAGGGTCAAATCTAGTTCAACCGGGGATTAACATTGTTACCGGTGGCATTTTATATTATGATCCAAATAAAGATCGTGAAGAATTGGCAAAAATGGTTACTGTGATGTATTTACCCTATAGTTTTCCTTCTAACCTTCACTTTGTGCATTATATTAGAAGAGTTTTTAATCCTACTTATAAAGGATGGCCTCGTGCAACCGTAAAGAGCGATATTTATAAATATAAACATGAATATGAACAATATTTGCGCTATTTATTTATGCATATAGATTGTCACATTACTATTACTACTGATATTGGTAGAAGTGGTAATAATTGTGATTATCTAACTGTTACAAGTCATTGGATTGATGAGGACTGGATAATGCAAAAGCGCATTATTGCTTATAGAATAATTAATTCACGCGACACAGGTAAGTTTATTGCTAACACAGTTGAAGTTATTTGTAGATATTTTTGCATTAGAAATAAAATAATGTCGGTTTCAATGGATAATGTTTCTAGTAACACTAATGCTATAGGCTTGCTTGCAACTACACTAAATCCTGCATTTAGTAATATTTTTCATGTTAGATGTATTTGTCATATTTACCATTTAATCGTCGGTGATGGTATGAAAATTTTAAATGTGGAAATTGAAAAGGTTAAAATGGCTCTTAATTGTTTTTTTTATTCAAACCGTAGAAGTAGACTTAGAGAATATTTTAAAAAATGTGATGAATTTGGCCTTAGAGAAAGAAGGGTTCCTAAACCTTGTCCGACTAGATGGAATTACATGTATGAAAGTTTAGTTGTTGCATATGAATATAGAAACCCAATAAACACAACGTATAATGCTCGTGTTGGTGGTGATGATGATGATGATGATGAGCACCTTACAAATTAAGATTGGACTAATGTTAAAATGCTTGTAGACTTTTTAGAACAATTTCATGTTGCTACAAATGAATTATCTGGGCAATATTATCCTACTATTTCTAACTTTTTAGTTTATATTGCAGCACTTGCAAATTTGTTTACTCAATTTTCAGAGGGTGGGGTAATTTATCAACTTGCTATTAATTCTATGAAAGATAAGTTTAAAAAATATTTTTTCCCTATCCCCCTATTTTTGGTGTTGCTGCCATGTTAAATCCTACAATGAAATTAGGAGGTCCTCACTTTTGGTACACAAAAATTTATAACGCTTTATCACTTTCAAATGAGGAATTTGCTACACTTGGAGATGCAAAAGCCTCAATTAAAATAAATGCTCAAACAATTTATAATACTTATCAACTTGCCTTAGATCATGCTACACCAAATGTTCCAACTTCTACTTCGTCTAGTTCGCAATCATCTAAAAGAACTGCGGGCCTAAAAGCCCTTAGTGCTTGGACGGAGTTCATGGGCTCTCAAGGTGATAATATTGGTGATAGTTCACAACTAAATGAGCTTCAAGTTTATTTGTCGCAGGGACTTGAATCAGAGAATCCCGACGGCTCCTTTGATGTTTTGGACTGGTGGAAGGACAAACAAAAATACTATCCAGTTCTTTCAAGGATGGTTCGAGATATTTTAAGTGTCCAAGCTTCAACAGTGGCATCGGAGAGCGCGACTTCAAATCGGTGATCATAGAGCGTCTATGAGGGAGAGCTTGGAAAAATCAGTACTCTTCAGAGATTGGATCCGTTCGGAAAGAAAAAATTTTGGACTTGCAGAATCACAACCGGAGATAGACAAAGCTTATGAAGAAATGCTAGCGGCACTTGCGCAGGATGTTGCTTCGCCCAGAAGCGGTGATGAACAAGCTTCTTTTCCGCCACCACCACTAAAAATTCCTCCGGACCTTGAAGGATTTATGAAATTTATTAGAGATAATACATAGATTAATATGTAACTTGTATTTTGGCACATCTTCCTTAGTTTTTTTTCTTTTAATGATGGTATTAGTACCTTGTTGTGCTCATTCCATTGGAGGGAGGAAGACTAAGAAAGATGTTAATGTCGTAATAATAAAAATTATAAGACATTCCCTTGAATATTTCTTTGCAATATATATATATATATAATACATATAATATATATACATATAAACTATATATATAAGGCAATATATATAAGCTATATATATATATATATATATATATATATATATATTTGTAGATATATATTATAGATATAGATATAGTATATATAATATATATAAGCTATATATTATATAGGGGAATATATAATTATATATACATACAATATATAAATATATATACATACTATATATACTATATATATACATACTATATATACTAAATATATATATATATATATATATAAGCAATTTATATTAGTGTGTATATACATATAGTTTACAAGAAATTGCCTTAGATAAAAAAAATCAAAACAAAAATAGCCCGGATCACTTAGGTCCATTTTGGCCCGTGGGCCCGACCCATTTAGCCCGGGACCATGTGGGCTTAGGCCCACAATGGGCCGGTTCCACCCATCAGGACCGTTTGGACCGGAATTGCCAAAGACCGGCCCGCCAAAGCCCGGGATCATTAGGCCCGGTCCGTTTAGCCCATTTAGGCCCGGGCCCAGCCCAGAATACAGCCTTACGTTACGGCTTGGCCAATAATGGGCAGTCGGCGTGCTTAGCAAGACACCGGATAGTGTATTTTATCGGGAAATGACGTCATCTCCACGTGCGTCATCATTATGTGCGTTTTCGAGACAGGGGTTGAGGGCTTGTCGCTTCGATTTTGGTGCCACTCTGCACCCTTCCGCTTCGATTCTGGCACCACCCAATCCTATAAATAGGTGGAGGGTTTGTTTTTCAAAAACTCTTGGCCATTTCATTTCTGGTTATCCTTTCTCGTCCCTTACGAGTTTGTTCTAACAATCTTCTGCTTTTTCTTCTCCCATTCTTCGTTCACAACCTTCTTTACTGTTTTAACACCTTTTTCATCGAAGAAATGCCAAGAACACATCGATCTCGTGAGGGGGTTTCTGAGGCCACCCCATTGTCTGTGGCGCTCCCCTCTGGCGGTGAAGATATGATGGTGGAGGAGGGAGATAGTTTTTCCACTGTGGAGGAGTTGCTGCCGAGACACCTCATGTCTCGAAGCGACTTCCTCAAGGATCCTCCTCTTACTCCTACCCCCGTGCTCTCTGAAACGGAAAAAGTTCACATTGACGCTCTCCGTACAAAGTATAACATCCCCGCACATGTTTACATGGTTCTAGCGGGAAGGGACTTCGTGGAAGTCCATAGGCCTGGGTATTGCGTTTTTATGAGTACCCTTTCGTGATTGGTCATTCTTTCCCCCTCCTTCTGCTATTGGAAGAGTTCTGTAGATTCTATCAAGTTTGCCCAGCGCAACTTTCACCATACACGCTTAAGATACTCCTGTTGTTGACAAAGTATATGGAGTTGGCGGGATGCGAGGTTACTATCCACGACCTCTTACACCTATTCTCACCCAGCTTCCATAGGGGCACTATAGTGCATTTGAGGCACCGTGGAACAAAAGGGCTGGTGGTTGGGACCGACGACCAAGCAAGTCGCAAGTTTTGGCATAAGTACTTCTTCGTCAAAACTGAACACATTGTTTCTGACCCCGCCAGGTTCTCGAAGCGGTGGAACGAGACTCGTAAGTGTCGCCACTTATTTTACTCTTTCTTTTCCTCTTCATTCATTATAGGGTTTGTTTGCTTTTCGTTTGCAGCTATGGGGCGTCCACCCCGCCCTATTGTGGGTATAAGGGATTGGGTAGCCCGTCTGTTGCCCCATGCAGCGGAGACCCGAGATTGGCCCGCCTTCGTAAAACATTACGGCCTGAGAGTTTCATCTAGTAAATGTTTTCCCCTATATCACTGTCACACCTCCTTTTTCACCTACACCCATGTAAGGGTATAAGGGAGTTTTTCTAATTAAAGGACAATCGAAACGGGATTTATATTAAGAAATTGAAAGTCGCCACTTGGGAGATTCATGGCGTCCCAAGTCACCAGTTGAATCCCGAATCGAGGAAAATATTGACTCTGTTTAACAGTCCGCGAACCAGAAATCCGGATAAGGAATTCTGTTAACCCGAGAGAAGGTGTTAGGCATTTCCGAGTTCCGTGGTTCTAGCACGGTCGCTCAACTGTCATATTCGGCTTAATTATCTGATTTTTATACAATCATGAACCTATGTGCAAATTTTAACTTTTAACCGCTTTTATTATTATCATTATTATTTTAACAGAGAATTGCAGCGTTGTGAAAACGTATCTCGAACTACGTCACATCAATGTACCCGTGGTTATCGACACATTTCGACTCCGTTGAGATTTGGATTTGCGTCACATAAATGTGCACCCGAGTTTAAGAAAGTAAATTATTAAAGGCGCGCCTAAAGCGACTAGCGTATTATCATTTTGGGGAAGGCCGTGAACTTTTGCTAAATGGCCCATCCCGAAGTCTAAGGAATTTTACAAAAACTTATAGAGGGCCCCGCAGCTTATGTATTTTGTTTGTCGAGGTCCGTCTCATTCATTATTTAAAAAAAGAATTGCAACGTCATGGAAATGCATCTCGAACCACGTCACAATCAATGTACCCGTGATTATCGACAAATTTCTATTTCGTTGAGATTTGGATTTGGGTCACATAAATGTGCACCCGGGTTTAAGAATGTAATATTATTTAAAGTATGCGCCTAAAGAGACTAACGCGCTGTTATTTTGGGAAGAAGGCCGTGAAATTCGCTAAGCGGCCGATCCCGAGTTCTAAGTAATCAATATATACAATCGTGAGGGCCCCGCAATCTGTGAGTTTTACTAGGCGAGGCTTATCTCGTTTATTTTAAAAGAACAATCCTAAAGCGACTACATTTTTTCTATTTTTATTTATCTCTAAAAGAAAAAGAAATCCTACCCAATCAACTTAATTCACAAAGTCCGGTACAATAAGGTTTGTTATAACTGGGGTTCATGGGCACATGAATTCAAATCATTCAACGGTTTTGGGCCTTTCTACAGTCCGTGTAAGAAATCAGTACAAACGCCAGCTTGGGCCCAAATGTGAGCCCAATTAAACAACGACTGAGGGCAGGGCCCGAAGTCAAATCTCCACAGCATCAGTTACATGAATAAAACGTGAATATTACTCCTACTCATTCTACTATTCGTTATTTGCACATAAGATATGGCTTATATCATGCATCAAGTCCAATTTGGTTTAACACTGCCTTTATTAACGTCAATCCGGGCAACCAGTACCCTTAATTTGAATTACATGTTCCTGCTTCAAAACTAGTGAAATATTACCAATTATTTTGAGAAATCTGTGATTATTTAACAGTAGAACAACACAATCAGAAATGCTAAAATCATAATTGACGCCTACGACTGGTGCTATCTAACAATGCTAGTCACATTTACAATCTTCTCTTCTTTTCAATTGTTGCAGTGATATCTGAATTATCAAATGGTGTGCAAGCTAAATACTCAAAACTAACAGAATATAATCTAACAACTATAGCTTCCGATTGATTTTAACAGTCCATTAAGCTCGTTCCTAACTTCATAGATGCCCACATGTAGTAGTATGAACTATGTTTTTAAACAACAGGAGAAACTCATACAACTTAATTTCAGTCCAACTATTATAGACTAATAGGGATCTATATCATCAGTGAGTGTAGAATTTAAACACACAACTCAAAGAGAGGTTAAATCAGAAACAAGCTTCACTTCTTCATATAGCATTATTTCCGCACATTTTCAGCCTACAGCCATTCGAAGGATGCAATAGTGTACCTGGCATTTGAAAATATAAGAAGAGGAAGATGAGAATCAGCAGAGCAGTAACAACACAGCAACAACAAACAACAACAGATAACCAACAGCTTGAAAGTGACCCAATGTGGTACCAGAAGGACCAAAATGCAACCCAGGAATAAATCAGGAAAACCAGTTAAAGCTCCAGCAATACCAATAGCAACACAAACACCCAAAGTAAGCCTAATAGAACTTGAGTTTAAACCAGAAAGTAGACCAATAGACTTCAAGAGTAGATTCAGTAGGCAACAGAGAGCATGAATCAGTGTTTAAGACTCCAAATCCAACTAAGAACCAATGGAACAGTAACTTTCAATCCTTTCCTATTTTTTCTTCTTTTTTCAAACTCTCAGACTTAGTTTCAAAACTGAATCCTTCAGGAACTCCTAAACCTCTCAGAATACCTCTCTCTTATCCCCCCTTATTACTGTCCAGACCCCTCTCCTTTATAGCCAATCTTTTTTTATCCTTTTTCCAGCTCTTAGGAGCATTTAAACCCATTAATCAAACATTTTTTCCCATCATCTTCTCTAGAACTCCACTAAGGTCTGTTTTGTCCCACATTAACCCTTGTCTTTTCTTTATTTTATTCAATGGTTATGGGTAGTGCATACTTTAATTAAATTCCCTTAGGTCTCCCCATGCTATTATGTTTGTTCCCCACTATTACTAAATAATTGCATTAGTTTAATAGTACTTTAGTACCCTACTGTCAGCCCATTCATCTTAATCCATTTTCAAACCTTTTATATCCTAAAATACCCTCCTAAAGTCCCTGAAATTACTGTCCTACCCAATCCCTTTCACTCTGCATTGAACCTTTCAGCTATAACCAGTTCAAACTATCAAAATCCTAACAACTGAATCCTAACTCAACTGGACATATTACAAAACATCAGATTGGAAAGACCAGTAGACCTCCTGATGACCAACTAGGCAGGTAATCAATAGCATGAATTACAAACAAAGGGAATCACACACTATAGAATAAGTTTTAATTCACAACAATTTGGCTAAACCCAACTACTATCAATATGAGACTGCAATTAGAGATGAGGCAAAGCAAATGTCATGAAACAAAACCTGATTAATAGCACTAGTCTAGGTTTAGACAATCACGAACCATTTCCTAAGCATTAGGTCTATTGTACAGGCTAACATCACTGATTAAGGGATCACAACGACAAAAATATTGGTAGCCTAAACTTGACCAAACTAAACAGACACAAATTAAACCAGTTCTTGACAAATTCAACTCGCAGACTGGCCCAAGTTTGGACCTTAGACTACTGACCATAATTCAAATGGGAAATTCATGCCAATTTATAGAAGAGGAAGGGACAAAGTAAACAAACGGAACTGCAAGAGCGAACAATCAAAACTGAACGTAAAAGACTTACCCAAATCACAACTCGATAAAAAAACTCGAGGCTCTTCCCATTTTAAAGCCGAGACGGACTTTAACCATGTGTTTTCGAAGGAAAACAGCATGGCTAAAGTCAGTCTCTGGCTCAAAATTTATTGAACCTGGCCTTCCTAACTTCGATCTGGAATCCGCGCTACCCCACGATGATTTGAAAAGAGTCGATCAGGGATTCATGGTGAGGGGGTCCAGGAGATCACAGGGTGTGAGTTTGGTGGCATTTGAACGGATTAGGGTTTGGGTCGATTCCTTTGATCTAAGATTCGAGGAGCTCGGGGGTGATTCGAAGAAAACTGAGCGTGGGACTGGAACGAGGAAGTCTTGGGGAAGCTGTGGTGTAAAATTGGAGGCTATTAGACGAGATAGGGTTCCAGCTTGATTTTCGATCTAATATTCGAAGCACACGGCTGGCATTCGAGGGATAAGAGTTAGGGTTCGGAATGGGGAGGTCGAGGGGAATCAGTGGTGAAAAGATGGGGTCGTTTGGACCACCGGAACCGCCGTGAGGCGATTTCCGGTGGGCGAAGCACGGTGGTTGAAGGCGGAGGATCTGTTTGATCTCTGGAGCTGAGAGATGAAGAGGTGAGGGGGGGTTTGGTTTAGGGGGCGGGGTAGGATTTAGGAATATATACGGAGGTGGTGTTTTAATCCTGGTCGTTGGATCAAGCACGATCAACGGCCTGGATCAATTCACTTGATAGGCACGGTGTCGTTTGGAGTAGTACTGGGGCGGTCCGGGTTGGGTCAAAAATGGGTAAGGGAGATTGAATCTCAACCGTTGGATCGATTTAATCCAACGACCTTGATTAAGAGTGACCAAACGACGTCATTTTAAGACGTCTCTGGCCAGGCCAACTGAACCTGGTAAATGGGTGATTTGGGCCTGATTATTTTGTCCAAAAATAAGGGCCCAATCCGATTTTCACTCTTTTCTTCTTTTTCTTTCATTTTCTTTAAATTCCTTTTCAACTAAAAATCCTAATTAAATTATAAAATCGATAATTAACTAAAACATTAACTCTTAATAATAGCTATCACACGAAATTAAACATCAAATAAAGATAAAATCACACAATTCGGACATTAAATGCAAAGTACATATTTTTGTGATTTTTCCATTTTGTAAAACAAACTTGATTGTTTAATTAATTCCTAAATTGTAAAATTAAATCCTAAATACACATGCAAACATATTTTTGTATTTTTCTTAATTAAAGTAGAAATAAACATGCACAGACAAAATACAAATAAATCACAAACAACACAACTATTTTTTTTTGAATTTTTGTGGGAGTAGTTCTTGCAGGGCAAAAATCACGTGCTCACAGCTGCCCCTCTTTGTCCGAAAACACAAAGAGTTTTCGTGCAAAGATAAAGTGAGCGGATACGAGCGATTTTTGCTCGTTGGAATACTCCGTGCGAAGCATTTTTGAAAAGATTTAACGGAACCTTTGCTTCACAGGTTTCCTACATATCCCTGGCTAAAAGGAAATCAGGTTAATGTAGTTCGGGAAGTTTTGGTAGCTGGGACTACCATGGGACTGCATTTTTGCTGTTACTGCTGCTGCATGCTATTGCTACTGCTTTTCGATCTCCTTATTACACCGTGCCAAAAGAAAACAAGAAGCTAGACTTAAACTAGGATTTACAAAATCTTATCTATCTCCGACTTGCTCCTGTAGTCTTCTTTCTGATTTCTGAAATAGGATTCATGCTGGGGGTATTTTTGTTGTAACCCTCCACATTACTGACTTCTGGCTTGATCTTGAAATGTATTCCTCTGTTCTGCAGGCAGGCTCCTGACTTCAACTTGAATGCGTACTCCTTTGTTCTACAGGCGGGCTCCTGACTTCATCAACTTCAAATATAACAAACTCCGTTCTACAGGCGGGCTTCTGACTTCTTCAGCAATTTGAAATTTAACGGCCTCCATTCTACAGGCGGGCTTCTGACTTCTTCAGCAATTTGAAATTTAACGGCCTCTATTCTACAGGCGGGCTCCTGACTTCGACTTGAAATTGTAACAACCTCCGTTCTACAAGCGGGCTCCTAACCTCATCAACTTAAAATTTAACAACCTTCATTCTACAGGCGGGCTCCTGATTTCTTCGACTTAAAATTATAACAACCTCCGTTCTACAGGCGGGCTCCTGACTTCTATGACTTAAAATTATAACAACCTTCGTTCTATAGGCGGGCTCCTGACTTCGACTTGAAATTGTAACAACCTCTATTCTACAGGCGGGCTCCTGACCTCATCAACTTAAAATTTAACAAACTTCATTCTATATGAGGGCTCCTGACTTATTCGACTTAAAATTATAACAACCTCCATTCTACAGGCGGGCTCCTGACTTCTTTGACTTAAAATTATAACAACCTCCGTTTTACATGCGGACTCCTGACTTCTACAGCAATTTAAAGATGAAGCGACCTCCATTCTCCAGGTGGGCTCCTGACTTCAACAGCAATTCAAAAATATAACACCTCTATTTTTCAGGCGGGCTCCTGACTTCTTTGACTTAAAATTATAACAACCTCCGTTCTACAGGCAGGCTCCTGACTTCGACTTGAAATTGTAACAACCTCCGTTCTACAGGCGGGCTCCTGACTTCTTTGACTTAAAATTATAACAACCTCCATTTTACAGGCAGGCTCCTGACTTCTACAGCAATTTAAAGATGAAGCGGCCTCCATTCTCTAGGTGGGCTTCTAACTTCAACAGCAATTCAAAAATATAACACCTCCATTTTTCAGGCGGGCTCCTGACTTCGACTATTTCTTAAAGACATAACACCTCCATTCTCCAGGCGGGCTCCTGACTTCAATAAACAATTTAGAGATAATACCTCCATTTTCCAGGCGGGCTCCTGACTTCGACAATTTCTTAAAAACATAACACCTCCATTCTCCAGGCGGGTTCCTGACTTCAACAACTTTTTAAAAATATAATACCTCCATTCTCCAGGCGGGCTCCTGACTCCAATTATGACTTAAAAAATATAACACCTCCATTCTCCAGGTGGGTTCCTGACTTCACTGCTTCTTAAAGACATAACACCTCTATTCTCCATGCGGGCTCCTGACTTCAGTAAACCATTTAGAGATAATACCTCCTTCAAAGACTACTTCCCTTAAAGTTGGTGCTTTCCTTCCACTGGAACTACTTCCCTTAAGACTTGCGTTATCTTCCTTCCGAGATTGCTTCCTTTAAAACTTGTTTGGCCTTCTTTCACAAACTGCTGGGATACCATTTTTCCCCAAACTTGTGCTATCTTGCTCCTTCCCTAAGTGGGTACCGGACTTCCTGGAAATATTTCAAAATGAAAGAAAACTTTCTGCCCCAGTTTGACAATCTTTCTTGTATCATGATGTCTTTTCATCATCTATAACATTTCCTGTCCCTGCTTCAAATCAAAGACAAAAATTTTGTTAGTTTAAAACATGGTGAATGGTCATGCCACTCCTGTTGGGGATGGTTTTTCCCCCTTTCCCTTTCCCTGCTTTGCGTTTTATTACAAAACTTGTTGGGGATGATATTCCTGCTGGGGATGGTTTTTCTTTTCTCTTCCTTCCCCGCTCTGTGTTGTCCAACCATCGCGGAACTTGGTCGATAATCTGTCGGAGTTGTTCCGCATCTCGCAAATCTGTTGGGGATCCTCTTGGAATTTGATTCATAACTTTTCAACTGTTGTTTTTTCTGTTTTTCTCCAACTTCCCCTGGAAATTTGGTCCTTTTGGAATCTAGACTCATTCATCATTTGGTCTTGCGACAAACTTCCTTTCGCTTTGTCGCCTTATCTTTGGCCCGTCCTATCCATATTGTGTTTTTGCACCATCTTGGCGACTGGTAATAATAAGCTCTGAAAATCCTTTTCAAAAACAAACTGCTGGGGAGATAAAGTCTTTAGACCAAGAAATGAAAAAGTGATGATTTCAAAAGATAGAAAAAGAAGAAATCTTTCTAAATAAATGCTGGGGAAAAGGAAAGAAAGAACTTATCTGAATGATATAACCGATCCCAACGATTATGTCGTGCATTCCGGATTAATCAACCCAGTCTATTTGTATCAATCAATCTTTCGAACGGCCTCATCTTGCTGGGGATAAACAAGCACTCAACTCTTTGCCAAATGCGGATCCTTTCCGCCAATCTTGTCTTGTCGTCTCACAGCGCCCTTCGAGGGGTTTTCACTGATAAGACTCTCTCATTTCTCTCAACTCCCGTCGTCTTATGGTGCCTGTGAAGGTTTTCACCGATAAGACTCTCTCATTTTATTTCTCTCAACTTACGTCGCCTTATGGTGCCTCTGGAGGTTTTCACCGATAAGACTCTCTCATTTTATTTCTCTCAACTTTCGTCGCCTAATGGTGCCTGTGGAGGTTTTCACCGATGAGACTCTCTCATTTTATTTTATTTTTTTAGCTTGGGATTGGAGTGTTACCAATATGACTCTCTCTGTTGGGGATTCTTTCGGCTATCAATTCATTTCCAGTTTATGATCCTCTTCTCTGCTGGGGATCATAGTGTTATTCCCGACTTCCGTTTGCATGACTTGGCACTTCGGATACTGATCGGGAGGTCTTTTTTGGACATCAATATGAGTTTTCGTGTATGGCTAAAAGAAAAAGGGGTATCAAAAGGTTCAAAATAATTTTGATGAGTAAAACATTAAAACTCTTGGAATCAAACCCTCTTCCCAAAATTACAAACACAACTTCTTCCCCAGTTTCTTTCTTGGGGATTTTTATTTTTTGTTACACTATGTTACACTATGACCGAGCCGTGAGGCGCCTACGTATCCTTCTTTGAGGAATCAGGTCAAACGTAGTTCCCAATTCCTTTGTTTTTCTTGTGACTTTTCTTTTGTCTTTATTATTTTCTCTTCTCTTTTTCTTTCATTTTCATTACTGATTTCAAAAGAGGGGTATGAAAGAATAAATAAGGCTCAAAAGGGGAAGCAAAGATTGAAGTGTTTGGATGGAAGAACAAATTGCCTCCGTCATTTCATTCTCCGAAACCATGCCAAGTGCAAACAAACAACAATTACAATCAAAAGAAATCATACATAATATATCTTAACTGCGTCAGAATTGATAGCCATGTCGACGCATTTCCCTTCGATATCTGTTAAACACAAAGCGCCATTGGACAACACTCTGGTTACAATGAATGGCCCTTGCCAATTCGGGGCAAACTTGCCTTTTGCTTCGGCCTGATGTGGCAGGATTCGTTTCAACACCTGCTGCCCCACTTCAAATTTTCTGGGGCGCACCTTCTTGTTGTAGGCTCTTGCCATTCTCCTTTGATACAATTGGCCATGTCATACTGCTGCCAATCTCTTTTCATCAATCAAGTTCAACTGCTCCAATCGGGCTTTGACCCATTCATCGTCATCAATCCCAGCCTCAGTGATAATCCAAAGGGATAGAATTTCAACTTATGTCGGTATCACTGCTTCAGTTTCGTATACCAACAAATAAGGAGTTGCACCTACTAAAGTACGAACAGTAGTGCGATAACCCAACAATGCAAATGGTAATTTCTCATGCCATTGTATGGATCCTTCTATCATCTTCCTCAGTATCTTCTTTATGTTCTTGTTGGCCGCCTCGACCGCTCCATTCGCCTTGGGATGATATGGTGTGGAATTATGGTGTGTAATCTTGAACTGTTGACACACTTCTTTCATCAAACCGCTGTTAAAATTTGAACCATTGTCCGTGATGATCACTTTTGGGATCCCAAATCTACAGATGATATGGGAATGAACAAAATCTACCACTGCCTTCTTGGTTAACGACTTAAAAGTTTTAGCTTCAACCCACTTAGTGAAATAATCGATGGTCACCAGAATGAACCTATGACCGTTGGTAGCTGCCGGCTCAATAGGTCCAATGACATCCATGCCCCAGGCGACAAATGGCCATGGTGCTGACATTGTATGCAATTCTGTCGGCGGAGAATGAATTAGATCTCCGTGTATCTGACACTGATGGCATTTCCGCACAAAATTGATACAATCGTGCTCCATAGTGAGCCAATAGTACCCTGCTTGAAGAATCTTCTTTGACAATACATATCCGCTCATATGTGGACCACAAACTCCAGCATGTACCTCTGTCATAACTGTCGTGGTTTGACTAGCATCTATACATCTCAGCAATCCCAAATATGGTGTTCTTTTGTACAACACTCCTCGACTGAGGAAAAATCCATTTGCCAGTCGCCGAATGGCTCTCTTTTGATCTCTGGTGGCCTGCTCCGGGTATATCCCCATCCTGAGGTATTCCTTGACATCATAAAACCATGGCTCGCCATCCATTTCTTCCTCTATCACGTTGCAATAAGCATGCTGATCACGAACCTGGATATGCAATGGGTCAACATGAATTTTGTCTGGGTGGTGCAACATTGATGCTAAAGTGGCCAAAGCATCGGCGACCTCATTATGAACTCTTGGGATGTGTCTGAACTCCACTGATCGAAATCGTTTACTCAGATCAAGCAAGCATTGTCGATATGGTATGAGCTTTAAATCCCTTGTTTCCCATTCACCCAGAATCTGATGCACCAGGAGGTCCGAGTCTCCCAAGACCAAGACGTCCTGGACATCCATGTCTGCAGCTAGCCGTAGACCCAAAATGCATTCCTCATACTCAGCCATATTGTTGGTACAATAGAAACGCAGCTGAGCCGTAATAGGATAATGATGTCCTGATTCAAAAATAAGTACCACTCCTATTCCAACTCCATTCGCATTTGCGGCTCCATCGAAAAAAAGCTTCCATCCTGGTTCCTTGGTCATTTCCAACTCATCTATATATATCACTTCTTTATCAGGAAAATACGTCCTCAAGGGCTCGTATTCTTCATTAACAGGATTCTCGGCCAAGTGATCAGCTAATGCTTGGGCCTTCATAGCCGTCTTCGTCACATAGACGATGTCGAATTCTGTGAGTAATATCTGCCATTTTTCCAATCTCCCTGTGGGCATAGGCTTCTGGAAAATATACTTCAGTGGATCCAAGCGTGAAATGAGATAAGTAGTATATGATGACAGATAATGCTTCAATTTCTGGGCCACCCATGTTAGGGCGCAACATGTCTTCTCGAGTTGAGTGTACTTAACCTCATAGCCTATAAAATTCTTGCTAAGATAATAGACGGCTTGCTCCTTCCTTCCCATAATGTCGTGCTGCCCCAGTACGCAGCCAAACGAATTCTCCAAGACCGTTAGATAAAGAATTAACGGTATTCCCGACTCAGGTGGAACCAACACTGGTGGATTTGATAAATATCATTTGATTTGGTCAAATGCTTCCTAACATTCTGCCGTCCATTCTACCGCATCATCTTTCTTCAGTAGCCGAAAAATAGGTTCACAAGTTATTGTGAGTTGAGCAATAAACCTGCTGATATAATTCAACATTCCAACAAACTCATTACTTCTGTCTTGTTCTTCGGCGGTGGCAAATCTTGGATGGATTTGATCTTTGACGGGTCTAACTCAATGCCTCGCCGACTGACGATGAATCCCAACAGCTTTCCAGATGGAACACCAAATGCGCATTTGGCCGGCTTGAGCTTAATATCGTACCTTCAAAGTCTTTGGAAAAACATCCTTAGGTCTGCTACGTGGTCTTCCTGATGCTTGGATTTTATGATCACATCGTCCATGTATACCTCAATCTCTTTGTGTATCATGTCATGAAACACAGTAGTCATTGCTCTCATGTACGTTGCCCCAGCATTCTTCAAACCAAATGGCATTACCTGGTAGCAATAAGTCCCCCACGGCATAATGAAAGCCGTATTTTCCGCATCTTCTTCATCCATCAGAATCTGATGATACCCAGCATAGCAATCCACAAAAGACCCGATCTCACGTTCGGCACAATTATCGATCAAGATATGGATGTTGGGTAATGGAAAATTATCCTTTGGGCTTGCCCTGTTCAGATTGCGGTAATCAACACACACCCTGACTTCCCATCTTTCTTCGGCACTGGCACCACATTAGCCAACCAATCAGGATATCGAGTGACACGAATAACCTTTGCTTGCAGCTGCTTGGTTACTTCCTCTTTAATCTTCACACTCATGTCTGTTTTGAACTTCCTCAATTTCTGTTTGACGGGAGGGCATGCCGGGTTAATAGGCAATTTGTGAACCACTAAATACGTACTTAACCCCGGCATGTCATCATACGACCATGCAAAAACGTCTTTGAACTCAATAAGTGCTTTGATTAGTTCTTCCCTGATATTCGGTGCAATGTGGATGTTTATTTTAGTTTCCCTGATATCATCTGCATCCCCTAAATTGATGGCTTCTGTGTCATTTAAGTTGGGCTAGGATTTCTCTTCAAACTGGCTTAACTCTCTGTTTATCTCTTCAAAGGCTTCATCCTCATCGTATTCCGATTCATCATCATAATCGTCCTCTTGTACAATTAGTTCGGAATCAGATTGATTTTTTAGACTGGGTTGAAGATCCGTTGTGCATGTCATGTCATTAGAACCAATATAAAGAGAACTGTTCAGAAAGAGAAAAGAAGAAAAAAAATTACAAGAAAATAAGAAGAAAAAAAAGAAAAAAAAAGCTTTCACTTTATTAAAATACGCGATAACAGAGTTTCACACTTTGCCGAATACAAAACAAAACTGGATTAGAACCCTGGAATAATCCAAAAAGACAAGAAAGAAAAACTAGAGCCCACTACCAAGACTCCCTCCGGGTAGGAAGGGGAGTAGCCACCCAATTGTTGATATTTGCCCTAGGCCCTACAAACTGTACATCTAACCTACTGGACCCTTCTCCAGCTTCTATCATGTTGACATCGGCGAACAACCTTTCAAATCCCTCATTCAAATCTCCATCTGGCCCAATCAGTGGTCCGAGAACTTTCAGGACAGACAACTTTCTGATACCTGCTCTGACAAATGATCTGGATAGGCGCGGGATTGGCTTAGGAAGGATCCAAACTCTTTTCTTCAACTTGCGGGCCCATCTCACATCCGCCGTTGTAGGCTTGAACCCCAACCCAAAGGTGTCCAGATTTTTGGACAAAGAAACCGGCTGAACAATACCCTGAAGATCAGCCCCTAAACCTTTGCCTGGCACAAACCCGTTCTTCAACATCTCCGAGGCTACCATGACAGTCGCAGCTGTGATCCTGGGAAGTGGAAGGTCCTCGCCTTCAGAAATTTTATCCACTGAAACCTTATTGAAAACCTGGTAAACCCACGGTCCCTTATCATTATCAGTCTCTATGAAGGGCATGATGACATCACTTACGGCGCTTGCATTGTCTTCCCCGTGTACTATGATCTCTTGCCTATCCCACTCGAATTTGACCATCTGATGTAATGTAGAAGGCACTGCTTTGGCAGCGTGGATCCAGGGTCGCCCCAACAGAAGATTATATGACACTGCCACGTCTAACACTTGAAACTCCATGGTGAACTCGACTGGACCAATTGTGAATTCAAGTATGATGTCACCCACTGTGTCTGTACCACCACCATCAAACCCTCGAACATAGATGTTGTTCTTGTGAATCCTGTCACCATCGACCTTCAGTTTGTTCAACGTGGCCAAAGGACAGATATTGGCACTGGACCCATTATCAATCAGTACTCGAGTGACTACCGAGTCTTCACACTTCACGGTCAAATAAAGGGCTCTATTATGTTCTGTACCCTCCACGGGCAACTCATCGTCTGAAAAAGTGACCCTGTCAACCTCGAAAATCTTGTTTGCTATTTTCTCCAGATGATTCACAGAGATCTTATCCGAAACATGGGCTTCGTTCAGAATTTTCATCAATACCTGGCGATGCTCATCTGAATGGATCAACAACGATAACAATGAGATCTGTGCCGGGGTCTTCCTCAACTGCTCCATAATGGAGTAATCTTGCGCCTTCATTTTCTTTAAAAATTCTTCCGCCTCTTCCTCGGTAACTGGATTCTTTGTCGCTACTGGATTGGCCCTTCTTAACTCTGCGGGGGAAAAACACCTTCCCGAACGAGTTAACCCATATGCCTCACATATTTCTTCCATAACTTCCTTCCCCTTATGCATTACTATTACCTGACTGTAGCTCCATGGCACAGCTTTCTCACTGATTATCGGCAACTGCATTACTGGCCTGATAACAATTGGTCTTATGCATGCCCCCTTCACGGCTACTGGCTTGCTTGATATCTCTTGCACCGTTACTTTCACTGGCTCTGGATTCTTGGCAACATCAGACGAACTCTTCCCTATCACCACCACTGGCTTGCCTTCTACCCTTTTGGACTGTACTACCGCTTTTCCACTGATCAACTTTTCTTTCGAACTGGCACAGATCATCATTACCGTTTGTGAGGGCTTCTTGAGCTTCCCTCCTTCGTTCACTAGTTCGATCATGTGGGCTTCATGGTGTGCCGACAACGGGTTTTGATTGATGTTAAGTGCCTCTGGCTCCTGGACCTCGATCCTATTTGTGTCAATGAGATCTTGTACGGCAGTCCTCAACTTCCAACACTTCTCAGTATCATGCCCGGGAGCCCCCGAACAATATTCACAGCTTACCGAGTGGTCCAGATTTTTGGGAAGGGGATTTGGCAATTTGGGCTCCACAGGACTCAATAGGCCTAACTGCCTCAATTTGTGGAATAGAGTAGTATAAGTTTCTCCCAGCGGAGTGAATGTTCTCTGCCTCTGCACCCTTTCATTCCTGAAGGTCTAATTCCCATGGAAGCCTGGTCCTGAAGGATTCCTGTAGGCCCTTGGTGGCGGATATGTGTTTTGTGGAGGTGGATATGTGTTTTGTGGGGGTGGATATGTATTTTGTGGAGGTGGATATGTATTCTGGGGAGCCAGCGCACGCCATTGCGGGCGAGCCGAAGGCTGGGTGTAAGTTTGGGCGTGATGGACAGAGAAGTGTGGCTCTTGTGGTGGGTAGTAGGGCTGTGGAGGGCCGTATGGAATGTGTGGGTAATTTGAGTGATGGGGTCTAGGTTGGTAGTGAGGGGGGACCTCTGGATCTGGACCAAGTACCTGCCTCAACTGTTGCAACATCTTCCCTTTTCTTCTTTCCGAGCGCACCTCCTGTGCCGCTCTGGATGGCCTGAGTGGTTGCTTTAATCGCCGAATAGCTCAAGATTTTGTTGGACTTAAGTCCCTCTTCAATCATACCGCCCATTTTTACTACTTCGTTGAAAGATTTGCCAACTGACGTCACCAAGTGACCAAAGTAAGTTGGCTATAGAGTCTGTAGAAAGTAGTCCACCATTTCTCCCTCTTTCATCGGAGGATCAACTCTTGCTGCCTGTTCTCTCCACCGGAACCCAAATTCTCTAAAGCTCTCTCCCGACTTCTTCTCAAGTTTCAGCAATGTGAGACGGTCAGGGATGATCTCAAGGTTATACTGGAAGTGACCTGCGAATGCTTGTGCTAGATCGTCCCAGGTGTACCACCTGCTCGGATCCTGTCTTGTGTACCATTCCAGTGCAGACCCACCTAGACTTTGACCAAAGTAAGCTATTAGCAGCTCATTTTTACCACTTGCTCCTCTCATCTTGCTGCAAAAACCATGCAGATGTGCCATTGGATCACTGTGCCCCTCGTATAGATCAAACTTTGGCATCTTGAACCCTGCCGGCAATTGAATGTCGGGGAATGGGCACAGATCTTTGTAGGCCACACTGACTTGGTTGCCTAACCCATGGATATTTTTGAAGGACTGCTCCAGGCTTTTAAACTTTCGAAGCACTTTGTCTTGCTCTGGGCTCTTAGCCGGCTTTTCAGTCTCTACCGGTGTCTCGAAATAAGTATTATAAGTATGAGGCTCGGGTACTTTGAAGGTTGGTTCAGGGGGGGTAATATTGGTTATTGTGAGCCTGAAACAACGGCTCGCTGGATGATCTTTGCAGCGTGGTTGGTGGGGGTGCCACGAAAACAGGAACATTTGGTGGAGGAGGGTTCTGATTGGGTTGTGAAGCTTAGGGATCATAGGCATTTCTTCCCTGATAGTATTGGTGACTGGGGAAGCTTGTCGAAGGGCCGGGGGGGAGGGTATTCCGGTGTGTGTCCTGGTGGGAAAGTGGGAATAATGGGAGGGTTAGGCACTTTTTGTACCCTGGCTAAGGCCAGCTGCATTTCTTTCATCTCTTGTCTCATCTTATCCATTTCCTCCTTCAGCATTTGATTCTCCGTCCTTTCATCCTCGACACTTTGGTCTGAACTAGTCATGCTTTTTAGCACGGGCCCTTTGGATCTTGTTTGGTAATGGTAATCTGCCAGAACATTCTAACAAACTAATTGGTTCGAAATCTCTGGATAAACAACAAACTTGTTAGCGTTAGAGTTTAACACATATTGCAATTTCATGTTGGGGGATGCAATGTTCCTAGGCAGTTTAACCATTTCTAACATGTCTTTGCTTCGACCGCATGCGTCTTTCCGGCTTACTTTGTTTGTGCCCCGTTTAAGTGTTTCTGAAACTTTCTTTATCTTTCTTTTTATTTCTTTCTTTTCCTTTCTTTTATTCATTTTGCCTTTTCTCTTTTTCTTTTTAGTGGTGGTCGAATCTTATGTGGATTGCCTACGTATGATATCCCCACATGAATCAGATTGGGCATAGTTCTGTCCTATAAGTGCGAAAAGCAAAAAGATAATTTTTGGAAATTTTCAATTTTTCATTAATAAACATTCTATTACAAACCAGACGTTTTTTTGGAAAGGAAAATAACAAACTCGAAACCAAACCAAGTACGAACTCAATAACTACTGACATACCCTGATGCGAAATAAAGACAGACTCTAACAGGCAGCAGACTCTAAGAAAAAGAAAATGCAGATTCAAACTATGAACACCTTAAAGTTTTAAATTTGGGTGCCCGCGGGGCGTCATTCGGCCTCGCCGCGGGTTTAGGTGTAATGTTCCTTTCCAGCTGTTCCAATTCATACATGATGTGCTTCACAAATATCATCACCACCGAGAAGAAGGTAGTACGGGTCATGCTTTCACACTCCCGACATTTCCTGGTAATAGCACGAGCAATAGTCAGAATCTTGTTCCTGGTTTGGTCTTTCTCTATGAGTAGGCGTTCTATCTGATCCCCTCTAGCCTTCAAAACCCGAGAATCATGCAGATGTTATTTCCGTAACTGCTGTATTTAATCTTCCATCGAGGCCATTAGATTATAGCAGTGTTTACTCTCGGTTTCAAAAGCCTTGGCTTGTTTAGCCGCCTCGCTCTCTAGGGTGGTCACCTTCCTTTTTAGATTGACAATGGTCTTTTCATGATCTTTCCTTGCCTGTTGTAAGTACTGTGTGCGCTCTTTTGTTCTCTTTACCCATTGTGCCTGGAGTTGTGCTATGGTATCCTCAGATTTCTTCAAATCATCCCGGCACTCACCGATTTCCTTTTTTAACCCTTTTATTAACTGCTCATCCGACCGACTCCTTTGTTGTTTATCAGCATCTCTCCTCATCTGTCGGATTTAGGCTTTCAGCGCCTCGTTTTCTTGGGCCAATTTGCTCTTTTCTCCCCAGTCGGCATCAACTTGCAGACTATTTTCAAATTCCAGGTCTCTAATCTGTTGCCTCAGCTTGCCTATTTCTGCCCTGTAACTCTATTCTTTAGCCAACCAATCCCACTATTCTTGCGACGCCTGGACAAACTCTTGGAGATGGGGTCTTTTAGCCGGCCTCTCGTGCTCAAGTTCTCTCATGTACCAAGCAAGGTATCCTGGCGCCACTTCGCCTTTGGCCTGATCCTGCACGCAAGTATATGCTTTTAAACATTGGCATTCACTCCAGATCTGACGGACTCTTGCTTCAGGGAACTGTCCGTCAGGGCTAATCTCAATTACTTGAGCACTAAGATCTTCCTCCTGTGGCACTGTTTGGCATCTCCCGAGTTGTCTCAAAACCCTATATGGCACGTAAGGCTGAATGCTCTTGAGCCCCATCAATAGAAAGTGGGTCCTAGCTGCCGGAATATGGATGACCTCGTCAACGGGCAACCATCCTAGTGTCCACTATATTTGGCTGGCGGTGAGGGTCCGAAAGAATGATGTCTATGCCGTAACTCCCTCGAGTAGACTGACCCCCTTGATTCTTGTGTAGAACTCTTTTATGCAAGTTTTCTTCGAGGAGCCATAACTCAAGAGCTGGGAACGGTGGCAAAGATGCTCAGTCATCCATATTTGTAGCAACAAGTTACACCCCTCGAAAAAGTTCCCTCTGGATTTGCAGGCTGTGAGAGCTCGGAAGATATCAGATACTATCATAGGCGCAAGAGTGCTTTTATCTTGAATGAGCAAGGTACTGACGACCCCGACTATTTTCAGATCAATGTTTCCGTCTTTCCTTGGAAATACCAAAAGGCCCAAAAAGGTTATCATAAAAGCCACTCGTCTATGCTCGTCCCATTTCTGACGGTTACTTTTGCTGCATAACTTGTTACCCAGGTTGTTGAATCCTCCGACATGACCATATCTATTGTATATGAAGCGCGGATTACAAAAACCTGCGGCCAGATCTGGGTTATGGACCGTCCTGGGTATATTTACCGAATCTAAAAACCGATGCACAGTGACAGCTCTTGGAGCAACCAGGTATTTTTGCCGCAACGGAACTTCAGCATTTCCGATGTACCCGGCTATTTCCTCCAAAGTCGGAATGAGTTCAAAATCGGAGAAGTGGAAGACATTGTGTGGCGGGTCCCAGCAGGTGACCAAAGCTCTTATGATATCCCCCCGAGGCTGGATTTCCAATAAACCCATAAGACCTTTTAGATATTTCTTGACCTCATCTTTCCCTTCACCACCTAAATCATCCCACCATAGTCGCAACTTGAAAGGGATTTTAGTCATTATTGAAAAAGGTTCATTTTGCATCGTGCTCATCCTGCACATTTATTAAGGTGATTTGAGCAAAAAATAAAATTTATTTGACTCAACCAATTGGCTATTTTTTAAATTTTTCACAGATTAAAAGAAATATCCAGCTCCGCACACGGCTTTTCAGCACTTCGGGAACGAAGATTTTAAAGTTGGGTGAGTCAACCGGTCAAAAATCCAAAAATGACTAAAAGTGGCCGTTTATGCAAAGTCAGCCTTTCGGCGTCCCTTTCGGGAACATTCGGCTATTCTTGCCAAAAATGGCATCACCCGACTTATTTATGTTGACAATTAAAATTTGACATTTTTTGGCTATTTCTGTAAAAGGGGAGGTTGGACCCGATGAGGGTTGCCTATGTATCCCGCACCCTGTGAGACTCAAACCGGCGTAGTTCGGGTAGATAAAACAAACTTCTTTTGAAAACAAGACTCTTTTCAATGGCAAACAAAACCATTTTTCATAAACAAAACCCCCCTTCTTCTTTTTTCTTTTTTTCATTTTCTCAAAAATTCGACAGAGTTTCGACGCTATTTGGACATCGATTTTTTCAAAACAGGCGATTAACTACCTCTATCTCTCTTTCCTCAAAGTATTCAAAAGCCGGTCAGCATGCAAGTCCGAAGCCAACAAATGCACAGGTAGCCAATTGGATGCATCAGGATGGTCTTTTGTCGTTTTGGTACACCTGTCCTAGACAGACCCAACCCCTGTGTTGAGCCTCCAAAGTCAAATGCACATGATGCAAACAAACGTTCCTAATAGGGATCCGGCATGAAGCTGAGTTATTCTTGGTTCGTAACCTGGGTATTTGTTCTAGACTGTGTACCCGAGCGGACAACTCGAGTCGAGGAGGGGGCTACGTATCAGGGACCCGCGAGATCGTCCGGCTTTGTAACTTATCCGGCCTCTTTCTTATTCCAAGGTATGACACTAACAGAATAGGGAGTCTCAACCAGCAAGCACATCTCCGAAGGTGAGAAGTTAAGGGTTTTGTAGCAGTTTATATACAGTTCAAATAATATCAAAGCGATAAAAGCAACATTTCGCACATTTAGGCCAAAACATGTAATAAGATCAAATAATAAACGAAGCCAAATAATAACAATTATTCCAAGCTCGAATTCTTGAACCCTGAACCAGAGATTCTGGGTTCGTGTCCCTAGCAGAGTCGCCAGAGCTGTCACACCTCCTTTTTCACCTACACCCCTGTAAGGGTATAAGAGAGTTTTTCCAATTAAAGGGAAATCGAAACGGGATTTATATTAAGAAATTCAGAGTCACCACTTGGGAGATTCATGGTGTCCCAAGTCACCGGTTGAATCCCGAATCGAGGAAAATATTGACTCTGTTTAACAGTCCGCGAACCAGCAATCCGGATAATGAATTTTGTTAACCCGGGAGAAGGTGTTAGGTATTCCCGAGTTCCGTGGTTCTAGCACGGTCGCTCAACTGTCATATTCGGCTTAATTATCTGATTTTTATACAATTATGAACCTATGTGCAAATTTTAACTTTTAACCGCTTTTATTATTATCATTATTATTTTAACAGAGAATTGGAACGTTGTGAAAACGTATCTCGAACCACGTCACATCAATATACCCGTGGTTATCGACACATTTCGACTCCGTTGAGATTTGGATTTGGGTCACATAAATGTGCACCCGAGTTTAAGAAAGTAAATTATTAAAGGCGCACCTAAAGCGACTAGTGTATTATCATTTTGGGGAAGGCCGTGAACTTTTGCTAAACGGCCCATCCCGAAGTCTAAGGAATTTTACAAACACTTATAGAGGGACCCGCAGCTTATGTATTTTAATTGTCGAGGCTCGTCTCATTCATTATTTAAAAAAAAATTGCAACGTCATGGAAATGCATCTCGAACCATGTCACAATCAATGTACCCGTGATTATCGATATATTTCGACTTCGTTGAGATTTGGATTTGGGTCACATAAATGTGCACCCGGGTTTAAGAAGGTAATATAATTTAAAGTACGCGCCTAAAGAGACTAACGCGTTGTTATTTTGGGAAGAAGGCCGTGAAATTCGCTAAGCGGCCGATCCCGAGTTCTAAGTAATCAATATATACAATCGTGAGGGCCCCGCAATCTGTGAGTTTTACTAGGCGAGGCTTATCTCGTTTATTTTAAAAGGACAATCCTAAAGCGACTACATTTTTTCTATTTTTATTTATCTCTAAAAGAAAAAGAAATCCTACCCAATCAACTTAATTCACAAAGTCCGGTACAATAAGGTTTGTTATAACTGGGGTTCATGGGCACATGAATTCAAATCATTCAACGGTTTTGGGCCTTTCTATAGTCCGTGTAAGAAATCAGTACAAACGCCAGCTTGGGCCCAAATGTGAGCCCAATTAAACAACGGCTGAGGGCAGGGCCCCAAGTCAAATCTCCATAGCATCAGTTACATGAATAAAACACGAATATTACTCCTACTTATTCTACTGTTCGTTATTTACATATAAGAAATGGCTTATATCATGCATCAAGTCCAATTTGGTTTAACACTGCCTTTATTAACGTCAATCCGGGCAACCAGTACCCTTAATTTGAATTACATGTTCCTGCTTCAAAACTAGTGAACCATTACCAATTGTTTTGAGAAATCTGTTATTATTTAACAGTAGAACAACACAATCAGAAATGCTAAAATCATAATTGACACCTACGACTGGTGCTATCTAACAATGCTAGTCACATTTACAATCTTCTCTTCTTATCAATTGCTGCAGTGATATCTGAATTATCAAATGGTGTGCAAGCTAAATACTCAAAACTAATGGAACATAATCTAACAACTATAGCTTCCGATTGATTTTAACAGTCCATTAAGCTCGTTCTTAACCTCATAGATGCCCACATATAGTAGTATGAACTATGTTTTTAAACAACAGGAGAAATTCATACAACTTAATTTCAGTCCAACTATAATAGACTAACAGGGATCTATATCATCAGTGAGTGTAGAATTTAAACACACAACTCAAAGAGAGGTTAAATCAGAAACAAGCTTCACTTCTTCATATAGCATTATTTCCGCACATTTTAAGCCTACAGTCATTCGAAGGATGCAATAATGTACCTGGCATTTGAAAATATAAGAAGAGAAAGATGAGAATCAGCAGAGCAGTAACAACACAGCAACAACAAATAGCAACAGATAACCAACAGCTTGAAAGTGACCCAATGTGGGTACCAGAAGGACCAAAATGCAACCCAGGAACGAAATAGAAAAGAGATTGACCCACAACACTTCCAGTAGCAAAACACACCAGGAATAAATCAGGAAAACCAGTTAAAGCTCCAGCAATACCAATAGCAACACAAACACCCAAAGTAAGCCTAACAGAACTTGAGTTTAAACCAGAAAGTAGACCAATAGACTTCAAGAGTAGATTCAGCAGGCAACAGAGAGCATGAATCAGTGTTTAAGACTCCAAATCCAACTAAGAACCAATGGAACAATAACTTTCAATCCTTTCCTATTTTTCTTCTTTTTTCAAACTCTCAGACTTAGTTTCAAAACTGAATCCTTTAGGAACTCCTAAACCTCTCAGAATACCTCTCTCTGATCCCCCCTTATTACTGTCCAGACCCCTCTCCTTTATAGCCAATCTTTTTTTATCCTTTTTCTAGCTCTTAGGAGCATTTAGACCCATTAATCAAACATTTTTTCCCATCATCTTCTCTAGAACTCCACTAAGGTCTGTTTTGTCCCCCATTAACCCTTGTCTTTTCTTTATTTTATTTATTGGTTATGGGTAGTGCATACTTTAATTAAATTCCCCTTAGGTCTCCCAATGCTATTATGTTTGTTCCCCACTATTACTAAACAATTGCATTAGTTTAAGGGTACTTTAGTACCCTACTGTCAGCCCATTCATCTTAAGCCATTTTAAAACCTTTTAAATCCTAAAATACCCTCCTAAAGTCCCTGAAATTACTGTCCTACCCAATCCCTTTCAGTCTGCATTGAACCTTTCAGCTATAACCAGTTCAAACTATCAAAATCCTAACAACTGACTCCTAACTCAACTGGACAAAAAACAAAACTTTAGATTGGAAAGACCAGTAGACCTCCTGATGACCAACTAGGCAGGTAATTAATAGTATGAATTGCAAACAAAGGGAATCACACACTATAGAATAAGTTTTAATTCACAACAATTTGGATAAACCTAACTACTATAAATATGAGACTGCAATTAGAGATGAGGCAAAGCAAGTGTCATGAAACGAAACCTGATTAATAGCACTAGTCTAGGCTTAGACAATCACGAACCATTTCCTAAGCATTAGGTCTATTGTACATGCTAACATCACTGATTAAGGGATCACAACGACAAAATAATTGGTAGCCTGAACTTGACCAAAGTAAACAGACACAAATTGAACCAGTTCTTGACAAATTCAACTCGCAGACTGGACCAAGTTTAGACCTTAGACTACTGACCATAATTCAAATGGGAAATTCATACCAATTTATAGAAGAGGAAGGGACAAAGTAAACAAACGGAACTGCAGGAGCGAACAATCAAAACTGTACGTAAAGGACTTACCCAAATCACAACTCGATAAAAAAACTCGAGGCTCTTCCCATTTTCAAGCCGAGACGGACTTTAACCATGTGTTTTCGAAGGAAAACAGCATGGCTAAAGTCAGTCTCTGGCTCAAAATTCATGGAACCTGGCCTGCCTAACTTTGATCTGGAATCCGACCTACCCCACGATGATTTGAAAAGAGTCGATCAGGGATTCACGGTGAGGGGGTCCAGGAGATCACAGGGTGTGAGTTTGGTGGCATTTTAACGGATTAGGGTTTGGGTCGATTCCTTTGATATAAGATTCGAGGAGCTCGGGGGTGATTCAAATAAAACTGAGCGTGGGACTGGAACGAGGAAGTCTTGGGGAAGCTGTGGTGTGAAATTGGAGGCTATTGGACGAGATAGGGTTCCGGCCTGATTTTCGATCTAATATTCGAAGCACGCGGTTGGGATTCGAGGGATAAGAGTTAGGGATTCAGAATGGGGAAGTCGAGGGGAATCAGTGGTGAAAAGATGGGGTCGTTTGGACCACCGGAACCGCCGTGAGGCAATTTCCGGTGGGCGGAGCGCGGTGGTTGAAGGCGGAGGATTTGTTTGATCTCTGAAGCTCAAAGACGAAGAGGTGAGGGGGGTTTTGGTTTAGGGGGTGGGGTAGGATTTAGGAATATATACGGAGGGGGTGTTTTAATCCTGGCCGTTGGATCAAGCACGATCAACGGCCTGGATCAATTCACTTGATAGGCACGGTGTCGTTTGGAGTAGTACTGGGGCGGTCCGGGTTTGGTCAAAAATGGGTAAGGGAGATTGAATCTCAACCGTTGGATCGATTTAATCCAACGGCCTTGATTAAGAGTGACCAAACGACGTCGTTTTAAGACATCTCTGGCCAGGCCAACTAGACCTGGTAAATGGGCGATTTGGGCCTGATTTGTTTGTCCAAAAATAAGGGCCCAATCCGATTTTCACTCTTTTCTTCTTTTTCTTTCATTTTCTTTTAATTCCTTTTCAACTAAAAATCCTAATTAAATTATAAAATCGACAATTAACTAAAACATTAACTCTTAATAATAGCTATCACACGAAATTAAACATCAAATAAAGATAAAATCATACAATTCGGACATTAAATGCAAAAATGCAAAGTACATATTTTTGTGATTTTTCCATTTTGTAAAACAAACTTGATTGTTTAATTAATTCCTAAATTGTAAAATTAAATCCTGAATACACATGCAACACATATTTTTGTATTTTTCTTAATTAAAATAGAAATAAACATGCACAGACAAAATACAAATAAATCACAAACAACACAACTATTTTTATTTTGAATTTTTGTGGGAGTAGTTCTTGCAGGGCAAAAATCACGTTCTCACAATCACTTCGTTGGTTATACACCTTCATATATTGATTTGACTCTTCAAGACGACAGGTCGAGGAGCTTCCAGGCAGAGGGCCCCAGTCCCTGCATTTCGATAGGTTGTTGCTGCTGCCGGGATGCATTTTACTTTGACTAAATCTGTTCGAGGGGGTGGTCCTCAGCTGCTTCAAATGAAAGGTTCCTCTCGAAATATGGTCGTGAGAGAGGAGGCCTCTTACGTATCGAATCCTCTAACGGGGATGAGTCATTACTGAGAAAAAAGAGGAGAGTGGAGCTCGGGAAGGATATGGTCGTGGATGTTGGTAGAAGTAGGGTGGGTGCATTGCAGATGGCACCTGTGCCCATATTTATGGCCGACGCCATCTTAGCGGGGAGGTCTCCCCAAATGGAAAGGGTTTACCCAGGAGCCGGCTTCGTGCGCTCCGCTGAGGGTGGCGCGTCATCTAACGTTAGAGGAGGCCTACACGTCAAAGGAGAAGGATCGGGTTCAGATTTTGACCCGGAGGACATCGTGAGTTTGTAGGGCGCCATACTCATGTGGAGGTCAGAGTGGAAGGGTCTGATCATCATATAGTTGTCCTAGGGGACTACAACCTGTTGTCGAACTGCGATCAAGTGGCGTCTGCTTTAGCCCCTCTGTGTGCTGCCCCCAAGAGCGAGGTGCTTAGGGCGATGAGCGACATAGAGTTGTCTTAGAACATTGTCGGCATGGCCTTGCAGGTAGGTGTCTTTATTTTCCTTTTCATCGTTAGGTTTGCGCTATTATTGTCGACTTGTCTTTTTGTCTTAACTTCTTTTTTCTTGTTCTAGACCCTTATCATGGAAAATTGAGCGCGAGCACCAGGAAAGGAAGAGGACGGCCATCTACGGGAAGATGTCTTCCAAATATCAACAATATCGTGCTAAGAATCATGCAATAGCCGTCATTTACAATTAGTACCCTGATTTTCAATTGTTCCGTGAGGGACTTAAACAGAGGGAAGACCAACTGGTGCGCAAGGTCGAGGAGCTGAGAGAGTGATATGAGGAACTTATGAAAGTCGTCACCTGCAACAGTGAACTTGAGGCCTCCCTTAAGGTGAAGGAAGATGAGCTTGAGTTGAGTAGAACGAGAATGCCGACTTGCAAGAAAAGGTGGCCAGTTTGACCGCTGAATCGGGTACGAAGGCGGTGGAGATTGATGGGCTTAAGGGTGAGCTGAGTGTCAGTGCCGATAAGCTGGCGACTACTATTTCTGAAATGGCGTCCTTGGAAAATACCCACCGAGTCTGTACGTCAGAGCTGACCAAGGATAAGGAGGCATCCGAGCTTAAGATAGAGGGGCTTGAGGGGCGTGTTAAGGAATTGGAGGCAGAGCTATCCGTACTGAATGGACAAGTGGCGTCGTTGAGAGCAGAGGACGCGAGTAGACGCTCGCAACCTTCTATGTCTCGTGCCTCGGCCGACCCTGCCATGCCTCATCGTTTATACGAGTTGTGAGTTCATGCTAAGGCCTGGCTTGACGTGTATAAGGATCTTCATGCTGACGGGAGGGCATCTGAAGTAGAACTCCAGGGTGTGTGAGCAGAAGCTCATGCAGCTCGTGAGGCATGCAAATACGACCCTTTTATGCCCGACGGGGATGACATCAACTCTGATAATGCGAACCGTCTTGCCTCTGACTCTTGGTATGAAGATGCATATCTTGCTGGGGATGATGTGTAATTTTTGGTTTGTACTTATTTTTTGCTTCAGGGTTTTTGTAAGGACATTCTTGAGCCTGATGTAAAGATAGATGCTAGTAATATTTTGTTGTAATGAAGAAATCGTTTTGTCAATTTGGTTGATGATCTTTGTAATTTTTATGACATCCCAAGTACTTGTCAATTTGTTAAGCCGATTTTGCTTTGGGTGAGGTCGGGCCCTTTTCTTTTTGGCGATGGCCTTATCCTTTGGGATGCTACTCTCGAGCTAGTGTCGAGGTGGTATCCCGTCGTAGTTCGAGTGAAGTCGAACTCGTTTTTCCTCGATGGCCTTAGCCACTGGGATGTTACTTTCGACTAGCGTCGAAGTAGGATCCCGTCGTAGTTTGAGTGAAGTCAAATTCGTTTTTCGTCGATGGCCATAGCCATTGGGATGTTACTTTCGAGCTGGCGTCGAAGTAGGATTCCATCGTAGTTCGAGTGAAGCCGAACTCATGTTTTGTCGATGGACTTAGCCATTGGGATGTTACCTTCAAACTGGCATCGAAGTAGGATCCCGTTGTAGTTCGAGTGAAGTCGAACTCGTTTTTCGTCGATGGCCTTAGCCATTGGGATATTACCTTCGAACTGGCATCAAATTTGGATCCCGTCGTAGTTCGAGTGAAGTCGAACTCATTTATCATCGATGGCCTTAGCCATTGGGATGTTACCTTCGAACTGGTGTCGAAGTAGGATCCCGTCGTAATTCGAGTGAAGTCAAACTCATTTTTTGTTGATGGCCTTAGCCATTGGGATGTTACCTTTGAACTGGTGTCGAAGTAGGATCCCGTCATAGTTCGAGTGAAGTCTAACTCGTTTTTCATCGATGGCCTTAGCCATTGGGATGTTACCTTACTGGCGTCGAAGTAGGATCCCGTCGTAGTTTGAGTGAAGTCGAACTCGTTTTTTGTCGATGGCCTTAGCCATTGGGATGTACGTTCATACATTGGAGATTTGATTATATTCCTGTAGGAGATACATGTCGACTTTGTAGATACAATGGAGATTTGATTATATTCCTATAGAAAATACATGTCATCTTTGTATATACAATGGAGATTTGATTATCTATATCCAATCCCTTCATTACTCGACCTGGAAATCATGTCGATGAGCGGGGTAATGAACAATACTTCGAACCCCAAGACGTCCCCCTTTCCACCTCATTAAAAACCTCACCGAGAAAACCTGATTGGGACAAAACCCGGATGAGGGAAAAAGAGTACGACTTAGGTGGCGCCTCCTTTTAAAAGTGGAAGTATTTGAGATGGGCGACATTCCAATTGTTTTTGAAGTAGTTTTCCTTCCATTGTCTCTAACTGGAATGCTCCTTTGTTTGCTGCCGCCATGATTTTGTATGGCCCGTCCCAATTTTTTCCCAGTTTTCCCTCATTAGGGTCTTTCGCTGCTTGTGTTTTAGCTTTGAGGATGTAGTCTCCGACCTTAAGTGGTCATACTTTGTCCTTCTTGTTATAGTACCTTTCTGCTTGTTGCTCTTGGGCTACTATTCTTACGTGGGCCATATCTCTTTGTTCTTCGACTTCATCCAGATCTTGTAGCCTACTTTCGTCATTGCTTGGTCCACTTTCGTTGGAGTACTTCAAGCTAGGTTCTCTAAGTTCGACGGATATAACCGCGTCAATCCCGTAGACTAATGAATATGGCGCCTCGCCTGTGCTAGTTTTTGGCGTAGTGTGGTATGCCCATAGTACTTCTGGCAGTAGTTCAGGCCATAGTCCTTTGGCTTCCTCGAGCTTCTTTTTCAATATATTCAGTATCACTTTATTGGAGGATTCAGCTTGGCCGTTACCGGCGGAATGGTATTGTATGGAGAGTATTCACTTGATGTGCCATTTTTCGAAAAACTCGATCGTTTTCTTTCCGATGAACTGAGGTCCGTTGTCATAGCTGATTTCTTTGGGAATGCTGAAGCGGCGTATCATATTTTTCCATATGAACAATATAACTTCTTGCTCAGATATTTGAGTGTATGCACCTGCTTCCACCCATTTAGAAAAATAGTCAGTTAAAACCAAAAGGAAACGTACCTTACTTCGTCCTGCCGGGAGGGGTCCAACAATATCTATCCCCCACTTTATGAATGGCCATGACGAAGTGACGGAATGTAGGAGTTCTCCTGCTTGGTGTATCATAGGGGCGTACTTTTGACATTGTTCACACTTCCTGATGTAATCCGCGACTTCTTTTTTCATGGTAGGCCAGCAGTATCCGGCGCGGATGAGGCATCAAACGAGGGAGCAGTTTCCTGTATGGGCGCCGCAGTGCCCCTTATGTACTTCTTCTAATACTCGCCTTGTTTGATTTGGAGACACTTGGCCAGAGGGCCGCCGAATGTTCTTTTGTAAAGATCACAATTTATGAGGTTGTATCTGGCTGCCTGTATTTGAAGCTTTTTGGCTTCTTTCTTATCTTGTAGGAGCGTTCCATCCTACAAATATGTTATGATACGGTTGCTCCAGTCCCAAGTTAGGTTTACAGAATGTACCTCGACCTGGTCTATCGAGGAATAGAGAAAAGTGACCACATTTTCCTTGTGGAGATTTTTAGTGGTTGTCGCTAGCTTGGTGAGATTATCCGCTTCGATATTCTATGCCCTGGGTATCTGGTCGAGGTGTCATTCATCGAATTCCGGCAGCAGCTTATGGATTTCTTACTGGTACTTTTGTAGTCTCTATTCTTTGATTTGGAAAGTCCAAGTGACTTGGTTCACCACGAGTTGAGAGTTGCAATGGAGGACAAGTCGTCGAGCGCCATATTTGAGGGCTAATTTCAATCCTGCAATCACAGTTTCATACTCGGCCTCATTGTTAGTCATCTCGGGGCATCATATGGACTAGCGAATTACTTCGCCCGTAGGAACCTCGAGGACGAGTCGCAGTCCCGATCCCGATGCATAAGATGCGATGTCGATGTAGAGGACCCAAATGTCGAAATGTGCGGAAGCGCGGAGCGCCTCCTGCTCTACTTCAGGCAATATTTCAGTGCTAAAACGAAGTCGACGAGCACTTGTGACTTTATAGCAGTTTGTGGTTGGTATGTTATATTGTGCTCGCTTAATTCTATTACCCATTTGGCCAACCTACCTGATAGCTCGGGTTTGTGTAGGATGCCCTTGAGGAGGAAGGTTGTCACCACCTTTATGGGGTAACATTAAAAATATGGTCTAAGCTTTCGTGAAGCTACGACTAATGCCAAAGCTAGTTTCTCAAGGTGGGGGTACCTTGTTTCGGTATCAATTAAGGTTTTGTTGATATAGTAAATCGGAGATTGTGTACCTTTGTTTTCGCGGACCAAAACTGCACTTACCGCGACTTCGGAGCCGGTTAGGTACACCAAGAGGCATTCGCCTGGGTCTGCCTTGACAAGTAGTGGCGGCGAGGACATGTACGCTTTTAGTTTTCTCAAAGCGTCGACGCATTCTGAATTCTACTGTAGCATGTGGTCTTTCCTTAGTACATTGAAGAATTTATGGCATCTGTCTGATGATCGTGAAATGAACCTCGATAGGGCGGCTATTTGTCCTGTTAATTTCTGCACCTGCTTCTTGCTAGTTAATGTTTCCGCTATTCCTTCGATGGCCCTGATCTTATCCGGGTTGACTTCGATACCCCTTTATGACACTAGAAAACCAAGGAACTATCCTGAGGTTACACCGAAGGTGCATTTTTCGGATTAAGTTTCATTCCGTATCGCTTCAATATCTCGAAGGCTTCCCTCAGATGACCAATGTGATCCTCTTTCTTTTTCGACTTCACTAGCATGTCGTCGATGTAAACCTCCATAATCTTACCGAGTTATTCTTTAAAAATATTGGTGACTAACCTTTGATACGTCGCCCCTGCTTTCTTGAGTCCGAACGACACGACTTTGTAGCAGTACGTTCCTTGGTGAGTGATGAAAGCGATCTTTTCTTGGTCTTCTTCAGCCAATAGAATTTGGTTGTAACCAGAATAAGCGTCTAATAAGCTTATTAGCTGGTTGATATGTGGTAACGAAAAGGAATCTTTCAGGCATGCTTTGTTCAGGTCGGTAAAGTCGACACACATCCGCCACTTCCCGTTCTTCTTTTTTACTATGACCACATTGGCGACCCACTGAGGATATTTCGATTCTTGGATTGAACTGTTAGCGAGAAACTTATCAACTTCTTTGTTGACTGCCTCATTGATGGCTGCATTGAATTTTCTCCTCATTAACCATATTGGCGGGTAAAGAGGGTTGACATTCAGCTTATGTGTAGCGATGTCCCTTGGGATTCTCGACATATCTGAATGGGAAAAGGCAAACAAATCGGCATTATTAGTTAAGAACTCATGGAACTTACCTGGTTCTGAGAGGTTGTGTTCGACATAAGCCTTTTTTATGCTGTCGGTGTTGTCCAATTGAACGGGGTCGAGCTCTTCTATGGTTGCCTTGTAGGCTTCTACGACATTCGAGTCTTTGATGGCCTCTATTTGTATGTCGGGTTTAGTTCCCGATATGGCTGATTGTTATGCTTCTGCACTTTCCCCCTTTAGTTATTGGGTGTGTGTGCAGTCCTGGGCGATTCGGTAGCATTCCTAGGTGGTGCGTTGCTCGCCCCGAATGCTGAATATCCCTCATGGGGTATGAAATTTGATTACTTGGTAGAAACTTGACGGGACAACTCGCATGGCGTGTATCCACGGATGCCCTATGATGGCATTGTAGTCTATTTCCTGGTTCATGACGTGGAACGTCATTTCCAGGATGACTCCTCCTGCCAGAACGGGTAGCACTATCTCTCCAGAGGTTCGTTCCACAACATCATTAAAACCTGTTAGTGTTATGCAGTGTGGTACTATCTTATCCTCGAGCCTCATCTGTATGAGGACTCGTGGGTGAATAATATGTGTGCCACTTCCGTCATCTACCATTACTCTTTTTACATCGGTATCCATGATACGTAAAGTTGTAACCAAAACATCATAGTGAGGAAAAGACAAACCCTTGGTATCCGACTTATCGAAGATGATACTATCTTCGAGGTCGTCATACCATTCATAGGCAACTGTCTGCTTGAGTTTGTGTGTGGTGGTGAATTTCACATGGTTGATCACCACATCATCGCCGCCGCCAATGATCATTTGTATGGTACGAGCTGGTGACAGTGGTTGATCGCGTCCGCGAGCAAAGTTATCCCATCCTCGATCGCTCAACAGTTCTTTCAGGTATCCTTGATTTAGCATTCTTACCACTTCCTATTGCAGACCTATGCAGTCTTCGGTCTTGTGTCCTCTTTCCTGGTGGAGTTCACACAGAACGTTCGACCTCTTGGTGCTCGGATCTAACTTTATTTTTTGCGGCCACTACACCTTTGTGCCGAGCTTTTCTAGCGCATACACTATTTCTGAAGAAGAAACACAGAAGTTATGAGCAGATAATAGTGGAGGCATACCTCTTTCGTTTCGAGGTGGCGCGGTATGTCGAGGCATGGTGTCTGCATGTCGTGGAGGAGGTGGATTGGATGTTCGGATATAGGGCTGATGCCTTTCTCGATTGAAACGAGATAGTTGGTCCCTTCGACCATCGTTGCGGCGAGCTCTCCTAGTTTCGGTTTGGACCGATGTTAGCCGTTGGATCGGGCCATTTAGGTCATCCTCGTCTGCCCTTACTTCGGCACAATAGGCATTATGGATTTCTTCCCACGTGGTGGGAGGGTACTTCATGAATCTACTTAGCAGCTTTTTGGTTGCTTTTGACCCGTTTCTGTTTAACCCATTTTGTAAGGCCTCTACCGACATCCCTTCTAATACGTTTGGTAGGCTCATTCTTACTCTATTGAATCGGGCTAGGAAATCCTGAAGTCCCTCGCCTGTCGTCTGCCTGACGGTGAAGATGTCATTTACCCTGGCCTCTGCCTTTTTCGCTCCCGCGTGAGCGATAACGAATTAATTTTCCACTTATTCGAACGTTGATATCGATCGTGCTGGTAGTTGGGAATACCATGTCCGCGCTCCCCCGGTCAGGGTTTCACCGAACTTTTTTAGCAGCACCAATGACACCTGTTCTTTCGATAGATCTTTGCCTTTTACTGTAGTGGTGTAATAGATTAAGTGATCTTCCGGGTCGGAAGATCCGTGGTGCCATCATATATTTTCAAATATGGCGGCACTTTAAAGGTTTTCGGAATAGAGTGGGGAGCCACCCCTTCACTGTATGGCTGTTCGACAAATCGGCCTACGTCACATTTTGGTAGCAGCTTCGGAGCGCCTGGTATTTTATCGACCCTTTCCTAATGCTCCTTCATCTGATCACAGAGCATTTTTAAGATGGCTGCAAGTGCATCGTTACCTTCATCAATGACAGTATGAGTGTTACCTGTGCATGGAGTTTCTGGCTCATCGGCGATAGTTGCAGTTTCTGCGGTTATTGTGCCTCCGATATCCCTTAGAGTGGGTTTGTCGAGTATATTGCTAAAGGTGTTTGTCAACCACTCTTCTAATAGTCTTTTCACAGTCGGTGGTGCTTCTCCTGCTGCGGATGTTGAGGTTTCCCTCTCGCGCGAGACAGTCACACCTTCGTGCGGGAGGGGTGAGATATCTCCCTCAGGTGTAGCACTTGGCGTCACGTTTTCATTGTCTTCCCTACTGGCTTCATTGAGGGAGCCCAGAAGGTTGTTCGTGACACCTACTATTGCCTTTAGTCTTCCTTCTCCCTTTCCTGCCATTGTTGGCCTTTGCGAGGCTAAGAAGAGATTATTTCTTTCAAAGATCTAGACGGAACTAAAATCTCAACTATAAAAATCCCCACAGACGGCGCCAAATTTAACTAAAAAGATATTGGGATCTTTTCGAACAAATCAATTAAAGAAAATAAAGGGATAAATCTTAGCTAAGTATAATAATCTCTAGAACAAAAATATACGAGATGAATACAAAGGATAATATTTCTTGACCTTCTGAAGAATAATCAAACAATACTGATATTAACCGTTTTGTAAGAAAGTGTTTACAACAAGTGTTCTTAGTTGGAAAAATCAGAAGAAGCCCCCTCCAAGGTTGTCTTTACGCAATCTATATATATATTAAAGCTAGAAAGTTACCATATATAATTGACATTATGGTTAAGCCAAGTTGCAAGCTAATAAATGTCAATAATATATGGTAACTTTGTTCTATATTTGACTATTTTAGTTAAATACAAATATTATATATATATATATATATATATATATATATATATATATATATATATATACTCAGAATTTGAATTAAAAATAATTTTGAATTTATAGATAAAGTTCTAAAATTCGAATTTAAATTAAAAATAAAATTTATCTTTTTTATCATGTTATCATACTTAATTCAGTTAATGATCATATGCAATCATGTTAGGAACTTTTATTATTTTTCTAATTATTTAAATACTACTTCGCCTCTAGCAAAAAAAAAACTACTCCATATACCTATAAAACTCTTTCACATTTAGAATCATATAAGTATAGTTCTTTGAAATACTGTAGCAAGATTTGAATAAAACAAAATTCTTTTAAAATAAATGTAATATATAGGGTACACGTCTATGTTTATATAAATAACAAAAAAGAGTTTACAAAACCAAATAAAAGTTTACTTATATATATAATAAAGTAAACATACATGCTAGAGAAAGAAACATCACAAAATCAGTCAATATTAAAAAAAAGTTGTTTCTTTTTTCTTCTTGAAGAATATTTGTTTGAAGAGTCAATTTGCATAAATGGACAACAAACAAATAATAAATCTTTGGCTATACAATTGCTATCATTAATTTCAATTTAGCATATTTAAGGAATTGAAGGGTATAAGTTGGACCCTTCATTTAGTTGTAGTCAAGCCAATATTGTAAGGGTATAATATTTTTTTTCATTGAAAAATATTAGTTTTGAATTATTAGATTATACAACAACAACAACAACAACAACAACAACAACCCAATATAATCCCACTTAGTGGGGTCTGGGGAGGGTAGTGTGTACGCAGACCTTACCCTACCCTGGGGTAGAGAGGTTGTTTCCAAATAGACCCCGTCATCCTTCCCTCCAAGAACTTCCCACCTTGCTCTTGGGGAGACTCGAACTCACAACCTCTTGGTTGGAAGTGGAGGTTGCTTACCATTAGATTATGTGAAAGGTTTTTTTTGCAAACACAACAAGATAGAAATTGGTTTATAATTGATAGTTTCTATAGCGACTTTTAAGTGTAACAAGGAGTATATATAAAGAAAAAATTGGTATGACGTGATTTTTTTTTTTAAATGTAAACAAATTATTTCAAAAAAACTCTTTACTTTTTTTAATTCAAAGATAATAAAAAGATAAGATATTTTTGAACATTAGTAGAGTGTTTTAAAATTATTATAATAGAAGTTATATCGTGGATAAACTAAAAAAACCGAAATCTTATGGATTATTTACATAATATCCAGCCATATTTATTGTTTACTTTTTATAGCTAATATAAATAGATGATATACCGATAACACATGATTACACACATATTATATATGGATTATATATAAATTATACATCATCCAATTTTTTAATTTAAGCGATCGGGTAAGCACCTATTCAGGCTGATTAGATAAAGCCAAAATAAAAATATGAAATAATTTCACTAAAGACTAAAAATATAATTAAAGTTCATATGTAGACAATTTATCAAAACTCATCCGTTTATAGTGAAATAAATTGATTTTTTGTAACAAAAGAAATAGTGACATAAAAAATAAGATAAAAAAAATAAATATTGAAAAAAATATTAAAAAGATCTAAAAACGAGAAATAAAAGATGACAACAAATTTCTTCTTATGTTTCATCTTTGTTGAGTATAAAAAATTTAAAAGTTTAATCTCATCGATTTCAAATATATTTTTTTTCAATTCAAATACATAGATTATTAGATAAGGATATCTTAGAATATTTTTTTTAATTTATATTATGTGTCGTTTTCAAAAATTCACCATTACTAATAAATTGATATGATATTCGAATTTGAATTGGAATGCAATTTGAGTAGTTGCATTGAGGTTAAGCCAAATATGGTGTCGAAAAATAAACTACTTGACAATTTTAAGACAATATATGCAATGTTATATAATAATAATCAACTAATTTGATATTTAATAATTCAAAGAACAAAATTTGTGTATATATAGGGTATTAAAAATTCAAATTCTAGGGGTAGAGATATCGATAAACTTAAAGTGGAGTCATACTGAAATCCGGACAAAGAATCATTTAGATTTTTAGATAGCCGATTAAAGTGAATTTTAAATTAAGGATAATAACTTCACTTGCATCATTATAAAGTTAATCATTATTATAATATATATAAAGTTTTAGAAATTGAAATTTCAAAATAGAAATATTTTTTGAAAAATAAAATCATACCAAATACGAGTTCAAGTCGTAGTATAAGAGTCACATCGTAATCAAAGAATCGTTTATATCGTATCAACCTTTGTGCTTTGCCGTAAATATGAGTTATTAGTTCACTTTGTGGCTATTTTTAGGTTCCAATGACACCTATGAGAATAATGCAAAAATAAAATTATCACTACGAGAATTGAGAAAATTTTAGTCTTTTTTCATGTAGTGTTTCTTAATTGATATCTGACGATTATCTATAATTATTTAGAAGGTTTAAATGTTAAGGTTATTTATATATAATTCAAATAACTCAGATACTTAACATGGTTAGTGTCAAATATCAAAATGGAGTAACAAAAATTCATTAGCTAAAGATTTTTTTTATATTTTTATTAGTCAACTAAAATGAGCTTTGAATTAAGAATAATATTTTCAATTATATTATTATATAAATAATTATTATTGAAAAATAATATTTTAAAACTGAAATTTTAAGAAAGAAATACTTTTAAGAGATATCAACAGTTCAAGTAGTAGTAAAGAAGTTAAGTCTTATCCAAAGAGTCATTCATTGTCTCAACATTTGATTGTCTTTCCATAAATATGAGTTATTATTTTGCTTCATGACTATTTTTAAGATCCAATGATATCGGCAAGAATGGTATCAAAGAAGAAAAATAGAAGAAATGGTTAATTTTTTTCACGCAGTTAATATCCAATGATTATCTATATTTATTGAGAAAATGTAAATTTTAAGATTATTTACATACAATCCAAATAACTTAAAGATTTGACATGATTAGTATCCGCGCATCCGTGCGGGTACTAATACTAATATATATAAGGGACAAACCCCTTCTTAATCCTAAAAGAAAAATCATAGAGAATATTCAAACAAATATTCCTAATGCCTCTAATGGGCCTACACTACTACAAAGGTCGTGCAGTCTCTTGTTCGCTCGTCTGTCGTTCCTTGCAGGATGTCGAGCTACGAAGATCTTGTTGCTTGTCGTACTCATCGACAGTCCCTTGCCCCTAATGTGACTAAGGGAGTACTATATAACCATTGTTTCACTCAAATAATTAACAAGGGCAATGCATCTTGCCAACTTTGGTGACTGAAATTAGATAATCATTCAGGCTAGTAAAATTTGGTAGGTAATTATCGTTGAGAAAGAATATTTTCATCTCTTTGAAACGTCACAAAGGGTTTATACCGCATAGTTTTAGTAAAAGATAAAAGAAACAATTCTGTTTCAGCTGGGCTTTCTCTACACTTGGTGTTTGCCACTGTTAAAATGTTTATAGGGTTTAGGAAAGTGGACCATAAGTGGAGAGAGATCCCCTATGCCTGCTGAGTATTAATAGTACAATTTTCCTTGCTTCGATAGTCGCAACAAAAAAAGAGAATTCCAGTTGACACAATTCCATTCTAAAGAAAGAAGAGAATATTATTGGATGAGAGAATGACATAAAGGAAGAGGGAGATGTGTACTTGACGTCTTGACCTGACCGCGCGTGCCGTCCGGAACGGCAGCGAATTCAGTACTGTTTGTTCGTCCTCTGCGCTAACAAAAAAAGAAGACAATCACCATCCATTATTGCTCTAAGGCCATCTCCGACCTTGCTCTCGTCCCCTATAATGGGGGAAATATTTGGAGGAATTTACCTCCAACCCTCCTTTATTTTTGTTCCTAAAATGGAGGATGAATAGTGTTCCTTCAAATATGGGGTACATTATTCATCTCCCCGTTTACTATTCATCACTTTTTATTATTTTATTATTTATTCTTTTAATTTATCTCTTTATATATATCTAATTATGTTTATGTAATGTCTTTATAATATTAATATTATATCTTAACTTTAGTGTATAATTTTGATAAATTAATTTTCGTGCATTTATTATTTTTATGTAGAAATGACAGTAGATGAAAATCAACGATTTCAAAAAAATTTATTTCGACATAGAAGAATTAAGGACAAAGATGTTCATTTGGCACTTCGTAATGCATTAATAGATCATTTATGAGAGAATACTAGAGGTTGAAGTTGAATATTTATCTAGTATTTCGAATAAATTTTATCGTTATGTAATATGTATTTAATTAATCTTGTATCGCAATGATTTCACTTTTAATTGAATTATTAGTTAATCTATAATAATTGTTTGCAAATTATATTATTTAAAATTTTATGGAATTGTTTTAATTTTTGAAATTACAAATTAATAAAAATAAAAGATGAATTTATTTAATGGAAATTAAAAAATAAAATTGAAATGAAAGATAATAATATAATATAGAAGAGAGAGAAGAATATAAAAAGTTTAGAAAAAAAAATGAGAGAATAATTGGAGTAAGTTATCCTTAAAATGAAGATTGAGGACCAAAAATGGTGTAAATGTTGGAAATGCCCTAATGTGGTGGTGCAAGGACAGCAGTCACCAATCCAGATATACGAAAAGGACGTCTTATGAATCGAGCTGAATGTAGATGTCCGTTTCTTTTTCACTTTTTTTTTGTTTACTTGGTTTAATTTAACAATACAATTCATCAAGTTCATTGGATCGAGGCAAAGTATTCTTTTCCGAAAAAATCTCCAATATTCTCATAGTCGAAATCTAAATAAGGATAGAGGATCACAAATCAACCACAATTAATCTTTTCATTAGGCAAGTTTACGAGAAAATAAAAACATACTTTGGCACATAATGAAAGATCATAACACTTTAAAAGAATTTCATTAAGTATAAACTGAAAAGTTTTAAATTAAAAAAAAAAAGAGTAATTAATACTAACGTAGACAATAAATTGCATGGAGAAAATAAAATCAAGACCGGAAAATATTGTAACAATCGTAGTATTTGATTTCAAATATTTAAGTGTACAATCCCTATGAATCATCTGATTCTTCTTTCTAATAGTAAACAAATTCTAGGTCCTTTGAGCTTGATCTTGAATATGTAGTTGTTGCCACGAACGATGATCTTGTTCTTGACCTTGAACTTGAATTTGATTTGGTCTTTGTTCTTGAGCTTGAACTTGATTTGTTCTTCGTTATTGAGCTTGAACTTGATTTGTTCTTCGTTCTTGAGCTTGAACTTGATTGCTTGAAGTGTGAAACTTGTGGAGGAATTTGCAGCATTAATCCACGAGCTCGTTCTTATTTCTTGTTATAACTTCTGTGTCTCTTCTGGGTTATGAAAACCCCTATTTATAATTGTGGGAGGGAAGAGTCATGATAAGAATAAATTCTTTCCGACCAATCAAATTGAAGTATGACAAGGTCGTATCTGATTGGCCAGAACATGTCACTTGCATGCGTGGTGCGATTTCATTAGCCTTTTATGTGACTTGGCATGCCTTGTCATTTTGACAGGTGGCATTGTAACGACCCGACCGGTCGTTTTAAGCTTTTGCACTTCGCTCGCCAGTTCTCGAGCATGACTTGCCCTGCGTGGTGTATTGTGACTTATGTAAATCATTGGTGTTGGGTTTCAGGCTAATCAGAATTTAATTTGGAAGAACAGTCTCAGTTGAAAGCTTAAAATTTGAAAGATTTGACTTGTGTGTATTTGATCTCGGATTGGAATTTTTATGGTTTGGTTAGCTTTGTTAGGTGATTTGTGACTTAGGAGCGCGATCGTAATGGGTTTTGGAGTTGTAGAGAAGATTTAGGTTTGAATTGGCGAAATTAAGATTTTGGTGTTTTCCGGTTGATAGGCGAAATTTTGATATAGGGTTCGGAATGGAATTCCGAGAGTTGCAGTAGCTTCATTGTGTCATTTGGGATGTGTGTGCAAAATTTCAGGTCATTCGAACGAGATTTGATAGACTTTTTGATCGAAAGCATAATTTAAGAGTTCTTGGGGTTCTTAGGCTTGAATCCTATGTTAAATTGGTGATTGATATTTTTGTGAGCGTTTCGAAGTTTTGAACAAGTTTAAACGATGTCATGGGATGTGTTGGTACAATTGGTTTGAAAATTCGGGAGTTCCGGGTAGGTTCCGGGATGTTTTAGGCCGAAAATCATAGTTGTAGCAGGTCCAGAAGGGTTGCAGGCCTCGGAACTCACCCGAGCGGTCCGCACAAAAAGAAGTGCGGCCGCGGTATGTGCTGTGCTGACCGCAAAAAATAAAGTGCGGCCGCGGTAGGTGTTGTGCGGACCGCACAAAATGTTGTGCGGCCGCGGTGGAGAACGTTTCACTGGTCCTACTTCGGAAGCTCATATCTTTTGATCTACAAGGAATTCGGAGATGATTCAAAAACGAAAGTTGTACTCCTTTGTGGCTAGTTTCCATAAATGTAAAGATATCGCAATTTGGACATCTGTAGCGAAAGGTATGGCCAAAATACTAAAGCCTATCACTGCAGAGGAAAGCATGTGCGGTCGCGATCGTTTTTGTGCGGACCACACTAGTTTTGTGCGGACCGCACTAGTTTTGTGCGGACTGTGGTCGATTTTGTGCGGTCTGCGGAGGTGGAAATCTGTGGGATACTTTATAAGTACGAGATTTTGGGTTTTATTTGATATTTTGACCTAGAGAGCTCGAATTTTGGCAATTTTTCGAAGGTTTTTCAAGAAATTCATCGGGGTAAGTGATTCTAACTCAATTTTGGCTAAAGGATATGAATCTATCATTGAATTCATCATTTAATTCATGATTTTGGATGGAATTTGGGAAGAAAATTGTGAAATCTTTCAAAAAAATGTAAAATGATGATTTGAAGGACCAAATGGTATCGGAATCGGATAATTTTCATATGGTTAGACTCGTGAGAGTATAAGGATTCTAGTTTTGTGAATTTTGTCAAATTCCAAGATGTGGGCCCGGGGGTCGGGTTTGACCAATTCCTAGAATTTTGTGGTAATTCGATTGTTTTTGCTTGGGCTTTGTTCCCTTAGCATATTGTGACGTATTCGTTCTGATTTTGGATAGCTTCGACGCGCATGGAGGCCGATTCGAGGGGCAAAGGCATCGCGAGTTAGAGATTTAGCCGGTTCGAGGTGAGTAATAATTGTAAATGATGCTCTGAGGGTTTGAAACCCCGGATTGCACATCGTAGTGCTATATTGAGGTAAGACACACGCTTGATGACGAGCATGGGGTCGTGTACTATTGGGGATTGTGACTTGATCCGTCCCAACTGATGATTTTACCGCGTATTTGACTGAAATTTATATGTTATCATCATGATTTGGGCTGATTGCCATATTTGGGCTTCGTGCCAACTATTTGAACACTTCGGGGATTTTTATTACTATTTTCTCACTATTTTGATTTATTAATATAACTCAGTCATGTTATTTTCCACTGTTTTACTACTCATCTATTTTTACTCCGTTTTGAGACTTAAATGATATTTTAAATGATGTTTTGGGCTGAGAAATATTGTTTTACTCATGCCCAAGGGGCTTGTGAGTATTTTTGATTGAGTAAGGCCGATGGCCTAGTTGTGAGGAAACACTGATATTGATTTGAGGCCGAGGGCTTGAGATTTGTACGCCACGAGGTGGCTTGTTGATATTGTTTATGAGGCCGAGGGCCTGAGATATATACGTCACGAGGTGGCTTGACTGATATGAGGCCGAGGGCTTAGATTTGATGCCACGAGATGGTTTGATATTGCGCTTGGGTCGTAAAGGGCCCCTCCCGGAGTCTGTACACTACCAGTGAGCGTGGGTACCCATTGTGATGTGAGATATAGCCTAAGGGGCTGATATTATTCTATATGATTACCCGAGGGCTGGTACCGTTCTATGTGATTGCCCGAGAGGCTGGTATTGTTCTGAGATATTACCCGAGGGGCAGAGTTGTTGACATTGATCCCGAGGGGCGAACCTTTATGTGGTTATCTTTCATATTTACCTATCATTTACCCGTTAAACTATGTTATTTGTGCCCAAGGGGCAAATTTTTGTTTTTATCTACATTAACTGTTTTGCATTCATTTGCGTACTGTTGAAAAAGCCATTTTCAAAGAAGTTTAAACTGAGTTAAGATGTTTAAAGAGATTTTACAGCTTTACTGTTTTCTTACTGGTTTTTGAACTGCTTCTATACATCATCTTGATATGGTTTACGTGATTTCATGCCTTCAGTCTTTATTTACATTTGTTACTCACTGAGTTGGAGTACTCACTTTACTCTTTGCACCTTGTGTGCAGATTCAGGTATTTATACACCCGATAGCGGGTTTTGACTGATCGAAGGCAGAGTTATCAGAGTTTAGCAAGGTAGTTGCTGGCGTTCGCAGCACTACTTTTCTCTCTCTTCATTTCTGTAGACTGTATTTGTACACTCTAGGCTTTCAGTTGTATTTATACCCTAGTAGATGCTCGTGACTTGTGACACCCCGATTAGGGCTGTTGTGTTAAATATCCGCTACTCATTATCACTAATTCATGATTAGACTGCTTTTATATTTGTTTAACTGTTTCAAAAAGTGAATTGGGTTTAATTGTCTAGCCTTATCTTCATAAGAGGCGCCATCACGACCGTGTTTGGGGTTAGGATCGTGACAAGTTGGTATCAAAGCCTAAGTTACATAGGTCTCACGAGTCATGAGCATGTTTAGTAGAGTCTCACGGATCGGTACGGAGACATCTGTATTTATCCTCGAGAGGTTGCAGAACCTTTAGAAAAACTTCACGTTCTTGAATTCTAATTGTGCATCCTTGATTCAGCTTGAAAAGTAACTCTTGAATTCATTCCACGCGTTCCTATGCACGCATGAGCGCTCAGTATCAGATATGCCTCGATGGCTTGTGATTCCCTAATCGAGGGGCGAGATGTGATCTCTGTGAGTTGATGTTGGGCCAGTCTGGAGGACTTGAGGCCGGACTATAGCTTGAGCACCGAGGTGCTGATTGTGTGAACACGTGTTTTTGAACTCATATGTTCGGTAGTGTCCCTGCTAGTGGGAGTGATGGATGGATAACTATGTGATGAGTATACTAGTACTGCGAGATGTATCCATATTATTTGGAGGTGACGAGAAAGGTCTGCTAGAGGATAGAAGAACTATTAGGTGCTTGAATTCCATCTTGATTCGAGGCATAGCCCCGAGTTATGGGCGTGTGAAGGATCTTTTCATTTTTCCCAGTTGTGAGTGAAGTAAATTTCATGTTGCGGTATGAGTTCAGACTCAGGAAGACTAAGTGACTGCGTACAGTTTATGACGGTGGAAGGTATACAGAAAAGTTAGTTAGAGGCAAGCAGGTGGGTTGTCTCTTGCGAAATGTTTTGAGGTTGTGTGATCCTTATATGTTTGTTAGAAGATCTCACTTGCGAGTGAAGGATATGTGTTGCAATTTAAATTGGGTCACTTAGAGAGTGGGTGTAACTGTTGCGAGAGTGGAATGCGAGATTTGCAGAAGAGTTAAAATTCTAGATGATCTGTGTTTTCACAAGTTTATAAAACATTTGAGTTTAATCTCACTATGGTATCATGGCATCAATAGAGTATAATCGTTATGAGTTATTGAGTGTGTGTTGATCTATGGCTTCGAGCCAAGTGAGGGAGTCTGCTGTTGATTAGGCAATTGCACGGTTAGGTGCTATGTTGGTTCCAGTTTGAGGCGTGCTGGTGAATTAGTTATGGCTTGCGAAAATTGAGACTGGGGATGGTTCGAGTAAAGGAAAATTTTGATAGAGGTTATATTATACTTCATAGGGTATGAGAATCACGGAATGTCTTGAGTTATTGGTAATGGATGCTCGGTGCATAGAGCAGGAAGTGGCTTGGTTGTTCTAGGATGAGGTTACACTCAGCGGTGTCGGAGTGCGATTGAGGCACGGGTGGCTCTGTTCGTCTGGTTAGGCTAATTGCAGTTTGAAATAGAGTGAATGGCTCTCGAGAATGGTTCTAATGTGTTCAAGATTCTACATGTAAAATGGGGAATTTTAAGGTTGTATATGTGGTTAGAAACTGAGTTTTCATTGGAAGATGTCAAGACTTGTGGTATTTTCTATATTAATTATGGGATTCTATGTATCAGTATCAGGAAGGTAAAGGTAACAGATTTAGATTTGCAGGAAGTTTTCTCAGACTAAAGTATTTCGAATGTGGTGCTTTTGGGAATATTTGAGAGAGTATTCAGCGGCTTATAAGTCTTGGACGGTGTGGTTTGTGCTTGGGTCTCGCGTGGTGAGCCTGGGTTGAGGAATTGTGGCGTTGTAGCAAGAAGAAGTGTCAAGTTAACGGTAGATCAGAGGGAAACTCGGATAGATGGGATAGTGTGGTAGTAGGCCAGATCGGTATGGTAAGGATATGATTAGTTCCTTGGGTGTTTACGAGGTAACGAGTCTCTGCAGGTGTTTCGCGGCAATTCTTTTGGGTTTTAGTGACATGCGTAGCTCAGTTAAGTTAGAAGGATTCAATCCTGATGAATTAGTGTTGTGCAACAAGAATTCGGGGAGTTCTAGATTGTTTCCACCACAGTTAGAGAGGTATATTTTTCCTGTTGGCGTGAAGAGCATGGGATGTATAGTGGTTCTCTTCTAGATGGGATCAATGGGAAGTTCTTGGCTAGTGGAATGCATAGTTGCTTGCGGTTCGGAAGGGATATGAAGTTCTCATGGTTATCCTAGGATGGTACGAGTTATGTGGTATGTTGTGAAGGATTGAGAATCGCATGTGTAAGGTTGCGGTTCAGTTCTGAAAGGAAGGTCACAACTCTTAGGCGATTGACAGTTTCAGACAATTAGAGGAACGAGCTTCAGATAATTATGGAAAGGGTCTTCGGATGATTAAGGAAATGGTATTGCTAATTTGGGGTGATTTGACGAGGGCATATGTTTCAGAAAGGGCAATGTGATTAAGTTGATGAAACTTCGGTAGTATTGCGGCATTTTCTTGTTAGAACGACTGCTGATATTCGAGTTTGCTTGGTGGCACAGAGGAATTCTAGATTATCTCTCGTGGAATGGTTAGGTATTTTATCTGTAGTATGCATTCAAACGGCGGAATTGGAACCAGATATGTTGATTCATGGGCCATATGGAGTTGGAGACAGGAAGTTCTCATATTCAGGCTATATGGTGGTTGTGAGTCATATGTATCGACACTGTTTAGTGACTATCGAGATTTGGAGACCCGAGCGGATCTTTTGTTGCTTGGTATTTTAGATTTTGGATGTGATATTGGGCTCATATTGTTTGTCTCTGTGTGGTGTCATTCTAGACTATTACGCTAAGGCGACGCTGTTGGCTATGCCGGAAATGTCACGGATTGAGTGGTGAGGTTCGACGGATTATGTCCTAGTGGAGTGGTTTTATATTTCGAAAACCTAGTGGACGGCTGGGAAGGATTGTTTTTCTTAGTTGGGTTTTCGTGATAGATGTTAGTACAGAGGCTCCTACCATTGATTTGGTTCCGGTGGTGAGGGACTTTTCGAATATGTTTCTTGGTCGGGCATGTCATCGGGCAAAGTTGTTGATTTCGGTATTGATTTGATGTCGGGCATCGTATCATATAGCACCGGCAGAGTTAAAGGAGTTGAAGAGCAACTCCAGGATTTTCGTGATAAGGAGTTCGTTGGCAGGTCAATGTGGATGCGTGTTCTAGTTTGAGCCGGCTTGGTCGGCTCCGAATTGTACTATTGAGGGATGTGTTGATTCGATTGTTATTGAGCTTATTAGTAATCATGGGAGATCCATGAGTTACCTTTCTGTGTTGCGAGATGTAATGATTTGTTGGTTATGGGCACATATAGTGCGTTTCTATTGGGGTTTCATAGTGGAAGTCGAGCGGGAAGAGTGATTGGGTATTGCTCGGTGAATGGCGTATCGGTTATGTTCTTTCGGGTTAGTATGGTGTATGTTATTTGCTTCACCCTAGGTATGATGATTTGCTTTGGTTCTAGACATCGAATTGTGCGTGGCTGCCGATTTCGAGCAATATGACATAAGGTGGTTCATGTGGAGCAGTATTGGATAGGATCGCACATCGCATCGAAGTTATGTGGGGGTATGACCTTGCGGGTTAGATTCGTGTGTTCTGTTCCTATGATGTGAGATGAGTTCTCAGCCTTGTGTTGTGGTGATACTGGTGAACTTGAGGTACAACTCTTTCATTTGAGTCATTTTCATGATTTGAGTATATTTGGACTGTTGCGTATTGGTGCGTCTATTGTGCAAGTTATGGCTTAGGCCTATATGGATGTGTCATGTCACCAGAGTAATGTGTTGGATTAGAGGAGATCATTGGGGATCATTAATAAATACGAACGGATGCGATTTCAGCATGTTGGAAGGATAGTATCGAGCTTTGGTTCGAAAATTTGCTTTGCCAAGGAAGAAGTGGCTTCATGAATGGTTGATCTGGGAAATGGTTATGGATTACCGCGTGTCTTAGTTATCATTGGCAGTATATGAAAGTGTTGGGATAAGACTTTAGTTGATAAGAGTTTTTCTATCGGTATGTGGATGTTGTGTGCAACTGCTGTGGTTAGAGTTATCACTACAAGTATTGAGTTATGTGGTATAACATATGATTGCACCGGAGATAGCATATATGGTTTGTTACAGCTTGTTCGGACTTATTCACAGTATAAATGTGAGATTCTGATCGTGTTAATGATTTTAGAAGAGGAAATGTGGTTCTATGGTTTATGGACTAGGATGGATTGTGAAATTTCAGTTATATTGTGTTATCGAACCTATGTGAGATAGGGTGACGTGGGATCACCCCCGGGTATATACATGGTAAGGTTATTCAACGATTGGTTGGCTTTTAGAACAACTCTGGGCACATTCACGGACGAATGCATGTTTAAATGGGGGAAAATGTAACGACCTGACCGGTTGTTTTGAGCTTTTGTACTTCGCTCGCTAGTTCTCGGGCATGACTTGCCCCGTGTGGTGTATTGTGACTTATGTAAATCGTTGGTGTTGGGTTTCAGGTTATTCAGAATTTAATTTGAAAGAATAGTCTCAGTTGAAAAATTAAAATTTGAAAGGTTTGACCAAGATTTGACTTGTGTGTATTTGATCTCGGATTGGAACTATGGTTTGGTTAGCTCTGTTAGGTGATTTGTGACTTAGGAGCGCGATCGGAATGAGTTTTGGAGTTGTAGAGAAGATTTAGGCTTGAATTGGGAAATTGAGATTTCGGCATTTTCCGGTTGATAGGCGAGATTTTGATATAGGGGTCGGAATGGAATTTCGAGAGTTGCAGTAGCTTCGTTGTGTCATTTGGGATGTGTGTGTAAAATTTCAGGTCATTCGAACGAGATTTGATAGACTTTTTGATCAAAAACATAATTTAAGAGTTCTTGGAGTTCTTAGGCTTGAATCCTATATTAAATTGGTGATTGATGTTATTGTGAGTGTTTCGAAGTTTTGAACAAGTTTGAACGATTCATGGGATGTGTTGGTACAATTGGTTTGAAGTTTCGGGAGTTCTGGGTAGGTTCTAGGTAGGTTCTGGGATGTTTTAGGCTGAAAATCATAGTTGTAGCAGGTCCAGAAGGGTTGCAGGCCTCGGAACCCATCCGTGAAGTCCACACAAAAAGAAGTGTGGGCACGATATTTGCTGTGCGGGCCGCACAAAATGAAGTGTGGCCGCGGTAGGTGCTGTGCGGACAGCACAAAATGCTGTGCGGCCGCGGTGGAGAACGTTTCACTGGTCCTACTTCGGAAGCTCATATCTTTTGATCTACAAGGAATTCGGAGATGATTTAAAAATAAAAGTTGTAGTCCTTCGTGTCTAGTTTCCAGAAAGGTAAAGATATCGCAATTTGACATCTGTAGAGAAAGGTATGACCAAAATACTAAAGCCTATTACTGCAAAGGAAAGCATGTGCGGCCGCGGTCGTTTTTGTGCTGACTGCACTGGTTTGGTGCGGACCGCGGTCGATTTTGTGTGGTCCGCAGAGGTGAAAATCTGTGGGATACTCTATAAATACGAGGTTTTGGGTTTTATTTGATATTTTGATCTAGAGAGCTCGGATTTTGGCGATTTTTCGAAGGTTTTTCAAGCAATTCATCGGGATAGGTGATTCTAACTCAGTTTTGGCTAGAGTACATGAATCTATCATTGAATTCATCATTTAATTCATGATTAGACTGCTTTTATATTTGTTTAACTATTTTAAAAAATGAATTGGGTTTAATTGGCTGGCCTTGTCTTCATGAGAGGCGCCATCACGACCGGGTTTGGGGTTAGGGTCGTGACAAGCATGATCCTATTGGCTCTTCCGCTTGACTTGGCGTGCCATGTCATTTGACACGTGACACCAAACTGGGCCTCAAGGAAATTGATATTTTAGGCTTAATGAAGTGGGCTCATTATTTGTAGCCCAACTAAATGGGTTAGCCCAATAACTTTGGAATTATTTATTTATCCATATATATTAGATCGGATTTATAATTAATCCAATTATATTAGCCCATAATATTTGTTTGGAATAATATATATTGAATTTAAAATATAGTCCAAATTATCTTACGGATTTAATTCCAATAAAATTTATATGCCTACAACTAATATACATATAAGGAAGACAAAAAGAATTTTAAAAATGGTAGCCATCTAGTTCTAATCTTGGATTGAGCCGAGCTATATTTTTTTTTCAAATATGCGATAAAGTAATGGAGTACTACAATATATCATGAATTATTCAATTACTTAACATAATATGGTAAACTAGCATAAAATCCATATTTCCAACCAATTCCTCTTCTTTAATCTTAGTAATATGACCATTTTAAGGCCCTAAGGGGTCATTTGGTACACGAGATAAGGTAGAATAAGATCTGAGATTAAATTTATATCATGTTTGGTTGACGGTATAAATTTACCCTAAAAATCCCAACTTATCCTATCCTATCCCATTAAACTAGGGATTATTTTATACCACCTCCCAAGTAGGATAAATTAGTCCAAGGATTATATACAATTCCAGGATTATAATCCCGGAATAATTTAGTCCACGTACCAAACGACCCGTGAGAGTAGTAAAGGCCTTAGCATATGTATTGTTTTCAATTCTTTGGGTCGTTTGGTATGCGGACTAAATTGTTCGGGGATTATAATCCGGGAGTGGGATAAGGTGAGATATCATGTATTAAGACTGAGATTAAATTTATACCATATTTGGTTGACGGTATAAATTATTTTGGTTGACGACAGTATAAATTTATCCTGCATTAATTTATACTGTCTACCAAATATGGTATAAATTTAATCACAAATCTTATCCTACCTTATTCCGCGTACCAAACGAGTACTTTGATCAAGCATTCAGCACACTTAGTTCTGTTCACCATCCATGTTGCGTAGGGATAGTTGATTTAGTGAAGTCACGATAGTTCTTTTTACCCAAAAAAAAAACTCTAAAATATTTTCTCAAAATCATTTTAAGAACATAATTGTTTTTATTATTTTTTGCAGAAAATCATCAAACATTTTCAAAAGAAGTTTTCATTCCCAAACAAGGTTGCATGCTTTATTTAGATAGGAGAAACCACGCAAGGTGGGAAATAGTAGAGGAAATTGTGTCGTTCAAACTTCAAAAGTGCATGGAATTGGAATCCCACTTTATATTTGGGTCCCGGAAAATGTCTCCCAATAATCCGACAATTCACTTTTCCTGGGCGTTCCGGTCCATTATTCTTTCTTTCAAATCAATGAAAGGTACGACTAGAATTACGCGCTCCCTCTGTTAAACAATTCAGCCAATAATTCACTACTCTATTTGTCACTTTTGCGTCATCCCCATTCAAAGACCACAAAATATAATTGTCACGCATTCCATCTTATGAAGAATCTTCAATGACGTTGCGTGGTCTTTTATGTAGGTCTAATGATTCTGTTAAAGGAACTCCCAGACCAAAATACCAGGACAAACTTAGTATAAGCTCAAGAAATCATGTGAGTTTAAAAGAAAAACAGAAAATTATTCCGTTCCCTAGGTCAAGAATTGTTAGGACCGAAATAATCAGGTGTCATGCGGAAGCTAGCAAAACAGACTTGAACGACAATAAATCCGACAACAAAAGAGAAATCTACCAAAAGAGACACAAACATTTAACGTGGTTCGGTCAACTGACCTACATCCACGACGGAGATGAGCAATCCACTATATAAAAAAGTGAACAAAATATCGAGAGAACAACCTCACGAAGAGGCAAACACAAGTGACACACTAACACTTGTCCCGTAAAGTTCTCCCCCTAAACACGACTCTCAAGCCCTCTATGGCTACATTGTGGATGCTACTGAATGAGAAAGACGGATCTTCAATTTATAGAACTCCAAACCTTTTCCCACAAGAAATAGGAATAGCCAAGTATAGGAGAATTATAATTTCCTTCTACAAAAAAGGAAAACTCAATTAAAGTAATTATATTGTCCTTTCCTTCAACAAATAGGAAAACCAAATATGGTAAGAAAATTATGGCAAACACATAACAAGAATAAGCTTTAAATGGAACCGTAAATGCGGTTGTCACTATGGCAAGGTTATAAACTTGTTCGTCCATGTGGCAAATATAATTATGGGTGCATAATTGAATCATTGATAGTTTATATGATTCCACCAAACTATAGAGTACCAGATTCTCTATGAGTTTTCAATGAGAATATTAATACAACAGTAAGTAAATAAGACATGGAGTTTTACATGGAAAAATCCATGCTCAAGGGGATAAAAAATCACGACCCACATTGGTAGGATTTCAACTTCACTATGAGCAACTTTTAGATTACAACCTATGCAATCTAGGAATTAAACTCTTAATCCCTCACTAACTCGTAATATACCTATTACAAGCCACTTTGCAATACACCTATTATAAAGACTTCAACTCATGACTAACTCTAGTCACGACACAAACACAAAGGATTTATGGTTTTACAAAGGGGTTCCTAAGTAACGCCTTCTAGCTAAGCAATTTAGGAATTATAATAAGAACAATTACAAAGTTACAACTCAACTAAGGACAACAAAATACTAGATTTAGGAACTGGTCCGTAGTAGCGTTTAACTTTGTTCTTGAGGCTCTTGCGAATTAAGTTTACTGTCTTAGAAGGCTTGAATGCTTGAAGTGAATTCCCAAATGTTCAAGTGATGTTTTGTTGTAATACTCTTATTAATACACCTTTGATGACATCACTTGAATGATGTAAGCACTTGGTTGGTCAAAGGACAAGTGACTGCAAAACTGTTGCACTGTGTGCACTGTTTCTGTGGCAGTCACTTTCCAGCTGTGCATTGTTGACTTTCGTACTGCTGTCAAGGAAACACAAGGGATCAGGTCCCTGTCTTGTTTCTCTTTTTTCTACACTTGCAGCAGTTCACATTAGCTGGAGTTCTGGCTGGAATCCGTTCATTAGCAATTTATACCAAGTGTGTCAAGTTCCCTATCTGGTTCTTGACAGTAAGTTTGTTAGATCATCAAAAAAAGGCAAAGACATTGAAAATCCATCAATTTTTCCCTTTTTGATGATGACAAACCTAGACATTGATAACATATATTTAGGGCAGAAATAACCAAATGAAGTAAAAGGAACTTCACAAGTTCCCCCCTGACTTTATGCTTCTCCCTTAATCAAATCCCTGTTTCAATTATCCTTATTTCCCCCTTTTTAATGACGACAAACTGAGACATTGATAACATATATTTAGAGCAGAAATAACCAGATGAAGTAACAGGAACTTCATAAGTCCCCCCTGACTTTATGCTTCCCCCTTAATCAAATTCCCGTTTCAATTATCCTTCCCCCTTTTGGCATCATTAAAAATACACAAGCAGACAAACCGTATAAAGAAGTCTAGCCTAGCTAACTCATGCCACATATGTGCACACAACATGATAGAGAAGAGAAACAGAGAATACAAACATGTAGATAACAAAAGAGGATAATTTTTATATATAAAACATATGCATTTGCTTATAAAGCAAAAGCAGGATTGGACTGATACATCCCATTCACATCAAAACAAAAGAAACAAACATAACTGCCAAGTCATAAAAACTAAAAATAGACAATCCAGAAACTGGTCACTGAAAGGGTTTCTTAGGGGGAACTAGGAGTAGAGGGCTTGGAAGCTGCAACAAGGGTTTGGAGAATTGGTCTATTCGGGCATTCACCGACTTTTGCTCATTGAGCAGTTCTGCTTTCAGGTTCTCCACTTGTGTCCTGAGATCAGCATTTTCCTTTGTCAAACGAACCACATCCTTATTTGACTCTGGGGCCCCTTGGGCCTGCTGACCTTCCAGGATAGTGTTCCTAGCCTTCAACCTTCGAATCTCCTCAGTGCACTATTTTGAGCATTGATGAGCTGAGAGATTGTTGATGTACTGCCTAACCCCCCATTCTTCTCGATGCACTCACATTCTTCCAAAGTTGTTTGAGAGAAGGTCTGCTTCTTGGTTCCTACCTTGCCTTGCCCCAGTGGCACATTGAAAAACTTAAACACTTGTGTAAGTAGAAACCCATATGAAAGACCATGATTGCCATCCTTGAAGGTTGCTACCTTCTGCATATGTTCGATCATGATGGCAGGTAAGTTCATAGGTGTAAATCCATCCAGTTGCTCAATTAAAAACAAATCAGACTTGGAAGTCATGGACCTCCTCTCAGCATGGGGTAACAGAACTTTGTTCACCAACTCAAAGAGCAACTGATAAACAGAGAGTAAAGCCTTCTTGTGAACCTGGTCCCCCCTTCTGGTTCGCATTATCCTTTACCGCAGCATTTCAGAAGTTCAACCCACGCGTATCTTTCACAATAGACACACCAACCGTAGGAACTTTAATATCCCCAAGCAGACTCACATCAAACACAATGTCTACCTCATTCACCAAGGAACAAATGTGGTCGGTATCAATAGGAAAGAGGCTGGCATAAAAGCTTTGAACCTCATCCTCATACACTTTGGATGTATCCATTTGGAACAGATTCCCCCACCATTGAAACTCGACCATTGCAAGGACTTGTCTCATACCAGCCATTTCAGAAATTGCTGGGTCAAAAGTGTGACCCAGCAGGACCTTTTGGTGCCTTAATCATTCTGAAGCAGAACTAGTTTCACTTCTCATCCTTTTCGCAGAAACATGTTCCTTAATAGGTTCCAACTTTCTCTTGCCAGATTTCATACCACTTAATTTTGCTTTTCCCTTAGACTTGAACAACACATCCTCATCAGAAACTGAGGGTTCACTCATAACATCTTTCACTTTTGAACTGGGGTTGTAACATTCTCCACTGAAGTAGATTGCTTCTTCTGCTTCTGGGACCTTCTCATTAAGGAACTAGGTTCCTCTATTATTTCCTCCTCAACTTCCACCACAGGGACACCTTTATCACACACTATTTCATTATCTTTTACCAGTCTCCTCTTTTTCTTCGTACTGCTCTTTCTGCTCTTTTGAAGGGCAGAGTCATAAGCTACCTTTGCTTGCAGCCTAGTGTAGGTCACTTAGTAGAAGACTCGGGAGTTATCACTACCCCTCGCTTGACTATGAATGCATCAAGAGGAATTTTGTCTTGATCCTCCTCATCACTAGACCTCATCTCAGGGACTAGAATGTCCAAGGGCTCAACAACAAATGGAGGAGAAGATGTAGGAGCAGAACTGGCCTAGGAGTGAGAACCCTGACATGTTTCCTCCGAAGAGGGTTCTGGTTCCTCACAAGAGGGCCCAATGGTTTTTGCTGGTGTAGAGCCTTCAACAGCCACCATGGATCCTTCTCCCACCAATCCATGTGTCTCGTTTCTCTAAGACATGGGTGCACCAGAAATTATCTCATGTATTACTCCATCGGCAGATACCACAAAGATGGTCGCGATATTTTCATCCTCTATAGGCTCCATGGGCACCACAGAATCTGAAGCAACAATGGCGGAAATCTCTGCGACCTTAGGACTTTTACCCTATTCTCCACTTTTCCCTTGATCAATGGGAACCTCAGAAGATAGAGAAGAAGGATCAACTACTTTAGGGGTTTCTGTGATAGTCGCCTTAGAACTAGAGGGTGACGAGAAATCTGGGTTAGGGGTGATTTCAGTGATGATGACAAGGATGGTTATAGAGGACTCATCAGGGATGGAGGACTCAATGGTTTTTCAGGGTTAGTGACAACTGAGGCAGGAATTTCAAAGTTTTTGTCAGCCATTGAAGATATGGAGCAGAAAATATTTGGAGAAGTTCTAATGAGGGGCTATGGTCTGTGAAGAAAGGAGAGGGTTTTTAATGAGAGAGGATAATTATGAATAGAGAGATAGATAGGAACCGGTTCTGAAACAACGATTGTGCTTGGAGAGTTGCAACGTTTCAGAGGGAGATGGAGCAATTTGAAGTGAAAAGACGTAACAACAGAGTCTGAAAAAGGTGGATGACATGGTAGTTGATATTTGTACCTTTTCAAGACGTGTATTAAAGAATGCACATAACTACTAACATTTGGTACAAGAACAAGGTTCTTGACCTGTCTTTGAAAATTTCAATCTTCTTTTATTACACATGCAATGAATCTACAACTTCTATAATCATCATGCGTATTTACCTGCAACGGTATTAAAGTGAGTTAGACTTGGCCAGAAAACAATTTAGCTAATTTTACCTGAAGGCGATTTTCATAGCCAACTGATGGGAATCGGGTTCTCAATTGGGCTTCACTAGCCCCAGCTTCACCCTATTTCTTTCAAAATATTCCATACTCAATATTTTGGTGAAGATATATGCAATTTGGTCTTCTATACTACAGAACTTCATACAGATCAGTCCTTTCTCCATATTGTCCCTCAGAAAATGATGTCTCACATCAATGTGCTTGGTTCTTTTGTGTTGAACTGGATTCTAAGCCATGTTGAGTGTACTGGTGTTATCACATAGAAGAAACACACAATCAGTAAATACCCCAAAATCCTTCAGTTGATGTTTAATCCATAGGAGCTAAGCATAGCAGGAGGTTGCAACTACATATTCTGCTTCAGTTGTTGAAAGAGCCAGTGAGTTTTGCTTCCTTGTGCCCCAAGAGATGAGACATGATCCTAAAAAGTGAGCAATTCAAGAAGTACTTTTCCTGTCCACAAGATAACCTGCATATTCAACATCAGCATACCCAATATGATTAAAACTATCACCTGAGGGGTAAAACATGACCAGGTCCTACGTTCCCTTAAGAGATCTCAAAATTCTTTTGGCAACTTTTGTTGATACCCAATATTTCCTCATATGTTTTAACATATATATATATATATATGTATGTATGTACTTTCAAAATAGCACATGTGCAGTTATAACCATGCACAAGCATTTTTATAATTTTTTCTGTAACTTTTAAAAGCTCCAAATTGATTTATTTCTTCCCTTTTTATTTATAAAATTTCCAATAATTATCCTTAAAATTATTTTTGTAGTGATTTAGTCATATAAATTATTTATTTATGTCAAAATATTATTTAAATAATTTAGTGCATTTTTTATAATTACATTTATATTTTTTAGGCTAAAATTGCATATCTTTGCAATAATAGCCCTACTAATGCATAATTACGTTATAATGCATAAAATGATATTTTATATTTTTAAAATATTAAAAAACTATTTTAAATTATTTTAGTACATGAAAATATTTTTTAGAAATCATTTATTATTTTTATAAATTATATAGGATTAAAAGTGGATATTTAAAACCTACCCTATTTTTATTTCAATTTCAGTCTTAATTCTAACCCAATACCCAGCCCAACTTTTAAACCTAAACCTACCCAGGCCCAAATATCCATCTGTCCAACCCAATACCCGGCCAAATCCTGGCCGTTGATCATTTTGATCAACGGTCCAGGTTCCCCCTTTCCATAATTAAACTAACCTATACCCCAAAACCCTAATCATTCTACCACCCTTTCCCCACCGTTACCTAATCCTCTCTGCTCTCAAACGCTCTCAATCTAACCCCAACCAAACCCACTGACCCTCTTCCATGGCCATCTCCGATGACTTCTCACCACCTCTCAGGCCTCCAATGGACTCCCTCACGTTACTCTTGCCATCTCCAGGGCCCTCGAGGGACCCGAGCTAGTTAGCTTGCATCTATGGTTCCTATCTTGCCTGTTTAAGGCCATTCTAGTGTGATTCCGAGTAAAATCGTCCTATTTTGACTACGATCTATGATTTTCTAAGTATGTTTCTTCCTCTCTATGTCGTCCTCTTCGAAACCCTAATTTTTTTTCTAAACCTTTTAGATCTGTATATATCTGAGGTGATTTGGGCTTGTTTTATGTGAGTTTTACAACAACCTTATCGTATGATTTTCAAGCAATTTTCATTTTTTCCTAAAACTAGGGTTTCCGGAATTTCTCTTTAAAAATTTTGATGATTTTTTGTGTTTAATGTTCTGCTTTTCATATATTTTGACTGATTTTATGAGTCTTCTACAACCTTAACTTGCTTGTACCAAAAGCTCTAATTTTTGGGGTTCTTCATTTGGTTTCTGAGTATTAGTACATTTGACTGGTTCTTGCTTTGAGCTCTCGTGACTTTCTTGCCTTAATATGCTTCTACTGAATTTCTTAGTTTGACCTTTCACTGATTCTATGTGCTTTTGTTCATCTTGACTATTCATATCAAGACCTGTATCTTTCTCATTGAATCAGTGTTGTTTAACTTTTTGTTTTGTTAAAGTTATATGTCGATTCCTGACTATTCATGTTTCACCTTATTTTATATGTTAAACATGCTGACTCTTTCATGACTTTCTCTTTGATTATTCTGAATTTCTTATTTCTTGGTTCGATTTGAACACTTTCCCTTACACTTTCGATTCTTACCTTTCTACTCGATTTGATTGAATTGCTTGCCTTAATTAATTTTTCCTTACCTTGTCTGCATTATTGCTTGATTCTTACTGTTATTTCCTTAATTATAACTCTATGTATCTACCCATAATTGCTTATTCTGTACCTAGGTCTTTTGAACTCTTTCCTTATTTGGTACCTGTTCTTTACCGTTTGAAATGACTCCCTTAATTAAGGGAAGACTTGGACTGATTTTACTTTAATTGATTTCTAGATTCTCCAATTACTAAACAATTTGATTCTTACCTTATTTCCTTAGCTTTCAAACTACTATATATGTGCTTTCTTCTACTCTCATTAGACATGACATTAGTTCACAAGAAAAGGCACACTTACACTTTAAAAGTTCTCTTTCTCTTCTGCTTTTTGTGATACTTGCTGATCTAACCGGCTGAAAGCCAAGGCTAGATATTGGAACTTTATTTGCTTTATATCCTGCACTCTTTTCTTCAACCGATATGTCTCTAGTTAAGTTTTGGAATCCAATCCCTATATGTTTTATTCTTGCACTAGTTCATTAGTTATGAGTTTCAACTTGAATTCCTGTCTACTTCTTTGCTCAGCATGTCTAAAATCTGCCTGTTCAATGTATTCTTTATATTCTGCACTTTTTCTTGCTTACTTCTTTGCCTAGCATGTTTAAAATTCTGTCCTGTCTAATGTATGCACTCTTTCCTGTTTATTTCTTTGCCTAGCATGACTTACTAAGTCTCTAAGATCCTAAGTGTTGCATGCAGTTTGTGACTATATGTTTCCTCTATCCCTATTCCTGTACCCTAATGTGTTTCTTATGTGCCACAATCCCTTTATCACCATGTGAAGATCTGTTTATTAAGTGTTCTTTTCTGAATCTAGGTGCCTCTTATGACCAATTGATTGTGTGCTACTTGGTACTCTTCTCAAACTGTTTTTTACCACTAAGTTATTTCTTGTTTTTTGAAAAACTTTTCTACTTCTGAAGTCATCTCTGTACTATTTTCAAAATAAAACTATGTCAAACACTCTTACTTTATTCTTAGGATATTAGGTTCTGCCCCTCTGATATGTGTACTGCCTTGAGACCTTTGAGATCTCTTTGAACTCTGGCTGTCAGAGCTGGCCTTTCCACAGTGTACTTAAATCAGTTATTGTTGTGAAAAGATCTAGGTGTGAGCACTGCCCGAGATTCTTGAGGTCCTTAGGGAACCCTGACACACCTAGACATGATATTGTCTATGGAACTTTGGCATTTTGAGGCTGTTGGAGGCTTGGAAGTCACTTGGGCCTGCTTCAGGCTCCCTATAGTTAACTTCTTCTTTTTCTTTATTTGTTTATGTAATTCAGCTGGTCTGTAATAATTATTGTAAACAACATTGGGGTGATTAGTGAAAAGGGGTAGGTAGTTACATATTTGTTGGGTAAATCGGGTAGATGCCATGCCTATATGATTGTGTTAATGCATTTGCTATGTTTGCTTTACTTCCACAATATTAGAAACCATGCCTATAGGATCTAAATGGCTTTAATAATAGATATCATGCCTATAGAGTGAAAAATAATTGAAGTTCAATTTTTGTTACAACATGTATTTACATTCATCTTCTTAGATATCATGCCTATAAGTTTAAGAGTCAGCTTTAATAACTAGATAGCATGCCTATAAGGATTAAAATCAGCTCTAATAGAAATCATGCCTATAGAACTTAAAATCAATCTAGTTAAATAAATCAGTTTAATTCATTGTTTGTTCATTCTGAATTGGTTAATTAATCTGTCCATTTCTTAACAAGTTTTCAAATACTGGCTTAAGATGATACCGTTAGAAAGAATGTCTATAGGATCTCAAGTTGTCCGTTTAAAAATTATTCACTGTTTTACTGCTTCCTAATCAATATAGATACCATGCTCTTAGGACGCCACTGTTATGCGTTTAGGCAAGCCTCTAGGGCGATTTAAATTCTGCAACTATAAAACTGTGCTTTGTTATTTAAAACTGTTCAGATTTAACAGGTCTAAATCAGTAGGCAAGCTAAATAGGTTTTGACACTTTGTCCTAATTCAATATTGCATAATCCCTGCTCACCTAGATATCATGTTCTAGGTTTTTCCCTTAAATACCTGACTATTGTTTGAAGACGTGCATTTACTTGTTATATTTGTGGAGGTGACTGTGAGCTTGTAATTTGTTCTCTTTAAATGCAGTCCTAATTTTTCTTGATTGATGCCTAGACTTTTATCCTTTAAAATATTAGGATGGTCTAGAACTGTCCAAAAGTAGAGGTCCTAAAATACCTCCAGGGCCACAAGGAAGGGACGGGTAGTGCACGCATATGACATCTGTCAAGGTTATTAGAACGCTTTAGGCTATGACCAAGGGGAGGGAATTGGATAGTAAGGATATGATGACTACGTACTAATGTCACGTGTGGCCCCTCATTGAGGAGTGTTTACAGGGCATTGTGTGGGGTGATCTTATAGGCTAATAAACCTAGGATCCCTCTTTTCCCAACTCCTATATGTTTTAAATGAATTTACTTCTCTTTACATATGTTCAAACCTTTTCCCTGATTTTCATTACTTGAGCCATACATGTACTTAGGATGTCAAAACATGCCTTTATTTGCAAGAATGTGTTTAAATTATTTCTTTGATAAAAGGACTAATTCATAAGTATAAGTTCTGCTGGGACCCATCGTTGTGGACCGAGAGGGGTGCCTAACACCTTTCCCTCAAGGTTATTTCGAGCCCTTACCCTAAATCTCTGGTAATGCAAACTAGTCTAAGAGTTAATCACTCTAGGTGCCCTAACGCACTATAATCCGTTAGGTGGCGACTCTTCAAATACCTAAAATCCCAAAGGGAAATGAATTATTAACCCCATGAATGTCGGAACCCGGACTTCTCTCTCTCCGCAGAGGGGAAAAAGGGGGCGCAACAACCTTCAGATGAAATTTCTTGGGGTTTGATTGAAACCTTGCACATAGCCCCACACTGAAGACAATATCGGGTTTGCTGGCAGTGAGATAGAGAAGATACCCAATAATGCCTCTATACATTGTTTGATTCATAGGAGATCCAGTTTCATCCATATCCAGTCGAGTAGCCGTAGCAATGAGAGTGTCTATTACTTTTGATGTTTCCATATCAAACCTCTTCAAGAGCTCCTTGATGTATTTCTGCTGACAAATGAATGTACCCTTTGTGGACTGCTTCACTTGAGGACCCAAGAAGAAATTCAGCTCCCCCATCATGCTCATTTCAAACTCACTTCCCATGCGTTTTGAAAATTCTTCACACAGAGAATTAGTTGTTGCCCCAAAAAAGATATCATCAACATAGACCTGAACAATGAGCAGGTTCCTTCCCGTTTATTCAGGAACAAGGTGTTGTCAATTTTCCCTCTTGTGAATCCATTTTCTAAGAGGAATTTTGACAGTCTTTCATATCAAGCTCGAGGAGCCTGCTTCAACCCATACAATGCTTTGTCCAGTTTAGATACATATTCAGGGTGTTCATGACATTCAAACCTTGGAGGTTGCTTTACATAGACTTCTTCCTTAAGAAGTACATTCAGAAATGCACTTTTGGCATCCATTTGGAACAGAGTGAATTCCATGTGAGAAGCAAAAGCGATTAAGATTTAATAGCTTCCATGCAAACAATCGGAGCAAATGTCACATCATAATCAATCTCTTCCTCGTGATTGTAACCTTGAACCACTATCCTGGCCTTGTTTCTTGTAGTGTTTCCATGTTCATCAAGCTTATTCCCAAATACCCACCTGGTTCCTATAATGGTTCGATCTGAGGATCTAGGTACCAGGTGCCATACATTGTTCCTTTTGAACCGATGTAGCTCATCTTGCATGGCTGTAATCTAATCTGCATCTTTCAAGGATTCCTTGATATTTTTGGGTTCTATTTGGGAAAGAAAGGCTGAGAAGGCAAGCGAATTTCTGGTTTTTGATCTGGTCTGCACTCTAGAATCTAGAGGGGTAATTATGTTGTCAATAGGATGAGAGATTTTGTGTTTCCAGTTGGGAATTTGAGGTTTATTTATAGAGGAGCTGGATATATCTAACTAGTTCCCTTGTGTTCTTCTCTCAGGTACTTGTGGAGTACCCTGCACTGCATCAACCACTCTTTTTCAGCTTCAGTGGTTGTAATTGAGGTACCTGGTTCCCTTGAGGAAGAGGCAGCATTGTCTCCACTTGGCTCTTTCACTTGGCTCATCATGTCTGCCTTTCCATTTGTCATGTCAATGACTTCACCTGGAACCAGTAAAGGTTCTCCACCTTGATCATCCTTGGTACTTTTCTCACAGGAGGGATAAGACTCGTCAAAGATTACATGAATACTTTCCTCGACACATTGAGTCCACTTGTTGTATATCTTGTAAGCTTTACTTTGAGAAGAATACCCCAAAAAGATTCCTTCATCACTCTTGGCATCAATCTTACTAAGCTGATCCTTTCCATTGTTGAGACCATAGCATTTGCACCCAAATGTTCTTAGGTGAGTCAGCTGGGGTTTCCTTCCATTCAGCAAATCATGGGGGTTTTGTTCAGGAGAGATCTGATCATGCACCTGTTCACCAAGTAGCAGGCAGTGTTGATAGCTTCAGCCCAGAAGTTCTTTGCAATCCCACTGTCGATCAATATTGTTCTTGCCATTTTTTCAAGAGTTCTATTCTTGCTTTCCACAACTCCATTTTGCTGGGGAGTTCTTAGGGCTGAGAAGTTGTGGATAATGCCATTTTCATTACAGAACTCATCAAATTTGGCATTGTCAAATTCTGTTCCATGATCTGATCTGATACATGCTACTCTAGACTCCATCTTTACCTGTATTTTCTTCACAAAGGCCACAAATACCTCAAAGGTTTCATCTTTTATTATAAGAAACAGAGTCCATGTGAATCTAGAGTAGTCATCCACTATCACAAAGAAGTATCTTTTTCCTCCCCTGCTTTGCACTCTCATGGGGCCACACAAATCCATATGAAAAAGATCGAGTGGCTTTGAGGTGCTGACATCCTTTTTAGGCTTAAAAGAGGACTTCACATGCTTTCCTATAGCATAAGCATCACACACTTTCTATACTTTGAACTTTGACATGGGCAGACCTCAGACCATGTCCTTCTAAATTAGTTTATTCAGAAGAGAGAAGCTTGCATGCCCTAATCTTATGTGCCAGAGTTCAGCATCATCATCAATAACTTTCAGACAACTCATATCACCACTTTGTATAGACTCAAAATCAGCAACATAGATGTTATTGTATCTCTTGTCCACAAGTACCACTTCATTAGTTACCAGATTAGTAACTGTACATATCTTGGACAAGAACTCCACGTTGTTTCCTTTATCACAGATCTGAGAGAGACTCAAGAGATTATACTTAAGACCATTGACATAGTACGCATTCTCAACAGAGCGAGTAAGTGATTTCTCGACTTTTCCAACTCCAAGAATGTACCCCCTTTTCCCATTGTCAAAGGATACACTCCCTCCTTGCGGGGCTTTTAGTGAAAGGAAGTCCATCGTGTTCCCAGTCATGTGCTTTGAACATCATCTATCCATAAATCATTGTTGACTGCTTCCTTTCACTGTTCCCTACACAAGGAAATCAATAGTTAGTTTTATGAACCCAAATAAGTTTGGGTCCCTTGTAGTAGGCAAGAGGATGAATAAGATCTCTCTTAGTCCATGCAGGTAATATGCATTTTTTTTGTGAGTGGCACCTGGTCCCTTTTTAGAAGTTACATTTTCAGCAAACACTTTGTTTTTCTGAATGGACTGGACCCTGGCATGGAAATTTTCCTTGAAATGCCCATTGTTCCCACAGTGGGTACACAACCAGTTATCCAGTACAGTAACATACTTGCTATGGGGGTTGTAAGGGGTTTTCTCCCTTTAGAATCCTATTCCCTGCCTGTTTCCACCATTATTAACATACATGGCAGTGATAGCTTCTGAGGACCAGGTCCACTTTAGGGACTTTTCAAGATGATTTTTTTACTCTTTCCAGTTCATTTTAGAGATGCTTGTTTTTCTTAGTTTCAACATACAAGCTAGTTCTCACAGCCTTCAACTCGTTTTCAAGCCTAATGTGTGCCTTACTGGCTACCTCTTTTCCTTTTCCAGAATTTCCAAGTTTAGACTCAGTTCCTAGTCCCTCTATTGTTTCCCTTAGGTCTGCAATCATTACCGAGAGAGTATCTCTTTCTTCCTCAATCTCAGTCACTCTCTTCACTAAGGCCTCTTTTTCTTTACTGAAGTTCTCAATGGTTTCCTTATGGTCAACAACTACAACCACTAAGTCATCTCTTTCATGTTCTATGTGAGCAATTGTTTCGGTTAAAACAAATTTTTCTTTCTCCAACTCACAAATAGTTTCCTTCAGATCAACTACATACACCACCAGATCATCTCTAGTTTGTTCAGCTTTTCCTAGCTCTAGGGTCAAGGCATCCTTATCCTCCACAAGACTATGATAGGCATCAATCAGTGCATTAGCTAAAGACATGAGTTTCTTAGGAGAGTAGGATTTCAGATTTCTCTGAACATCCCTGAAATTTACCTCAATATTGTCATCGTCTTCATCATTATTTGATTGGGCCATCAAGGCAAATATTGAATCATATTCATTTTCCTCACTTTCAACTGCCATCATGGAGCTATCACCTGTATCGGTTTCATCTTCAGACTCACTAGAGGAGTCTCCCCATGCTGCAAGAGCCTGTTTCACCACATTGTCAGCAGATCTCTTCCTTTTGAAGTGCTTGTCAGGAACCGGGTTTCTCTTGGCTGCTTTCTTAGGGTTGTACTTGGAATGTTCTTGCTTCAGGAGAGGACAATCTTTGATGAAGTGCCCTGGCTTTCCACACTTGTGGCAGAGATCATAGTTCTTTGGTTTACTGGAGTTGCCCCTTTTCAGTATTCCTCCATTTCTTCTGACCATCTTCTGAAACCTTTTGGTTAAGTAAGCCATGTCACTGTCCTCCTCACTCGAGTCATTACTTTCAGCTTTGAGTACCAAGTTCTTTTCTTTTTTGGTTCTCTTCTTTCACTGTCTATCTTCCTCTTCATCTCGCAGGTCTTCAGATTTTCAACCAACTTATCTATGGTCAGCTCCTACAGGTCCTTTGCTTCAATAATAGCATTCATCTTTCTTTCCCACGAACTAGGCAGGATACTGAGAATTTTCCTCACTAGCTTGTTCCTAGGAATGATTTCACCAAGTGAGTGTAACTCATTTATGATAGAGGTGAATCTTGTGTGCATATCTTGAATAGATTCATCGTCCTTCATACTCGGTAGTGAACATATCAATCTTAGATTGCTTTACTTGAGTGGTTCCCTCATGTGCTGTTTGCAAGGCTTCCCATATCTCCTTGGTAGTTTCACAAGAAGAGATTATATTATATTCATCAGGTCCTATTCCACACACCAAAATTTTTTGGCATGAAAATTTTTCTCCATAGCTTTCCTGTCTGTGTCAGTGTATTCTTTTCTAGTCTTGGGCATTGTCAATAGAAGGTCTTCAACTGCCTTTGTTGGGATTTAAGGACCATCACATATGATATCCCACAACTTAGAATCTTCAACCATGATAAAATCATGCATTTTTGTCTTCCACCACCCATACCCATTGAACCCGGGTGGTCTGTACGTAGATTGACCTTCTTCAAAATTTGGTGGAGCAACCATAAGGATCCTTCCTAGGTGTTAAAACAAGACTCACCCCTATTTGAGCTAATTCATCATTGTAGTTCATAGACAATTCATCAACTTCTTCATAGGATATAACATTCATGGTAGAGTTACTATTGCAATGGTTAGGAACTCAAAATTACTCTTAGTTGTCGAAAGGGGCCAGGTGCGTAGGATAAGCCTAATATTGAGTGCATTTGAGTGTTTCAAAAATTCTTTAGGAGTGGTGGTGATTTTCAATTTGCTATAACTTGTGTTATTATACCTTCTTTTTGGTTGTTTTTGGTTATATACCTGCTATATATGTTGCTTCCTGACTCTAAATTGATTTTTAACCTTTTATTGCTGGAATCTCATAAAGTAAACTAAGTGCTCTTAAACAATATTAATTATTTTATTTATCTTGTCTAAATATCTTAAACTATGGTCATTTATATTTTTCTGTTTCATTCTCTTTTTTGGATCAGTTTCTTCAACATATAGGCAAGGAGTCAAGCACCTCCCTAGCAGAAATATTAAAAAAGAAATTAATAGTTCCAAGAAGTACACAGTTCTAGATATTTTTCTGATTTATCTAGTGAATGGTAATTTCTATTTCAATATTTGGCATTACATATGTTTTTTCCTTGGGACTTTTATTAATGTTGATACAGCTAGGTAGGAAAGTTATGACTTTTCTAGTTATCATTGAATCTTGTTAAATTAGTGCCATTTTTTGTTGGATTCTATAGCAGAATGCAAACTTGACATGTCTGCCTTAGTACAAATATGTTCTAATAGATTAGATTTACCTTTTAAAAATAGCTAGATAATAGACAACTTTAATTACAACAAATAATCTTGTTTGTCATCATGTAAGTTCTAACACATATTTATTCTTTATGTTAAAGTGTACAATATGAATAATTCTGATCGTGAGTGGATGTATGCTAGATTATTGGAAGATGGATTCATAAATCCTAGATTTATTATAGGGGTTGAGGAGTTTGTTGCATTTGCTAAAAGACATCCAGAATGCATGGATGATGAAAAGCTAAGATGTCCTTGTAATCATCGTAAGTGTCGAAATAAAAATATTTTGGATGAGTTTACAATTATGACACATCTTGGGACGTACGACTTTAAACTGAATTATTATCGTTGGTATCACCATGGAGAAAGTTATATGCCACATCCAACTGTACTTAATGATCATCAAGAAGAAACTTTTGGTGAAACTATAAACTCTCAATCTCATAATGCATTTCTGTCTATGGTTTTTGATGTTGGTGGGCCTTCTTTTGATGGTAATATAGAAGAGGAACCAAATCCATCCATACAAAATCTTTATAATATGCTCAAAGCAGCAGAACAGGAAATTTGGCCGGGAAACCCACACGGACATTCGCAGTTGTCTGTCGTTGCTCGACTTTTGAATCTAAAGGCAAAACATTGTTTTCCTGAAAAGTTGTACGATGAGTTATGTCAATTTATATCAGAACTAATGCCAAGTGATAACATAATGCCAGATAGCTTTTATAGTACCAAAAAGCTAATGCGAGGGTTGGGCTTACCAGTAGAGAAGATTGACTGTTGCAAAAATGGTTGTATGATTTATTGGCGTGAAGATAGAGAACTTGTTAATTGCAAGTTTTGTGCCCACCCTCGGTTCAAGAGATCAAAATATCAACAATCCAAGGAGAAAACTAATATTTCTTATAAGAAGATGTATTATTTTCCTTTAACTCCGCGTCTACAAAGGTTGTATGCATCGAATGTCATTGCAAAACATATGAGGTGGCATTTTGAGCATGAAACAGATGGTGTCATGCGTCATCACTCAGACTCTCCTGCTTGGAAGAATTTTGATCAAACACATCAAGTTTTGCATCTGAAGTGAGAAATGTCAGATTGGGATTGTCCACTGATGGGTTTAATCCATTTGGTCAATCAGGCCAACAATACTATTCTTGGCCTGTCATAGTCACGCCATATAATTTGCCACCTTAGATGTTCATGAAGGATGAATACATGTTCTTATCTGTGATTATACCTGGTCCAAAAAATCCAAAACAGAAAATTGATGTCTTCTTACAACCCCTCATTGAAGAGTTAAAAAATTTGTGGGAGGACGGGGCCCAAACATATGATATTTCAAGTAAGAATAATTTTAAAATGCAAGTTGCATTGATGTGGACAATAAGTGATTTTCCAGCGTATCCAATGTTGTCGGGACGGAGTACATCGGGAAAATTAGCTTGTCCTTATTGCATGACAGACACAGATGCTATTACACTATCCAATGGAGGAAAAACCTCGTGGTTTGACAATCACAGAAAATTCTTACCATCATGTCATCCGTGGCGAAGGAACAAAAAGTGGTTCAAGAAGGGTCAAGCAGTACATAAGGTTGTATGTACTGAACAATCGGGTTTACAAATATTTAGGGAGATTGAGGATTTGGGGCTCAAGAAAGTCACCGAACTTTGTTCCAATATAATATACTGGAATTCCAACATAATATACTGGAATTCCAATATAATATACCGGTCCAACATAATATGCTGGAAGTTCATAAACAGGTGCTCCTATCTCCAGTATATTATGCTGGAACTTTTCCCGTGTTGGAGTTCCAACATATTATGCTGGAAGTTCATACACAGGTGCACCAATCTCCAGTATATTATGCTGGAACTTTTCATGTTCCAGCAAAATAATGGCTATTTTTCAATGACTTTGCAAACGCTAGCTATTTTTTCAATTGCCAGTCCGAAAACTGGCTAGTACGTTCTATTTTTACAAGCTAGACTATGTAGGAAACCTGAGCAAAATTAGAGGGAGAAATTCAAAAATAGCTAGATTTACAAGTGGTCATTCAAAAATAGCCACAGCTTCAAAGTAATCGAAATTTAGCCACTTTTCATGTAAAGGTAAATCTGAACGAAAACAGTGTTCAAAATCCGAAAAAATACTCCAGTATAATATACTAGAACTCCAGTATCCAGTATATTATACTGGAGTTCTAGTAGAATATATCGGTCCAACATAAAATACTGGAGATTGGAGCACCGGTGCTCCAATATCTAGTATATCATACTGGAACTTTCCCCGTGTTGGAGTTCCAGCATAATATGCTGGAAGTTCATACACAGGTGCACCGATCTTCAGTATATTATGCTGGAACTTTCCGTGTTGCAGCAAAATAATGGCTATTTTTCATTGACTTTGCAAATGCTGGCTATTTTTGAATGACTAGTTCGAAAACTGGCTAGCCCGTACTATTTTTACAAAATTAGAAGTGTCAAATTCAGCCCACGACAGTATATGCCCAAGCCGCCTAAATTTGGACCGGGTTGGGCTGAGCATATATCCATTGACGGACCATTTTGGTTAGGCCCATTGCCCAATTAACTCATCTAAAAGCTTAATGTGTAGACCCATGCTGTCCAAATTCTCATGAAAGTAGAAATCTAGGTAAGGATAGAGTAATCACAGATGAACCACAATTAATCTTTAAAATTCAGTTTATATCATTGTGTATGATTAGACCAAGTAGGATTTGAAGAATCAATTGGTACAATGCTTCAGTAAAATCTAGACCTCTTGTGCCTTACAGGCATATAAATATAAACCCCTACCCGCGCAATGAATCTATCAAAAATGCTTCCATTATGTCTCTCTCTATCCGCCTTTAACTGTTTCACCATTAGAGCTGTCATTCAACCACAAACCTAAGAAAATGAAATGAAATTTTGTCAGTATACTGTCTACAATGGCTTCATAGCTGGCTTGACTCATCTGGAAATTAGCAAAATAGCACACGTCATAGCTCTGTAGCTTGATGAACATCAACTAATTGGATAGACAAAACTTAGTGGTGGTAAACCACCATATTAATTCCTTTCACAAAAGAAGTATGATAAATGGGTCACATGACAACAAAAAAAAGCCGCATTCATGTAGGGTTTGGAGAAGGGCCGCACTCCAAGGGGTATGATATAGACAGTTTATACTAATGCAAACATTATTGGTTGCTTCCACACCTCGAATTCACGAACTATAAGTCACAGAGACAATTTTACCGTTATTTCAAGATTCCTTTGCTTTTGGGAGGGGAACAACAATTGGAAACGACTGCTAATACTCCGTAGGTTGAGGAGCAAAAGGAGAAATCCGCCCGAGGAGGGGCTCGCATCTGATTAGTTAGTTGGTGAGACAATAGCTTACTAAGACGATGATCAATAACTGATCCGAAAGGATGATCAGCCACACTGGGACTGGGACTGAGACACGGCCCAGACTCCTATGGGGGCCATGACAATTAACGACAATATGACCAGATGTCTCGCTAGATTGACTCTTCCAAATTTGTTTAACTACAGGATCTAAACCATATTCCACCAGACTACTAGTAATCACTAAAGTTGCTGCTAAGATTGAATATAAGTAATATGGTGATATTGTGAAACTTTATCATTAATAGTGGCAAAATAGATTAAAAAAATGGTAATAATTATTCACCCATATTATCCACTTAAAAATATGTTGGATAATGAACTTTATAAAAGTGTGTCAAATATAGATAACATCCATATTATCCAATTAAAAAATAAATACTTAATGAATAACCAATGTATTTAAGAAAATTCATTGATAGTGTAAATAAGAAAATATAAGCAAATTTAATTCGTCGTTCAACAACCAAATTGACATCTTAATTTTCCCTTATTCTAAATCTTAATCAAGGATTATGATCTATTAAAACTTCTGAAAAGAAATTTGGAAATGATATCATTTAATTGTTTGATTTTGAAGGGTTTGATTTACAAGTAGATCATAAGAAAATTGTTTCTTGAATAGCAAAAACAAATTCAATAACTTGATAATATATAAACAAACAATAGCTAGTCCAGATTCTTGATTTATTTTAATGACTATATACCGAGTCTTTAAGCAAAACATAAGATTTGCAAATAAGAGAAAGCAAGAAATGTGATGAGTCAGACGACACCAACCAAAAAATAAATAAATAGAGGAAGTGAAACTACAAATGTCGAAACTACCAGGGACTTGAGTGAAATTTAATCGGGTAAAACCGCCAGTACTGGATTATAAACAAAAATAACTTACAACTGCCAAGCGGAAGCCACTTGCACCGGAACGAACAACTTCACACAAAACTCCAGGCAAAGAATCATGAATTGTGAAATTTTCCAGCTGAAAGAACTGGTACGCTTTCGCTTTCCTCTGATATCGATTATGTAGTGAATTTTGACTTCGACCTCCATAGTTTTGACTTTGCAATGATTTCGATTGAAGGATGTGGATCAATTTGAGATACGAGAAGTTCTACGATGTGAGTCAGCTACTAGAATTTGCTGCTTTGTTTTGTAATTTTTATAATTTCTTTTGATTATGCATCAATTAATCCGTCATTTTTCAACTTATTGTGTCTGCGAGTAAGAATATTATTGCAATTACGCCATTAATATGCGTAAATTTCGATAAGTTCATGTCATGGCGTGTTGGACTAAGAAGTTTCATCTGTGATCTCCTCAGATTTGTTTCGCATTATTTAATTTTACTGTATACCTGATGAATTATATAACCTAGTCACTAGACCTAATTTCTGGAATTGCGCCATGATTATTTCCGTTGAAGTTGGAAGTTCATTTGTGGCTGAAAGAGCGTTGAGAGAAGAGAAAACTACTTCTCTTGATGATCAAACCAAAGGAAAGTTATTAGATACTCTTATTGTAACAAAATTAGGAAAATATTGCATACTATTATAACTCTAGAACAATTATCATATAACTGCAGTAATTCACTAGACATGGTCATAAAATTATAGTGTGGGAGAAAATCATAAACGTTATGAATACAAATACTTCGGTTTCCTAGACCGGCGTAATAGAAAATAGAGTAATTTGACAAATACATTAGAATCATATACAGCGAGTTGCATTAGGTAAGATCTCTAACAGTACAAAATCTAGAGACTGAAGTTGAGTGTTTAACTTTAGCACGTGACTGAAGAGAGTGTTTATATTTTTCGTTTGTTCATCATTCTACAAGATAATGCTGTGGACAAAATTTGGGGGTGGGGGGCAGGTTCCGGTTTCTGATTGGTTTCATATTTTCGTATTGCAATCCCAGAATTCATAATGATTTTTTATTGTACTAAGGATCTTTGTGTAGCTCTTCCTAAAGAATAGAAAGGTGAAAATGGCTGCAGGCATTTTTCATACAATCGTGTTCCATAGAGCATTAGGTTTGGTGCAGCCAAAGGAGATTGATTTGGAACTTTTTGACATTACATATGTAAGTAATTTCTCAACTTTCAAAAAACTAGGTTGAATGTATTTATCTCTTTCTTCGTCCTCCTTAGTGTTGTGTATAGATCAATTGTTGGTAGTAACAAAGAATCTGGAACATGTGTTATTTCCCAGGAGTCTTGATTGATTCAAAGATGTGTCAGATGAAGTTGTGCACTTTGTAAAGGAATAGACCACTTCTATGCTCTTGGTACAATAGGTTTTTCACATAAATGTTGCTTTATGATACTGATATTTGAGTCGGTGCAATTTCTTTCAGTTGTTGTGTTTTCGATAAAATGTTTGCTTTTCTCTCCTCCCTGAGATTCCCTACGTATTATGATCTTATTGTAGATTCAAATTGGCAAAAATGTTGTAAGCATCTCCATTGCAAGTTTTGGTGATGCTTAATTAGGATAAAGAACAAATCCAGTATAGTTGGTTCGTCATAATCAAAGGACATGCCATCTACTAACAATACTACATATATCTGCCTTTTCATTTCTGTCTTTGTTTCCTTATGACTATTTTCTGAAAATGTTTTATTTTGAAGTATTCTGTAATTTTGCCCCCTAAAATTTGAATGGAATGTCAAAGCAGATCATTGGACTACTGCTGTTGGTTGAGTTAATGTTTTGATGCTGAAAAAATGTTGACTACATCCAGACGCGGCTCAATAGTATTGGAGGCCTAAAGCCAAGACGTTATAAGAGGCCTTAAACTTATTTAATAATTTTAGATATTTTTGTTGAAGTTTTTTTCTTTCTTTTTTACTTTTTGAGATGCAATTTCATTTTGACGGTGTAACCAACCCCTTTAATCTTTGTTGAAACATTACTAATCTTTGATAAGATTTTATTAAGTTTAATTTTGAATTTTTTCTTTTCACATGACCGTCAGCATAACTTACTATATAGCATTGCCTCCCAAAGTAACAATCAAGTAGAAATTTGTATTTAAAAAGAAGATATATCTTTTATGATCTAATTAGCTTGAAGCGTACCAACAGAGATCTTGAAAGAAAATATCTTACAAAGTTAGAGTTGTAAATAAAATTTATTCAAGTTGTAGTAAGAAGAACTAGAAAGTAACTGCGGATTTAATTGTCTTTCACTTTCATTTGAATTTATTCAACCAACTCCGATAAAAGACAACATAAAATATAAAACTATGTTATTAATGATTGGTGACAAGGTAGCAAAATATGGTTGAAAAAAATTCTTATCACTATTTAATAAATACAATTAATATTTAAATTACATATAAAAAGAGTATCTTTGGGGCCTCTAATTTTGTGAGGCCTAAAGCGGCCGCTTTAGTGGCTTGGGGGTTAAGCCACCTCTGACTACATCTACTCTGTTCTTTTAAAATTTCATAGGCAAGAATCAACGAACTACGAAATGTGAATCCATTTCTGTTAGTTCACTTATTCATTAGATTCTTTTTTGCACATATAAGATTTTATGAACTCTGTGGGGACTATAATTAATTGAAATCAAATGTAAATAAGTTTCTAAGAAAGCAGAAGTTAATAAAGATTGGGTAAGATTCAAGATGACACAAACTCAAAGTGAAGTTAAACTAGCTACTGGCTAATATGGACAATGTCAATTATAACACATTAAACTAAGACAAGAAGTTGGTGTTATAGTCAGAGCTAGAGTGGTGTCCTTTGAATTGTGACAATCTGAGGTGATCTCAGTGTAATAAGTGATTGTTTTTTCAGTTTTAAGTCTTTCTCCTCTGGTGGGTCTATTCCAAGATATTGCCAATATTTACTGACATGATTTTTAGTTTCTTCTTGTTTTCATGTTAAATTAAGCAGGTGCAGTGTGGTGATGTTGAAGTTGAGAGGAAAATTGATGAGAAGATTACCCAGTTCATTGATAGGGTGGAGAAGCACCCCAACCGGAAACACCAGGTTTGTGGTAACTTGTCTGTTTGGGTGGTAACTTGTCTGTCTTGGCAATTTAGTGTGCTTGCTCAATATTCTTTTCAATTTTTTCTTTTTTTACTTCGCTATTGATATCTGTTTTTCTTTAAATATGCGTATTCCTCCTGAGATTTTCTCATGATATCTTAGCGTCTTTTATTTCGTATTATTTACTTCCAAAACAGGCTGTATATTACTTCTGTTATGCCTTCTTACTCATAGACTTTTTGCAACTTAATTGCTGTTGGATTTAGTAGTGGCTAATGGAATTTCCTATTGGAATTTCACAATGATGCAGATCTGCTTGTCCTTCTATGAAGTAAGAAACAAACAGGCCACATGGTTCACAAACAAAGTTGAACGTCACTATTGGGAACACTGGTATGTAAATTTGAGTGTGGCTCATCATCCAAAAGCAGATTCTGGCAAGTCTCATCACCCCAAAGTTGTTAACGCGGGAGGTACTATCTTGTCTTTATTTCTTTGCCTTCTAGTTTCACAAATGCTCCAGTTTTTACATTTTTGAAGAGAGTTATAACCTTCTTTGTCTATCTATTATAACAGAGAGTGCATCTGAGGAGAGGGATGCTCAGCGCTCAGGACTGGAATCATCTCTTCGTGAAGTTCTGTTTCAGATCATCAAATGTGGAAATGAAAAGAAGGACCATATTCCCTCAGTACCAAATATTGAAGGTGCCTCGTTTCCCTTTGAAATCACTATCTCAAGGTAATTTTCTTTGTTTGTCTGAGTTATCAACATTGACTTATTTTTGGTAGTTATCGCTGGTCAAGGAAAATGCTTTTGCTAAGTTTCACTGTGCAAGCTATTATGTGGGCTATACATAAAGCTGTCACTGTTCAGTTCACTGCTGTAGCACTTCTGTTTTCTTACATTTGTTTGTTTCTAATTAGCGTTGATAGGAATTATGACTATGATGCAGATATTACCAGCATGAATATTTCTTCCATCAATTATAATTTGCCTTTTGTTGTATTGACCTTTGTGACTAGTTTCTCTTTACTCTGCTTTTAGGCATTGGGAAAAGGTTATCAGCTTATTCGATATCCTTGACCTTTTCTCCAAAAATCTCCTGACCCCTTAAATATGATAGTTTCACAGGGACAAAGATTTATGAGTTCAACATCAGTTCCCCCCTTAAACCCCACCCACCCCCACCAAGTAGAGAGGAAAATAAAGTGAAAATATCAGTTTTGTTGAAATTATCTCATCTTTTGTCCCATGTAACCTTCGTGTTCCTCTTCTCCTAGATTTACCTTGAATAGATATCACGCCACTTCTTAGATGAGTCAGTTTTTCATTAAGGTAAACTGCATAATCAGATTTGGGCTTTCAATTTACCTTCTGTAGTTGTGGTATTATGTTTTTCATATGTTCTCATCTATGCATCTTATGATATGCAACCGTGCTATATTTTGTTCATCCACCTATACATCTTAAGGCTGGCAATCGTGCTACGTTTTGTTTATAGTTCTATGCTCTAGGGGCTTAAGTGAATCAGCATATAAAGATACATTCTTTTAGGATATAAAGCATTTGGGCTTCAGTTCATAGCTTCAATACTTGCTATGATGCCTTGTGTAAATCAAACACATCCAGGGTTCAGTTTTCTTCTTTTTATTTAATAGTTTTTATTGACTTACTTCCTCTTGCCGCAAGTTTGGATTTTTTAGGGGACCCAATTATTTAGAGACTTGTTCCTTTTGCTATTTTTTGCTGAAATCTAAAATCAGATCGCAGATTACATCACAAAACATGTGGAAATTAGCCATCAATGACTACTGAGGTTCCAAACAAGGCCCTAGATCGCTGAATTGACTCAATCCTGTGAATAGTATGATATGGTGTTACTACATTTTTGCTCTTACATTGAAACTATCCTCGACTTTGTGTTTGCCACAATTACAGAGACAACTTATCTAGTTGATGAAACTGTGGTGTATGTTATTCTCTCCTGCCAACCGTCCTCATTGTAATCAAGAAGTCTTGTTATCCCTTCCTCAACAAAGTTTGTGTAAAATAGAAATTAGAAGATCGACTTAGTAAAAATATAGTGACAATGTGACATCTTATCAAGCCTTTGATTTAAGCTACTTGTGGGAAGCCAAAAGTACTTTTGGAGGCTAGATGCAGTTTGTGTACTGGTGATAAACTAGTGGAAAGTTGAGTTCAATTGAAGCGCATACATAGACGCAAAGTTTTTTTTTTTTTTTTTTTGTGTAAAGAATTATAAAGATGATTCCAATCTAGCTAAGTTATGTATTGCCTTCTTTTAGTTCATCAGATTCTGCTTTTGGGATGGAAATGCTCAAGAGAATGCTCCAGACAGGGCATCCAAACATGCTCAGCTGATTGGCAGTGCCGTAAATGGGGGCTGGTTCTCTTTTTCTTCTTGGTTGGTGAGGTACAATGCTTGTCATCTGATGTCTAACAATGTGAATATTCTGGCCAAAAGTTGTAAATGGGAGGCTTCTGACGACTAAGACAACTGAATGAAATGAAAAACCATATGTACATACCATACTTGTCCAAATTACAGTTGTTCTACTTTCTCGTGTTACTTACTATTTCTCTGTATGTACTTACTCTCAGATTAGCTATGGCGTAAAGAAATCAATACATGATGAATCTTTAACCACATTTTGATAATTTTGCGAAATACTTTCTCTTTGTCCTTTGTGGCGTTTCTCATTTTCTTAATTATTTTATTGCTTGTTTTTCCTATAGCAAATGCCCTTTGATCGAAATCAAAATGGACATGGTCATCTGGAGTTTGCAGTTGCACCCTGGGCTCCTCTTCCTTTAGGCCATTGTTTGTGTTTGGTTATTGTCTGATGTTTGTGATAGGGACTTGCTGATATGCTCCGGCTCCGCTCCTGAACTTCTATCCCATGAATTGCGTTTTGTACAATGAAGTCCATTGAAGTCTTGTAGAGCTGCTCATCACGGTCGGCCTGCCAAAAGTCTGCTTGTCTGCAACCCAAATGCAAGTCCTGCTTTAGGGTGAAGCACGCACCTAAAGCATGTGTTTTAGGCCTCCAATTTTTATTTTTTTTTATGGGGGAGGGGGGGGAGGGGGGGGGCGGGGGGGGGTTCTTTTACCACGAATAGGTTACTTTTATTTTTTTAATGAGTAATTTTAAGTATAAAAACAAATTTGTATATAAAAAAGAAGATAGCTTTTAGATGTGACACTATTGAAGTGAAATTAGTAAAAGATTGGCTTATATGAACCACTCTTCCAAATTTCATGCGTGAACAAAATATCTGATAAGTGAAATTAGAATATTCCCATTTCTTACCCTTTTTTTTTTCCATCAAAAAACAGGTAAACTATATTTTACATTATATACTCTCCTTCTTAGTTTGTTCAGGAGTCAATCTCTCATATAATATTTATACACTTCTATATTCCCTTTGTATGAGTCAAAATTAGGTCGAGTTTACTGAATGCAAACGAACGAGCGGAGGCCGAGGTCAAAACAAGGCACAATCCAGTGGCGAGGAGTAGCCCAGAGAGAGAGACCAGTGCCAATGTCGAGCAGAGAACAAACAACAACAACAGTTAGAATATTCCTATGATTACGAATAGGAATATTCCATTGAATATTCCCCCAATTATACTTTTAGAGTTTTCTAGGAATATCCTTTATAAATAAGAGGAGAGAGGGAACAAAAAGGCTCTCCGGGACTTTTATGAAAGAACATCTTGTAAAGAGTTGACTATCAATAATATACAAAAAACTTGTCTTGTCTCCTATGTTTGATTCCATCACAAAACATTCCTCTTTTATTCACAAGATCCAAGAACACTTTGTTCATTTCCATTGTCTGCTGTCACATGCTATAGTCAGAAGAAAGAATCATCTATCTCATCCAAAATTTGGGTGACAAATTCCTTCTTATTACCTTTAATGTCATTTTTCACATTTATTGCATGTTTTCATTCTCATATTTATTAACGGTCCTTGAGCATTAACTTGGCATTTGTTGACTTGAACACGGTCCCGTACCATCCAAGTTGTTGAACTTTAGATCTAGGATTCATTACATTTAACTAGGATTCACTCTGTATTTGCTTATTAAATTGGTTTAACAAAAAGGACCCAAAACTCTTTGGTCAAACAATTTGGCGCCGTCTGTGGGGAGTTCCTAGTTAAAAAGTTTAGTTTATTCTAGATCTACAAAAACAACAACAACGAGAGCTTCCTTTATCTTGTTTACACAAGCTAACTATGGCAGGAAAATGAGAGGAAAGTCTGAAAGCAGTGATGGGTGTCACTACTTACCTCCTAGGCACCATCAACGAGGTGGACAGGGAAGACGAGGAGAATGTGACGCCGAACGCCTCACCTAGGCAAAACGACTCACCTCCTCCTTACAGGAGTGTAACCGCTTCACATGAGAAGAGAGCCTCCACGTCCATGACGGAAGAAGCGCCGCCAGCAGTGAAAAAGTTATTGGAGGCGTGGCTGACAAGTACCCTAAACATTATACTCGACGAACCCTCTCAAGGTGCGAGTAGGAGCACCACACGAGTTGACACCCCAGCAACCATCAACGAGCAACACACTCCTCCCCCAACAGGTAACACTCATACCGTTGTTGATGCAGGTAACGACACCCTCGTAACTGTTCTGAGGAAAATGGAAGAAATGGAGAGTGAAAACAAAGCACTCCGCGACCAAATAAGCGAGCACCAAGAAAGGGTTGATACAATACTAGGCGCCCCGAAACTTCTGCCAAAACGGGACGTTGGCCAGTTCGTGAAACAGCCATACAACGAGGAGGCAGACCCACATGCCATACCCAAAACTTTCAAAATGCCACCATATTTGAAAATATACCATGGCACAATGGACCCTAAAGACTATATCATTCATTACGTCACGACGGTAAAAGGCAACGACCTCTTGAAAGAGCAGGTACTGTCGGTGCTGTTGAAGAAGTTCGGTGAAACCTTAACATGGTACTCACAATTACCGGCACGTTCCATAATGACGTTCGAGGAGATGGCCGATAAGTTCATCACTGCCCATGCTGGGGCCAAGAAAGCAGAAACCAGAGTGAATGACATATTCGCCATCAAACAATCGCCTAGTGAAGGAATCGGGAATTTCCTCGCCCAGTTCAACAGAGAAAGAATGAACCTGCCGAACGTGTCAGAGGGGATGGCAGTAGTGGCCTTTCAAAACGGGTTAAACAAGAACAGGTTGAGGGTGACCAAAAAATTATTAATCAGACTCATGAAATACCCTCCCACAACCTGGGAAGAAATCCACAATGCTTACTGTGCCGAGGTGAGAGCAGACGAAGATGACCTCAATGGTCCAACTCAACGGTTAACGTCAGTCCAAATGGAACCAAGGAAAGATCGTCGGAATGACAGCCGAAGAGATCACGCAATCTCATGCCTCAATCGGGAAAGGCACCAACCATACATCAGGGCGACCATCCCACTACCTCCATGCCAAGCCGATGGGCCATCCATGCCACAGACAGGGACTCACCGAAATGAAAGAGGTATGCCTCCACTTTTATCTGCTCACAATTTATGTGTTTCTCCTTCAGAAATAGTTTATGCCCTAGAGAAGCTCGTTCCCAAGGTGAAATGGCCAAAAAAGATGAAGTCGGACCCAAATTCCAGAAAGTCGAATGCCCTCTACAAGTTCCATCAAGAACGGGGCCACAAGACCGAGGATTGCATAGCCCTACGACAAGAAGTAGTGAACATGCTCCACCAAGGACATTTAAAGGAGTTGATGAGCGATCGAGGGAGAGCCAATTTCGCCTGTGGACGAGAATAACATCAAGGCCCCCCAAAGCCACCCTACCTCGCTTGCACCATCCAAATGATCATCGGCGGAGGCGACGAAGCAACAATCAACCATGTGAAGTTCACCACCACACACAAATTGAATTGGTCGATCACCCATGAACGGGAAGACGACCTTGAAGATGGTGACATCTTCGATAAGTCAGATACCCACGGTTTGACCTTTCCTCATTCCGATGCTCTTGTCATTACTTTACAAGTTTCAGATACCGATGTGAAAGAATCATGGTAGACGACGGGAGCGGCGCGTGTATTATCCACCCCAGAGTTTTCACACAAATGAGACTCGAGGATAAGATAGTACCACGCTGCATAACACTAACAAGTTTTAACAATGCAGTTGAACGAACCTCCGGAGAGATAACATTGCCCGTTCTGGCCGGGGGCTTCACCCTGGAAACAACATTCCATGTCATGAACCAAGACATAGACTACAATGCCATTATAGGGAGACCTTGGATACACTCCATGAGGGCCATCCCGTCCAGTTTATATCATGTCATCAAGTTCCCTACCCCATGGGGAATATTCAGCATCCGCGGTGAACAGCGCACAACTCAAGAATGCTACCGCATCGCCCAAGATTGCACATACACTCAACAGTTAAGAGAGAAGGGCTTAGGAGCATAGCAATTACCGAAGTCGAGGCCCAAGTCCAACGAATAAACAGACGTCGTCAGAGACCCCGACATTGTGGAAGCCATAGGGTCAACAGTAGAAAACATCGATCTCGTCCAACTAGAAATAAAGCAACCACAACAAAAAAGCCTACATCAGCCACAAACGCACAGAACCAGGTAAATTCCATAAATTTTTAACTGACAACGCCGATCTGTTTGCTTTCTCCCATGCAGATATGCCAAGTATCCCGAAAGACATTGCAACACACAAGCTGAATGTCGATCCACTCTACCCACCGGTACGACAAATTAGAAGAAAGTTCAATGCTGCAATTAACGAGGCCATCCGCGAAGAGGTAGAAGATTGCTCGCCAATGATTCCATTCGAGAGTCAAAGTACCCCCAATGGGTCGCTAACGTGGTCATGGTGAAAAAGAAAAATGGGAAATGACATATGTGCGTAGACTTCATAGACCTAAACAAAGCCTGCCCGAAAGACTCCTTCCCATTGCCTCACATCGATAAGCTCATCGACGCAACAACGAGGCACGAGTTATTAAGCTTCTTGGATGCCTACTCAGGCTACAACCAAATCTTCATGGAGGAGGATGAACAAGAAAATACCAACTTCATCACCCAACAAGGGACGTACTACTACAGAGTCATGCTGTTCAGGTTGAAAAATGCAGGGGCAACCTATTAGAGGCTGGTCACCAAGATATTCAAAGAGAAACTCGACAAAATGATGGAAGTATATATAGACGACATGTTAGTCAAATCAAAAAGAAAAGAGGACCACATTGACCACCTAAGGGAAGCCTTCAACATACTTAGACGATACGACATGAAACTGAACCCCGAAAAGTGTGATTTCAGCATGACCTCGAAAAATTTCCTCGGTTTTGGTGTCCTAGAGAGGCATCGATGTCAATCCGGATAAAATCAAGGCTATAGAGAGAATACCTTAAATTTTGACTAGCATGAAACATGTGCAAAAGCTGACTGGTCGTATAGCCGCCCTGTTGAGGTTCATCTCACAATCCTCTGATAGATGCCAAAAATTCTTCAACATACTTAAAAAGGACAACAAACTCCAGTGGAATTCCTAATGCATTAATGCCCTAAGAGAATTAAAGGCATACTTGTCCTTTCCCCATTACTCGCCAAGGTAGAACCAGGCGAACGCCTCTTAATCTACCTGGCCGTATCCGACGTTGCAGTAAGCGCAGTCTTGGTCCATGAAAACAAAGGTACGCAATCTCCAATCTATTACATTAGCAAAACCCTGGTCGATGCCAAAATGAGGTATCCCCACCTTGAAAAACTGGCCCTGGCATTAGTCGTAGCTTCACGAAAGCTGAGACCCTATTTTCAATGCCACCCCATCTCGGTGGTCACGACCTTCCCCCTACGAAGCATCCTACATAAACCCGAGCTGTCAGGCAGATTGGCTAGTGGGCCATCGAATTAAGCGAGCACGATATAACATATCAGCTGCAAATAGCAATAAAGTCACAAGTACTCACCGACTTCGTCGCCGACTTCAGAGCCAAAATACTATCTGAGGCCGAGTAGGAAGCCGCCCGTACCTCCCCCAAGTTATCCAACCTATGGGTCCTATACACCGATAGTGCCTCCAACACGTTAGGATCTAGACTTGGACTCGTGCTCGAGGTCCCAACATGCAAAGTCATTCGCCAGTCCATACGGTGTCCCTACATGACTAACAATGAGGCCAAGTGTGAGGCCGTAATTGTAGGACTGAAACTAGCTCTCAAGTATAGAGCACGGCGAGTCATCCTCCGATGTGACTCATAACTCATCGTCAACCAAGTCACAGGGACTTTCCAAATCAAAACAAAGGCTACCAAATTAGCAGACGACCTCACCAAATTAGCAGCGGCTACCAAGAACATAAACGGAAAAGAAAACGTGGTCACCTTCCTCCGTTCGTCAATAGACCAAATTGAGGTATGCACTATAAAATTGACTTGGGACTGGCGCAACTGTATTATGTCATATTTTTAGGATGGAGTGCTCCCACCCGACAAAAATGAAGCCAAAAAGCTTCGAATGCGGGTGGCCAGATACACCATCATCAGCCATGACTTGTACAAAAGATTGGCGAAATACCTAAGACCAAACCAAACTAGGCACGTCCTCGAAGAAATACACGAAGGCCACTGTGGATCCCATACTAGTAATCGAGCCCTCGTTAGATGCCTCATATGGGCAGGCTATTACTGGACCACCATGAAAAAGGAAGCCGCCAACTTCGTTAGAAAGTGCGAACAATGCCAAAAATACGCTCCAATGATCCCCCAGGCGGGCGAACGCCTCCACTCAGTCATATCAGCTTGGCTGTTCATCAAATGAGGGATGGACATCGTCATACCCCTTCCAGCAATACGAGGTAACGTACGATTTCTTTTGGATTTACTGACTATTTTTCCAAGTGGGTAGAAGTAGGTGAATTCGCCCAAATACGCGAACAGGAAGTTATCACATTCATAGGGAGAAACATCATATGCCGCTTCAGCATCCCCAAAAAAAAGGTTGTGACAACTCACCCTAATTCACCAGAAAAAGACCGTCGAATTTTTCGAGAAATGGCACATCAAGCGAATACTCTCCATGCCATATCATCCTGCAGGCAACGGTCATACAGAGTCCTCTAATAAAATAATACTGAACATCATGAAGAAGAAGCTTGAGGACGCCAAGGGACTGTGGCCGGAAGTGCTACCGGAAGTGCCATGGGCATACCGCACCACGCCAAAAACAAGCATAGGAGAAATGCCATATTCACTAGTCTATGGGACTGACACAGTGATACCAGTCGAAATCAGGGAACCAAGTTTGAAATACTCCAACGAGAGCGGACCAAGTAGCGATGAAAGTAGAAAGCAAGACCTCGACGAAACAGATGAGGCGAAGAGACATGGCCTACGTAAGAATGATAGCTCAAAAATGGTAAGCAAAACCGTACTACAATAAAAAAGCCAAAGTCAGACCACTCAAGGTACTAGACTATGTACTCAAAGCCAAAACACAAGCGAGTAAAGACCCACGGGAAGGCAAACTGGGAACCAATTGGGACGGACCATACATAATCACGGCAACAACAAACAAAAGGGTCATTCCAACTTGAAACAATAGAGGGAAAACTACTACCAAACAATTGGAACATCGCCCACCTCAAATACTTCAACTTCTGAAGACATACGTCTTCCAAGTCGTACTTTTTTTCCCTTACCCGAGTTTTGTCCCAATTTGTTTTTCTCGGGGAGGTTTTTAATGAGGTGATATAGAAGGTGTCTCGAAGTTTAGGTATTAAGTTCATCGCCCCACCTATCGACTACTTTAGGCCGAGCGATGAAAGGACTAGATAAACTGGGACTCCTCAAATGTATGTACGGACTGAACAAAAATATGTAATATTTTCCAATGAATAAGCAAAGTAGTATATGATATTCTTACACAACTCCACCAAATTTGCACATTACGCCAACACAAAGGAATATACATTCGATTTCACTCGAATTATTTTCTGTCTACTTTCGACCTCGTTCAAATCGATCTACATTCAACCTCGTTCGAATCAATCTACATTCGACCTCGCTCGAATTAAGTTACATTCGACCTCGTTTGAATCGATCTACATTCGATCTCGCTCGAATCCATTTACATTTTACCTCACTCGAATCGATCGGCATTCGATCTCGTTCGAATTAAGCTACATTCGACCACGCTCAAATTAACTTATATTCGACCTCGTTCGAATCAATATACATTCGACCTTGTTCGAATCAATCTATATTCGACCTCGCTCGAACTAACTTACATTCAACCTCGTTCGAATCAATCTACATTCGACCTCGTTCGAATCGAGCTACATTCGAATGTTGAATCGATCTACATTCGACCTCGATCAAATCAATCTACATTCAACCTCGTTCGAATCGATCTACATTCAACCTCGCTGGAATCGATCTACATTTGAACTCGCTGGAATCGATCTACATTCAACCTCACTTGAATTAACTTACATTCGACCTCGCTTGAATCAACTTACATTCGACCTCGCTCGAATCAACTTACATTCGACCGACCGAAAGTCAGGGACTTTCTCACAAAAGAACACTCACGGGAAAGAAAGAAAGAAGAGCCAGAAATACACAACAAAAGACAACTGTTCCATTTCAATCATTCCATTACAATACATTTTACAAAGGGCTCGAAAGACGCCCCCACAAAAAAATTAGCAAAACACAAAAAAAGCAAAAACCAAGTACAAAGACTTCACGCCGCATCATCCCTCCTATCACCGACGTCACTGGCATACTCATCGTCATACCAAGGGTCAGAAGCAATACCATCTAAGGCATCTTCATCATCGTCCCCACCGAGCATACCAGGATCATAACCACAGGCATCACGAGCTGCACGTGCCTTGACACAAACATCTTCAAATTCCACTTCAAAAATCTTTCCAGCCATCTTCAGAGACCTGTATATGTCAAGTTGGGCCTTAGCATGAACCCACATTTGATAAAACTCCCATGACATACCGGGAGAGGCAGAAGTATGAGAAGTATACGGCTAAGCCTGTTGTCATGCCTTCTCGGCTCTTGGGGCGATAACCTGCTCATTCAGCTCAGACAACTCCGCCTCCAAACCCCCAATCTGCTCCTCAAACCTTGATTTCCTTGAGTGCCGAAGTTTCCGCCTCAGTAGCTCGCTCAGACCTACAAACACGGAAGATGCCTCATAGAGCTGCCGCCTCCACCACAGCAGCCATTTTGGCTCTCTCAGCTCGGCCCAACTCTTCGACCCTGGTGCTCAACTCACCCCTCAAGTTGACGACCCTTATTTCGCTCTGCTCGAGCTCGACCCTTAAAGACGTCACCTGCGCCTAAAGGTCAGTATTCTCGGCCATCACTCCCTTGCTTACCTCGAGCTCATCCTCCTTAGCCTTCAGCGCCCTCTCAAGCACACTGCATCTGCCTATGGCTCTCACAAGATCCTCGTCCTTCTCCCTCAGCTCCTCATCCTTCTACTTGAGCCAATCGCAGAGCATTTAAAACTGGTCGTCCTCGCTAAGTAATTCGACTAGAGTTCGGTGCTTAGAATGGTACTCTCTGTACTTGGATACCATCTTCTTGAAAAGGGTCGTCCTTCGCTCTTCTCGCTGATCATGCTCAATCTCCATGATGAGGGTCTGACACACAAAAGAAGACAGGTCAGCGAAAGTAAATTACACATACGAAATGAACTAACCTAACATGGAAAAAGCAAACATACTCGCAAGACCACGCCAGCTATACCCTACGACAAATTCACATCCCTCAACGTCTGCAACTTCCTGTTCTCAGAATCCACGCACATAAGAGCGAAGGCCGACACCACCCGTTCCAAATTGGCCAAGAGGTCATAATCTACGGGGATGACTATGTGCCGATCAGGCCCTTCCATCCTTATCTCCACTCGGGTGAACCTCTCCTCAAAAGCCCATACCTTCTCAAGGTCGACATCGGAGCCCAACCCATTATCTTCTACGAGGACGATTTTATCCCTGCCATCCGCTGATGATGAGCCGACCTCGGCTATTCGTGCAGATTCCCCTCTGTCGTAGGTCCCTTCAACCTCTAACGGCCTTTCCTCCATGATGATAGCCGATGTGGGAGCAGCCTCAATGCTCAGAAGGGCACCGCCTTCGCATCCAAAACAATGGGCTTTTCTAACTCGGTATCAGCAGCACCAACCCTTCTAGTCTCCACCCTTTGCCTTTTCCTCGGTACCGCCTCCTCCTCGTCACGAGACGACTCGTCAATTAGGTGCAGGATGTAGTAATCAGAGGTCTTAACCGATGTAATGACTGCATGTGGGGCAGAATCGTCCAACGGCAGAGCTAGAGTTTGACCCTCTCGTACAGACTCAGCTAGTACAAATTGCATTCTAGCCGAAGCAACTGCCTGGCGGAATACGGGCACAGGAGCCTTCGCTTCCTAGAATCTCGCCGACCTGGTGCAAAAAAAAATCATGTTTAAAAAATGATGACAAGATGGTGGTAAGCTATAATGAAAATGAAAGGGTCGTGGAAATGAGAATCAGACTTACTAGTCGAAGGCTTGCGCCCGAACCGCTTGTTAAATGATGCCAGTCGTGAATTCCCATAGTATGAGGTAAGATGCGAGTTACCCAGTCTTCGATATCAAGAGCCAAGGAAGGCGGACGCCTACCAGCTGAAAGTAGAAAGACATGAGCAAGTCAGAAACAAAAAAAGGGAATAAAAAAAATATATGACAGACGGTAAAAGACCCTTATGGTTAAAGTTCCACTGCTCGGGGAACCTGACTAGGTCTGCCACTATGTGCTCGGTCCTAACGAAGAAGTAATTGCACCAGAACCGGCGGTTCGCCTAGTCATCCATCCCCATCACCAATCCTTTAGTCCCATGGTAGTGGAGATGAATCAGCGTGCCTTTGTAGAAACTAGGCAAGAAAAGATGCAACAGATAACTGATGGAGACTTCGCAGCCGGCCAACTCTGCGAACTTCGCCAACATCAAAAAGACTTTATATAGGTAAGGGGAAAGTTGTGCCGGGTAGATGCCATAAAATCTGTAGAACTCCTCAGCGAGTGAGGGAAGGGGAAGAGAGTAACCCACCAAAAATGGGTAGGCGTAGAAAGCGCAGTACCTAGGCTGGTGAACTTGTGTCGCATCGTTCCCCGACGGAACAATATCGACGTGAGCAGGAATACGGAATTTAGCCCATAGGTCAGATATTTATTTTGAACTCATGAATGATAGTACCTGCTCAGGAGAAGGGGACAGGTTCTTTTGGGAAGTCATTTATGACCGACGGGTTCCGAGGAACAATCTCCTCCACGGTGGGAAAACTTTCATCTTCCGCAACCGTGAGTTCACCGCTACCGGAAGGCATGGCTACCGACAAAGGGATGGCATCGGAAACTATATCGGAAGTGTGATGGGAGTTTGTCATTTTTGCAGCAATGTGTATACAGTAGAGCCGGAAGGAGAGGATCAACGAGAAAAGAAACTGGAAGTTAGAGCTGAAAAACAGAAGGAAATCCGAGATAAGACTTAGAGAAAAAGCAGAAGAACAAGCAATGTGCAAATGGAATATGAAGTGCCAAAAGTTTCATTTTTGAATCTCCCTTCCTCTATTTATAAGGTATTATAGCACCCAAATCGATGCAAGAAACTGCCATTGATACCAAAATTGAAGCAACAACGGCACTGGAAACAATGCATTGTATCAGGAAGTTGCATAATGATGACGCACGTAGTCATGACATCATCCTATGTTAACCACGCCAACCACAACCTTTGAGCTGATCCATCATCAACTCGACATCGACCAATTCAGCTCGATTCACCACAGCGGAATGTTTTGTGATTAGATGCAGATAAAATCCGCTCATCGAGGACTCCCAAGAGGGCGACCTCAATAAGAGGAGGGACTAACTATATGGGTCAAAATTAGGTCGAGTTTAGTGAATGCAAACGTACAAGCGGAGGCCGAGGTCGAAACCAAGCACAGTCCAGTGGCGAGGAGTCACCTAGAGAGAGAGACCAGTGCCAAGGTCGAGTAGAGAACAAACAACAACAACAATTAGAATATTCCTAGGATTATGAATAGGAATATTCCATTGAATATTCCCTCAATTGTACTTTTTAGGATTTTCTAGGAATATCCCTTATAAATAAAAAGAGAGGGGGAACAAAAAGGCTCTCCGGGACTTTTATGAAAGAACATATTGTAAAGAGTTGACTATCAAGAATATTCAAAAAGCTTGTCTTGTCTCCTCTGTTTGATTCCATTACAAAACATTCCTCTTTTATTCACAAGATCTAAGAACACTTTGTTCATTTCCAATTGTCTGCTATCACACGCTATAGCCAGAAGAAGGAATCATCCATCTCATCCAACATTTGGGTGAAAAATTCCTTCTTATTACATTTAATGCCATTTTTCACATTTATTGCATGTTGTCATTCTCATATTTATTAATAGTCATTGAGCATTAACTTGGCATTCGTTGACTTGAACACGATCTCGTACCATCCAAGTTGTTGAACTATAGATCTATGATTTATTACATTTAACTAGGATTCACTCTATCTATTTATTAAATTGTTTAACAAAAAGGACCCAAAACGTTTTGGTCAAACACACTTTATTGCTTCTTTTTTTTCGAGTTCAAGTATGATAAGTTATAGTATTATCTCTAAAAAAACCATAGCTTAAGAGTACTAAAAAATATTTGCGCACTTTTCTGTTTTCCCCTCATGTTCCAAGCATTGCAAAGAGTTATTGAAGCAACAAAAACATATTATGGAATCAAGCCATCAATTTTCTTGAATCATACTCTAATTTTAAGTGCTATTTTTATCTCATATTTGTTAGTTCTTTATTTATACTTCATAGTTATATATTATATTTTAAATTATTTGTTAGAATTTAAATTTGTCAACTAAAAAATATGAATCTGATAATTCAAAACTTAAAGAAAAGAATTAAACCTATACTACAATCCAAAAAGGATTGTCAGAGAAATCAATTATAATTTTTTTTAATAATTCTGCATCATAAGTTTTAGGCTTCTTATTGATATTGGCTTTAGGCTACAAATACTGTTGAGCCGCCCTTGCCCAAATATTTGTAATGCCTAGAGGCCCTTAGAGTAGTTAATCTGACCTCTATAATCATTGTAAGATGGCAATTCCGAAATATTGAAAGACGAATTAAAATTAATGGAAAAAGGTTTGAGGAAGCCTCTTGCTCTAGTCCATTATCTGTATTCACTCAAATGGAAATTTCATGCAGATTTATTCGATCAATCAAGAGACTCTTAACTATTAAACTATCAGGCCTTGGGTTTAATTTGTTAACAACGTAAAGATTTTTCATAATATGTTACAGTCGATTAGACTGTTGTGATGGTTGTTTGCAACAAATTTATGCAGAGAAAAATAAAACTGCAATCACAAACAACTATAAAGAAAAAAGTATTTTATTGATAAACATTGTAGGTTACAACTCTGTTTATCCCTTGATTCTTCCTTTTGATTTATTCTACGTGATTCGAGGGCTTTAACGGCGTATTTCTCGAACGTAGGACTTTTAGCAAGATATATTTGACATATCTTTGATATCTTAATGAATATTCCAAGAATTTCATGAAATTTCGGAGATATCACATTTGATCTCTTTGTGCATATTCTGAGAGTTTATGGAATTGTTGAGATCCTCTTTGAAGGACAAATGTAGCCTTATTTATAGGCATGAATTACGGTTTGGGTGGAGTAGCTATTAAGTAACCCTAATAGACTCCTAATATTTCAAGAGTTGTCTTGAATTAAGGATTTCTTTTGATCTGTTAAAATTTCAGTGTCTACAAATGCCCTCCCCCCTACTTCAAGGTTTGTCAAGGTGTAGTCTTGCTGAAACTTGAAGACGAGGCTTGAAGTACCCAACCATCACAATAGATAATCTTGCAACTTGAAGTTTTTGATTTGCAGGAGGAAGAGATGAAGGACAGAACTGATCCCACTGGACGTGCCAAAATTTGTAGACAATAAATTTGGGTCGAGAAAATAAAATCAAGACCGAAAAATATTGCAACAATTGTAGTATTTGATTTCAAATAATATGAGTGTACAATCTCTATGAATCCTCTGATTCTTCTTTCCAATAGTAAATAAATTCAAGAGCCTTGAGCTTGATCTTGAATATGTAGTTGTTGCCATGAACAATGATCTTGTTCTTGAGCATGAACTTGATTTCTTGAACTTGAAACTTGTAGAGAAATTTGCGGCGTTTGATCCACGAGCTCTCTCTTACTTCTTGTTATAACTTCTGGTCTCTTTTCTAGTTATGAATACCCCTATTTATAGTTGTGGGAGGAAAGAGTTATGATAAGAACAAACTCTTTCCGACCAATCAAATTAAAGTGTGACAATGCCGTATTTGATTGGCCAGAACATGTCACTTGCACACGTGTTGCGTTTTCATTGACCTTTTAATTTGGCTTGGCATGCCTTGTCATTTTAACACATGAAACGATCCTATTGGCTCTTTCGTTTGACTTGGCATACCACATCATTTGACATGTGGCACCAAACTTGGCTTCTAGAAAGATGGCATATTGGGCCTAATGAAGTGGGCCCATCATTCGTAGCTCAATTAAATGGGCTAACCCAATAGATTTGGACTTATTTATTTAATCCATGTATATTGGGATTATATAATTAATCCAATTATGTTAGCCCAATAAATGTATTTGAACTAACATATTTTTAATTCAAAATATAGTCCATGAAGAATGAAATCACAAAAAGAAATAACTCAGTACACAGAGATAGAAACAGGGGATCTCCCAGGATAACATCCTGTAGTCCCAAACGTAAATGTACAGAGGATCTCCCGGGATACCGTCCCATAGTCCAAATCGTAAATGTGCAGGGGGATCTCCCGGAATACCGTTCCGTAGCCCCAAAGTAAATTTCCAGTACAGGGGGATCTATCAGGATACCGTCCCATAGTCCCAAATATAAACATGCATGGGGGATCTCCCGGAATACCGTTCCATAGTCAAACAGTAAATACACAACAGTCTCAACAAGAAAATCTACAGTTCTATTCAAGTTCATATAAAAAGCAGGTAATTCCTACTCTAAACATGCTACACAGAATCCAAGTAAAGTAGTTAAAGTAGATAAGACAGTTAAGTCACATAAGTATGCTTTCCTAAGCTAAACAGGAGGCTTCACATACTAGCATTTTCTTAAATAAAAAAACATAGATATTTACTTAATAGAAATGGGGGTTTTCAATAATTAGTACATGTACGCACTCGTCACCTCACGTACACATCATATAACAATAGTACCAAAATCCTAAGGGAATTTTCCCCAAAGATTAGACAAGCCACTTATCTCGAACTAGCTCAAAATCAATCCGATGTCACGCTCTTGCCACGAGTATCCAACTCCGAGTGGCCCAAATCTAATCAAATCAATTACATAACGTAAATATAGCTACAAGTAACTAATTTAGCTAATAAAATAAAATCTAAGGCAAGAAAATAGAAAACGCAGAATTCCCACCCTTCTCTCTGTTGACCACCAAAAACCAACGCCACCGCACCCCTCTCTCCGTGGGCCGCGGAATTCCCACCATGGTCGCGAAAGCCTCCACCTCTTGGGGGTCGCGTCCATTCTTCTGCTGTCCGCGCCAGTCTTCCCGCTGACCCCGAGATTTATGCCGCTCTCGTGAACTTCCTCCGCTTACCGCAAGATTCCGCCGCGGTCCGCACTCCCAACTTCAGAGACCAACATTTGAACACCAGCAGCACCAACAACTATTTTCAACAGCTATACCTATCCGATAACTACTTGAAACTCACCCGAGGCTCTCGGTACCTCAACCAAACATACCAACACATCCCATAACATTATTCAAACCTAGTCGAGCCCTCAAATCACATCACACAATGCTAAAACCATGAATCACCCTCCAATCCAAAACTAATGAGCTTGAATTTCCAAAGTTCTACATCCGATGTCAAAACCAACCAAATCACGTCCGATTGACCCCAAATTTTGCGTACAAATCATATTCAACACTACGGACCTATTCCAACTTCCGAAAGAGGATTCTAACCTCGATATCAAAATTTCCACTATCAGCCCGAAACTCCATAA